>NC_080443.1:331712-663425 GCF_028018845.1 Melospiza georgiana
TAAGCTGTCTGTTAAAGTAAGAGGGGGTGTGAGGTCTCTGCCTACCCAGCACCAGGTGAGCAACTGATGAACTGGGATTGGCATTTTGCTGGTTTGTACTACAGAACTGAGGTCCTGCAACCAAAACTATCATTTTACTGTGAGTTTTTCGAGAGTTAATGAAACTTCTTCATTAATTCTACAAGGGAATGTGGTCTCATAGGGGCAATCCCTGTTAATAGGTGCTGGGACTTTCTACTCTGAAAGGGTGGTCAAGCACTGGAATGGACTCCTTGGAGAAGTGGTGGAGTCACCATCCCTGGAAGTCTTCAAAGAATGAGCAGATGTGGCACTTCATGATATGGTTGAGTAGGCATGGGAGTGATGGATCAAAGGCTGAACTTGATGAGTTTGGAGAACTTTTCCAACCTGAATAATTCAGTGGTTCTGTGACTTTAGTGTTTACTGGCACTTCTAGAAGTGGCAGCAGGGTGTTTGGAATCTTTCTTAAAAATAAAATATTATTCATAATGAGAGTGAATGCCAGCAAGGTGAACAAAATTTCAGCCAAACAGCCTTGCTCCTGGAATCTAGTGAGTGGTTACTGGAAAAGAGAGAGGTTGTCAATGCCACTTATTTTATTGGACAGTAGTGACAGCTACTGTTTATCAAATGCAGGCATATTTCCAGACACAGTGTCTAACAATGCATTGCACATTTAGAAAACAGAGATCGTTTGTTTGTTCTCATATTGGGCTGGGGTTTATTTATTCACTGTAGCTGCCCAGAAAAGATCAGGCCTGTTCTGTGCAAAGCAAGAAAGTTTGATAAAAATGTGTATTGTGCATGGGTATTTATTTTAGAATATCATACAACATTTTGCAGCAAATTCTACACTAAAATCTCCCTTAAAACCAAACTGCACTTCAATTCTCTGTAGACATCTGCAGGTGATTTGAGGTAGGGGCTGTATTTGTGTTATTTGAGGTAGGGGCTGTATTTGTGTTCTGTGTGTTCAATCCATGCCACAGTGGGGCCCACATCTTCCAGACCAATCATCTAGGTGCTGTTGTAATGTACAAGTAATAATGATGATAATAAAATTAACATCTCTAGTTAACTATGACAAGCTGAGTGGGGTTTTTTTCACCTCCAGCTGGTGGGAAATTGCAGCACATATTTTTTCCCAGACGTAGGCTGGTACTTAGGCTTTCCATTATGTAGAGAATATCTCTGCATTTTCTTGCTCACTTTCCCTGTTCATCTGCTTCAGTGACCTTACTGATATGGAAGCTTGTAAAGTGGTGAGCTGGCAGTGACAGACACAGGAGGGGAGACACATGGATTGGCTTTAATGAGCGATGCCTATATGCTCACATTAGCATCAGTGTTCATTCCAGACTTACACAAACAGGTATCAAGGTTGAGCTTGCCACTGGCATTGGAGTTGCTCGCATGGCTCTGCTTTTTTATGGCTGTATCACCATGGAAATATTGAACAATTTTTGTATTTTTGTTTTTAATTCTGGATCTTGGATTGAAGCAAAGTACAAAATCTCTAAATTTCTTTCTATGATGGAAATGTTTGATCCGACTCCTCATGACATGCTGCTGCAGCACAACTGCACTGAGTGCTCTGGCTTTGCTGTTCCTGGAGCTGAGAGTTTTTTTTATCACTGACAAGGTAACTTCTGACTGCCACTGCTGCTGTGTGTCCATTTGAAAAGACAGGTATCTCTGCTTGCAAAATTAGAACTTAAATCTTTGACATTTCAGGAGTTGCTGTATATAGAAACACAAGGAGTGTGTTTTTAGCTTGCAGACAAGCAGCCATGAGCTCTATAAAAACAGTTTCACAAAGGGGTAAATTGGATCTCCTGAGAGCTGAAGATGGGCCGTTCCAACAGACAAGAGCAACAATTTGTGAGTGAAACAATGAAAGACATAGAACAAGTGTAAAATCATTGTTTCTGTTAAATAGACCAGATTCTAAAAATTGGCAATAAAGGGGCCCAGCTAAGGGACATGATATGGGAGCCACCAGTGCAGGTATATTTTGGAGAACACCTGTTTTCATCCCTTTGTATCAGTATCTATGGATTCTTGTGACATGATGTCCCAGACTTAGGGAGAAAAAAAGAAAACTTCAAGATCTTTTGAAATTACACTGCCCCATTTTATTGATTGATTTCTAGCTAACGTAATATAAGAAATTCTAAATAATCTTCTGTCCTGAGTTGCGAGATGTGGGTGGGATTGTGTATTCTATTATCAAGAGGTGGGACAGTTATCTTCTGTTAATTGGGCAGTTTTTCTTTATCTCTTCCACAACCAATTCAACCTCCAGAGAAATATCTTCTGCCAACAGACCACTGAATCTCACACCTGTCACTCCAAAAAGACTGCAGCCACCATTTAATCAGACTGCTACCAATGCCCTGAGACACAGGGTGTCAAGTCATATTTTGACTCTGTCAGTGGTGGGGGGTTTTTTTGTTGGGTTTTTTTTTTTTTTTTGTACTGTTACTTTTTTTTTCTTTCTTTTTTTTTTTTAGTGTTTTTTTAAGGTTTTTTATTTTAGTTTTCCTAATAAATAACTGTTATTCCTATTCCCTTATCTTTGACTGAAAACCTCTTAATTTCAAAATTATAATAATTCGGAAAGGAGAGGTTTACATTTTCCATTTCAAGGAAGGCTCCTGCCTTCCTTAGCAGACATCCATCTTTTCAAACCAAAACAGATTTTGGCGCCCAACATGAGTCACAAAGGAATAACAGTTCTTAAATAACCTAATTTTTGTGTGCTAGTTGCGAGGTGTCACCATGTGGTCAGCTTACTTGGTTTGGGTGGCATGTGGTAGCTATATTTCTCTCATTTACAAGCCCTTATCTACACATAAGTCCTATAACTAACGCTACTGGAGCTGTTATCTAGTTTGGTTTGCAAGTTAATAAGGTGAAGAATTCATAGATCTCCAACTTCCTCTAGAAAGCAGACACATAAATTCAAAGTTATCATACACTAACTATATGTTTTTGGGGTTACTTTAATAATAGTACTTACTGTGAAGAAGTGACACCAAGAGTAATTTTCTCCCAACCCTTCAACCAGCTCTTTAATTCTGCCCCACCAGTTTTCGAAAAGTTCAAACCTTCTCTAAATGCTAACAATAACATACAGCAGCTACTGTTACTAATATACTAATTACTGTTATATTTAGCATTCAGAGATAAAAGAAGATTGACTCGGAAAACCACCCTAATATCTACCCCAAAAACCAAAAAATACTACACCAAAACCTAACACAGCCCCAGAAATTAGAGATACTGCTATATTACCTGACACTACCCCACAACCCACATCAAAAATGAACCACCCAAATCAGGCAGAGGTTCCAGTAAAAGAGATGTGTGAATTGAGCCAGATACTAAGAGTACATTCCCCCAGCTAGTGAGAAACCTTCCCCATACCTCAAAGAAGCAAAGTCTAATAGTACAACAGTAAAACCCACACGTTAGAACCGTCCAACTTCCAACTAAACCACAAAAACAGTCACAACTAGCAGCAGTTGCCCCTGTGGAAACAAGGATGTTTAAGAGGATATCAGAGCACCCAGATAAGAAAGAAGGCCCCCATAACCTGCAGGGGAGCCAACAGTTGAGATCATCACTGAGTCCCTGACATATAAAAGTCTCCATAATCTGCACAAAGACATTGTATGACAGGGGTGTGAGGCTTATGCAACCTGATTACTCCAGGTCTGAGATCTTATGAGTACAAGTGCACAACTAGATGGTAGTGCATCAAGAAATCTGGGATCCTTAATCCAAGATTCAAGTATAAATCAAGTATTTGTAAGGAGCCAGGGTCCTTTCCTTCTAGGAATGGCTTTTAATGAATGTCAGAGAGAATTTTGTCCATAGAGAGAGAATATAGAATGCGCTGGAAGATCCTTAAAGAAGAGATCCAACAGCTGAGAGAAGTGACTGTATTAAGAGTACTCTTTAAGAGAGATGAACAACATAATAATGACCCCAACAAGGTCAAGTGCACAGAGCAAATGTTGTAAAGTCTAGCAAATCTAAGACCATCTCAATACACCACCTTCATTGCAACAATTAATGACATTAACAACTGAGAAATAGTAAGTTCTGTCAGCAGCAAGCTTAGATATTATGAGAGTATGATCAACCTGATACAAGCTCATGTCTCTACCATAATAAAAGAACTCAAAAAGAGTTCAAAGAGGAGATGAGGGAGATGAGGGAGGAGGTGAAGAAGATCAATACAGCACCCGTACGACTCACAGACCCCAAAGTCAGAGCCCAATGTGCCCCAACTAGAGAGAGAGGGCACACCCCACAAACTGACCTATAGTTGTTCCTGCATGACCATAGACAAGACATAAGAAACTGAGATAAAAAACCTACTTCTATCCTAGCAACATGAATGCGTCAACTCAAATAAAGAAACACTAACCAAGAGAGTTCCACTAAAGTAAAAGTAACCTCTACCTCCCATTACCAAGCTGCCAGGTATGATCTGTCAGATCCCCATAAAAAAAACCTTTTAATATATATGACCAAAAAAGAAATACCAGGACCAGAGGGGCCCTGCCTCTAGCCAAGAAGAGGCACGAGAAAACCAGATCTTTTAGACAGTATAGATCCAATAGCCTAGCGCGAGAGCCACAAAAATATAATGCCTTAGTTAATATTGTGCAGTGCACAGTGCACAGTGTACCCTAATACCATCAAGACACATAGAAGCAGAACCTGTTTCCATTGCCCAGATGAGGGGGAGATGGCAGCAATTAACCCTGTTAGAAACCAAACTGAACATGACTGAGAAAGAGTAGCAGAAACATCCTATTGTGACCGGCCCAGAGGCTCCGTGTATTCTAAATATAAACTTCCTCCAGAACAGCTATTGCAAAGACCCAAAAAGACTCAAGTGAGCTTTTAGAATAACTAATGTAAAAGCAGAGAACATTTAAGCAGTTGAACACCTTGCCTAAACTATCAGAAAACCCATCTGCAGTAGGACTCCTGAAAGTAGAAGAGCAACAAGTACCGATTGCCACCTTGACAGTGCACCACCGGCAGTATCAGACGAATCAAGATACATGATCCCCATAGACAAAATAGTCCTTGAACTGGACAACCAAAGAGTAATCAACAAAACCCACTCGCCTTCCAATAGTCCCATTTGACCTGTGCACAAGTCTGAGAGAAAATGGGGATTGACTATGGACTATTGTGGCTTGAATGAAGTGACTCCACTGCTGAGCGCGGCTGTGCCGGACATGCTGGAACTCCAGTACGAGCTGGAGTCCAAGGCAGCAAGGTGGTACACCACTGTTGACATTGCTAACACATTTTTCTCCAGTCCTCTAGCAACAAAACACAAGCCTCAGTTTGCTTTCACCTAGAGGGGTGTGTAGTACACCTAGAACAGACAGCCCCAGGGGTAGAAACACAGCCCCACCATCTGCCATGGACTGATCCAAGCTACACTGAAAAAGAATAGAACTCCAGAACACCCACAGTATATCAATGACATCACTGTGTGGAGAAACATGACAATAGAAAAAATTCGAGAAAATTTTTGAGAATTTGAAAAAAGAGAGAAGATTATCCAAATTCTGTTAGAAGCTGGCTTTGCCAACAAGAACAGCAAAGTCAAGGGACCTTCCAAGGAAATCCAGTTCCTGAGAGTAAAGTAGCAAGACAGCATCAGATTCCCATTGAAGTCATTAACAACATCACAATGTCTCCACCAATCAACAAAAAAAACCCCACAAGCTTTCCTAAGCACCATAAGTTTTAAAATAATACACGTTCCTGAGTACAGCCAGATTGCGAGCCCTCTCTACCTAGTTATCCACAAAAAAATCGATTTTCTCTGGGCCCCTGAACAGCAACAAGCCTTCACCCAAATCAAGCAAGAAATTGCTCATACAGTAGCCCTTAGCCCAGTCAAGATGGACCAGAAGTGAAAAATGTACTCTACAAAAACAATAGCTTATCCTGAAGCCTTTAACAGAAGGTGTCTGGATAGACACAAAGCTGACCACTGAAATTCTAGAGCTGAAGTTACAGGAGAGTCTGAAGCCAACTACACTCCTACAAAGAAAAAATTTTAGTCTCCTACACAAAAGTTCAAGCTGCCTCAGAAGTGACTGGCACAGAAACACAACTCCTCCTAATACCCTGACTGCCATTGCTGGGGTGGATGTTTAAAGGAAAGGTTCCCTCTACCCACCGTACCACCAACACCGCATAGAACAAATAGATTGTCCTCATCACACAGCGTGCAGTGTGCCTATATTAGAAATCTGAATCACCCTGAAATTTTAGAGATAATTACAAACTGGCCAGAAAAGTGAAAGCTCTAGTCTCACTAATGAAGAAGAACAAAATCAAGTAACAAAAGCTGAAAAAGCTCCACCATACAACCAAATGCTAACAGAAGAAACATGCTATGCTCTTTTCACTGTTCCTGTCGCATAGTAAAGATAAACCAGGAGTAAAAAGCGGCCATATGGAGCCCCACACAACAAGTTACACAAACTACCAAAGGAGAAAGTAGATCAAGCCAACTTACTGAACTCAAAGCTGTTCAGTTAGCCCTAGACATTACTAAAAGTAAAAAGTAGCCAAAGTTATACCTTTATACTAATTTGTAAATAGTAGCCAATGCTCTGTGGGGCTGGCTAGAAAAGTAGAAAAAACCAACTAGCAGCATAGAAGAAAACCAATCTAAGCTGCTGATAAGTAGAAAGACATTGCCACTCAGGTAGAGAAAGTACCTGTAAAAGTCCGTCATGTAGATGCCCATATCCACAAGAATCAATAAAGAACACTGAAACAACGGGCAAGTAAATCAAGCAAAAAAAATTAAGATGTCAAAAATAGACTTAAGTTGGCAACATAATAATGAATTGTTCCTAACTCAATGAGCTCATAAGAAAAAAAATTAGTGTTGAATAGATATATCCCTTATCGTACACGAGCTGCCAGGAAAGTTAAACAGTACAACAAACTACATAAGACTACCCTAAAAACACTAAACAAGAAAACCTTCAAAAAGTGAGAAATGAACTTAACAAAAACCACCTAAATATTTGACATCTGAAAGTCCATCAATCAAAATAGTCCTACCCAATCTGAACCCTTACACACAGTAGATAGAGATGAAATCCCTGTGGTACATATGAAAAGTATTTTAAGGAAGATTGTTTAGCTTAGTCCCACCTCAAGCAAAGATAAACCTATCTTTGGGATAGGCTAAAGGTGGGATTGTTTTTGTTCGAAGACCTAGTTTCACTTGGTGGGTAATACAGAAATATTTGTGTACCATTTACGTACCACATACCAGGGAAATCTAGTCTTAAATGAAAACTGTGTGTAAAGTTAAATTGTGTAGAGTTAATTGATTTGGGTATGATGCAGATAGCAATAGAATAAGGGGTGAATGATGTCCTAGGCTGCAAGATGTGGGTAGAGGTGTGTATTCTATTATCAACTGTTAGAGGTAAAGCAGTTATCTTCTGTTAATTGGGCAGTTTATCTCTTCCACAAACAATCCAACCTCTGGAGAAATATCCTCTGTTAATAGACCATTGAGTCTCACTGATAAAATTACATCATCCCATTGTGAGATGCTCTACCCAGGGAGAGGAGCCAAGCATTCCTACCTAGATATAATCTGAGATTTAGAACACCACAGTCAGCCTTTTCCACTAGATTCCCAGAGGAACAGCCCTTTCTCCACTAAATTCCAAAAAGGACAGCTTTCTTCTCCACTAAATTCCCAGGAGAAGACCAAGCCCATCTACACCACCACTAGACCTTCAAAAAAAACGCTACACCCTTCTACAAAATCACTGCTTCAACAAAACCCCACCTGTCACTCCAAAAAGACTGAAACCACCATTCAATCAGAGTGCTACCAACACCCTGACGCACAGGGTGTCAAGTCATAATTTTGACTCTGTCAGTGGTTTGTTTGGTTTATTTTGTTTGTACTATTGCATTTGTTTTGGTTTTTTTTTTTTTTAAGTTTTCCTAATAAAGAACTGTTCATTCCTATTCCCATATCTTTGCTTGAAAACATCTTAATTTCTAAATTATAATAATTTGGAGAGGAGAGGTTTACATTTTCCATTTCAAGGAAGGCTCCTGCCTTCTTTAGGAGACACCTGTCTTTTCAAACCAAAACACCTTCACATTTTTATGTCCCACTAATTCTTTATAGGCCGTTTTCTTCCTTTCTTTCAGTCATCTATTTTCCAAGCTGAAGATGCTATACAAAAATTATCTCTCCTTGCATGAAAGTCATGGTATACCTCTGATAGTTCTTGTTGTCTTTTTTTGGGTCATTTCTACTTCAACTGTATGCTTTTTTTCAGGTGACATAAATATAATGCACATTTTCTAACATAGAGTTCTGCAGCTCCGAAGGGAAAGAGAAGTTAGACATTTCCCTTCTGTGGTTAATTTTGTCTTCAATCCTTTCTCCATGATTCTGAAAAAGGTGGTTTTTTGGTTTTTTTTTTTAATATTGTTTATTGTTTATATTGTTTATTGTGTCCCCATCATCTGAAAACCCTGTCAGCTCTCCCCTCCTTGACAGGTCATTTCTGAACCTCCACGAAGATTTTCCGGTAATTTTCTTATCTTGAGACATCAGTTTGGTATGATTTTCTACTTATTAGGACAAAGCTGTTCATAAAAGTAAAACACTGGAATTCAATTCTAAATAAAACAGAGCAACTCCTGCAGAAAGAAACTTTATGGAGTGTAATATAAGGTAGGGATAATTCATGCTATTAATGTATGGTATAAAATATTTTGAAATACAAAAGCATTTCTTTTGACCATCCCAGCCGGGAGCAGCTGTCTAGTTAGATTCAACTAGTTCCTGGACACAAGTTAAGATAATGATCAATGCCTTAACCTAAGAATAGAAGCTTCCAGGGTGAAAATCACCGGTTTCTTGAGTTGTCCGGAGCCACCCAAGAGCGATTATCGCCCTGCCGATTGCATCAATCAAGATAGTCAGGGGCGCCACCCTGATACATCTGAATACACGGCTTCCCGGAGCCGATTGTCACTGACTACACACCTGGACCTGGCTTTTGTCCAGCTCTGCACATGGAAAGAAACAGTGATGCATGTGAAGAGATACAAAGGAAATTCTGTCATCTTTGCCTCGGGCAAAATAAACTGTATAAAAACTCGCTGTGCGAAGCTGGAGCATGAACGGGGAGACTCTGACACTTGGGAGGTCAGATCTGTGTTCACCCAGCGCCGATCCTGGGCTCGACACTGTGTCTTTGGCTGTGGTGGTCTCGAAGACTGAACTTAAGTCTCGGAAAAAAATTAATAAATCTTTGCTAAATTTTCTTAAAAGTTTGGCTCACAATTTGATCATTTATAACATAGAGGGAAGGATTTTTATTAAATTGGTTGCATAGCAATTTATAAAATAGTCCTCTATTTAGTGGAAGATGTAGTTTACTACAGAGAGGAATGATTTCTTTAGAATTCTCAAAGTTTTCACCTTATACAGAGTAGACATGCTACAAAAAACCCTAAAAATGGGAAACCAAGTAATAGCAAAAAAAAAAGTGAAGAAAATAAGGTGGAAGTTAATTGTGCCAGAGTTACAGTATATTTTTGTACTCCAAACTCATAAAGAAAGCAACATTTATCATTTGCAATGCCTGAAGCAAGTTATGAGCAGAAGAAAACAATAGTAGAGTTTACATCCATGAGTTTTCCAGACATAGAAATAATTTAAGAAGAAAATCTGTAAATTCTTCCTATTTATATCAGGTTGTTATGTAGTATTTTTCAGGCCCAACATGTAGCTATGTAAATCAAAATGAAAACAAATGCAGAATCTAAGAGTTCGAAGTATTGAAAGTCAGAAAAAAACCGCAAAAACTATTTTTAAGTAAGTTGCAAACTTCAATTCTCAAAAGACTACAATAAAATCAAAGGAATATAAGGTCAGTCAGTCAGTACTGCATAAGATACAATTAAATCTACCCTACAAAAACTATTTTTTCCTTTCACCATCTTGAGGAAAAAAAGCACATTAATTTTTTTATCTCCCAGTATTTAAGGATCTTTTCTGCCTTTTAAAATAACGGTAGTTGGAAAATGGTTAGCTTGAAATTAGTAATAACTTTTAAAATATTTTGAATAGATACTATAAGTTGGGTTTTGTTGTTTTTTTTTTCTTGGGTTTGTTTTTTTTTTTTTTTTTTCTGTTTTGAGATTTAATATCTTGAGGAGAAGTAAACCAATATCTAATAATCTCAGAACCATTTTAAGTGTAAGCCTCCTGTTTTCAGTGATACTTGGAGTTCCAAACAGGCTGCCTGGGCTGCTCTGTGGGTACCCACCAATTTTTATCAGCTTTATCAGAGTGGGTTTATTAAAATAACGTGTTAAGGCAGGACTAATGAGGAGTTTGGCTGCCAGTAATGTGGAGGCAGTAAATTCCAGCAGGGATAACAAGAAACTGGGGACAATATTCTCCTCAGCAGCTTGTTTGTAGCCAGAACAGGACAGAGGTCTGCAGCCCAATTCACTTGGAAATTTCCCTCAGTCTTCAACAAATAGTTAATATATGATTGCCTTGCCTCTGGACTCTCAGCTTGAGCTAAGCATTCCCAAACTATCTGAGTTGCTTGCAAGCTTTTTGTTTCTTGGGGTTTTATTTCCAGCTCACTTACATCCTTCCTGGAGCTCTGTGTGTGCAGGATCACCTCATTTCACAACTCTTAATAACTTGCAAAGCCAGTGCTGCCCTCCTGCTGTGCCACCTGAGCCTCTACCTTTCTCCTACAGACATTCCAGACCAACAGCTCCCAGCACAGCTGGGAAGTTGGGAGCACTTGTCATTTGGGATTTTTAGATGGCATCGTGTGGGTTTACTTTTCCTGATTCACACTTAGCTGTGAGGGGTTAATTTGTAAATAACAACAACAACAACAAAGTGAAAGCAAGAAGGAGAAGTCACTGCCAGCTAAAAATATAAGGGAATTAGAGACCAAGCTGAGCTTGTGCATTGATCTGCAGATTGATTCCATGAGCAGCTCTGACTCCAGAGTCAGGTGTTCCTTACTGGGCTCTTTCCACATTATCACTTACACCATCCACACCTCCTGGGACCGAGTTCATCAATATTGCAATACCTGAGGAGGTGGAGGTAGAAATGAGGAGTTTTCAGTCCAGATGACCTGCTCAGATGAGATCACAGAGACCCTTCCAGCTTGATTGTGAACTCTGTTACTTTATAAACAAATCTCAGAGATTTTCTCTTCCTTGTGGCATTGGAGTCCCTGGGTGGGCAAGGACAGATTGGATGTAAATCTACACAGGGATTTCACCCAATCATGTACCATCCTGGGCTGCAGACATCTCCCTGGTCAGGAGCTGGGCTGTGACTGGGATCAGAGCAATCAGCAGCTGAGACCTCGCAGTTTTGCACTCCCTGTATAAGAAGGCTCTCAACAATAAAACAGGCTGCTGTCGTATGGAACTTTCAGGTGTGTGTTGTCCCTGTCTCTGACCACTGACCCCATGGAATGGCTGTTAAACATAATACTTCCTTATTTAATTCGTTGAAGCCTTGCAGAGTTTTGCTGAAATCTCAGCTCAGTTCACATAACTAATACTAACACATGCAAACACTGGTTGCAAAGACAGCTAATTGTAGGGATCTTGTAGATTTGGGGTGGCTCTAACTTGATAAACTGTACTTGACTCAGCATAAAAATTGTCACACTGAATCTGATAAATAAAACAGGCAACATCGTGGTGTGTGACCCCAAACATTTTCACTATTCCATAACAAATGATTTCTCTATAGGGACTATTCCATTATAACCCCTCTGCAAGCAGCTTGAGACTGAAGTATGCGTCCATCAGTAGGAGTGTGTGAGTATTTTTCTATGTCTGTTTATATTCACTAGTAGAATAATGCCACTCTAATATGCTGTAAAACTTGAACCTTGTAAATTTAAAAATACTTTATAACATGAAAAATTACTCCATTTTGACCTGAATCTACAATTAATTCCCTTGAAATCATAGTGGATTAAAGAACACAAGGCCTTTATGACTAAGATTACTGGTTTTACACATGATTATAAAAATAATAGAGATACAAGTCCAAGAAAAAGCAGATTACATAAGAACATTAGTTATATTCTGAATATTTTGTTCTAAATATGCTAACAACTGCTTCTGATTCTGTTTTACGTAAAATAAAGAGTTGAAGCTTTCACGTCACCTCTGATGGGAAAGTTCTGACAGCCTAAAATTATGTAGTTATATTCTTTCAGATAATATAGTATCATTAATATAATATAATATAATATAATATAATATAATATAATATAATATAATATAATGTAATGTAATATAGTATAGTATAGTATAGTATAGTATAATATAAATATAATCCTCTGGTAACTGTAATGATTTTGATGCATCTTTTTTGAAGAAGAAATAATAATACCTGAATATGACTTGAATATTGGTGTTTAAATATTTTAAATATTTATTTTCTCGGGGAGTAATAATTGAAAAAACTATTTGGGTTATTTTCTCTGAAAACTTATAATTAATTTAGAATGCAGTGACATGTAAGATTTGCAAGTGGTTTCCTTCAGATTGAATTATCCCATGTTCTAAAATTCTATCAGAGCAAGCTTCCTGTAGAAATAGGAGTCTAATGATACTGCTAGTTAGTACAATGCATACCTTTACATTCTAGCTTTAACAACATTGTAGACTTAATTTCAAATAAAACTTCCCCTTCACTTTATGGTAGGGATAAAAAATTTCACATGAAGCTGGTGTTCAGTAGAGGGCTCAAGAACTTCACTTCTGATTTGGGTTGTAAATCTAAAGTCAGTTGTGATTCAAGTGGTTTGAGGCTTCCTTTACAAACCCCTAGTGCTGAGCAGGTTCACCTCAGAAGTCTGGCAAGGGCTTTGCACACATTGTCTGACAGAAATATCAGCACCTAAGGAAGCATCTAGTGCCTGAGGTCAGTGAGCACTGAGCAAACCTTGCACGAGCACCCCCCTACGAATTAGCTGGCTCTCCTTTTGCATTATTCAGTGGTGTACTTGAAACAGCAGGAAACAGGATGTTAGAGAAATATGGAATTCCTGGTGAGACCTTCATGTCAAGGCATTCAGTATTAAGTCTACATTTGAAATAATATAATTTACCAACAGGAAAATAATCTTAAAGAATTATAGAATCAGTAAAGTTGGAAAGGAACTCCAAAACCATCGAGTCCAGACTGTGACTGATCCCCACCTTGTCACCCATCCCAGAACACTGAGTGCTATGTCTGGCCTTCCTTGGACATCTCCAGGGCTGTGGACAAAGAAAGTTGTAGAACAAATGTAGGAAATTGTTCAAGTCACAGTCATAGTAACAGGTTGTCCTGACCTCAGTATAACTGCCTTGGCATTGACATTTAATACCAACTGTATTTTTCCTTTTTTTTATTTTCACTTCCTCTAATATTTTGGCTAAAACATTACAATGGCCTACAAAATGCATGGATAAAGCTAGGCTGTTGTTTTATTCCAGTAAATACACCCCTTGTGGTCTTTGGGGCATGCTGGTCTTAAAGAGCAGCCTCACCTATGAGAAGGGAAGCAGTGAGCCAGGACTCTTAGCTGAGATTTTTTTTTCCATGTGTGCCCTAGATTTCTCAAGTCTTTGATGAAAATCACCGCTTCCCTCTGACTCAGCCTCAGTAATAAAATTGTGATTCTGGTATTTGTATTCTTTGGAGTGCTTGGAGAACTGCTGATGAAATGAACTGTGAAGAGATGCACATTAGTGTCACCATTCTGTTCCCGTTGAGAAATATTCCCTGATGTTTGCATCCTCAGCTTCACACCCAAACTGAACAGGTTGTTGAATGGTTCCGGTGGTTTGGAGTTTTTGTTGTTTACGAGATGTTCGCCATGCGTCAGAGCATTTAATACCTTGTGGCAAACATCAGGAAAAATTCCCTCCCTGTGAGGGTGGGCAGGCCCTGGCACAGGGTGCCCAGAGCAGCTGGGGCTGCCCCTGCATCCCTGGCAGTGCCCAAGGCCAGGCTGGACACTGGGGCTGGAGCAGCCTGGGGCAGTGGGAGGTGTCCCTGCCATGGCAGGGGTGGCACTGGGTGGGCTTTGAGGTCCCTTCCAACCCAAACCATTCTGGGATTCTACAAAATACATCTGGATTCTCCCTTTGGCTCTTCAAGTGAGAGAATATTTGGTTGAGATTGCTCTGTCCTGTCTCCTGTAATCCAGGAATTTTGCTGTCTGCCTCATGCTTGGAACTGCTAACAGCCTAACCCTCTCCATGTATTTTATATCCTGTTTTTTTAAATTCTACTAAAATCTAAAATAATTGGGATAATTAATGCAGGACCAGAAACACCTCAGGTGTTCCATTAATATTAGTTTGCTAGTTTATTTTAGTTCTACTGTTATGAACACTGAAAGAAACAGTGACAACATTGTACATAAACAGATATAAATGCAATGGCAGACATTTATTCGTTCAATTCATTTGTTTGATCATTTCTCTCAAGTACAGCCATCTTTAACAAATCAGAAAACAGAGCCTATAGTAGAAGAAAGAAAAAAAATGTTGCTGGGCCCTAGAGAAAGAATCTGGAGGCCTTTAAACAATTTTTCAATTTTCAGGTCTAATCTTATCTGGAAATGAAAAAGAGAAAGTAAAGAGCTCTTGCAATAGCTGGAAAAGGTTGATTTAATGAACTAAGTGGTAATGCCAGGCCTGTGTTACATGCAATTCTGACAAAAGTCCATGTTGTAGAGAGCCCAAGGCTGCAGCACAGCATGAATTTCAGGGTTTTTATATAAAGAATCCGTGTAGGTATCTAAGTTATCCAAGCCAGACAAGACAATAGAACTGATTCCTACCCCTTCAAAAAGCTCTTTACATTCCACAGGGTGGCTGGAAAGGGGACATAATTACATTTGCATGTATTTTAAGGCCTCTCTCTTTTACTGAGGACATTTACTATGTATTTATATTTTCATGGAACATAAAGTCCCACCAATATTTCACGGAAGTGAAAGGACAGAATGAGAAAAGAAATGCCAGACATTCAAAGAACATTCTCTTTCCATAATAAATTTGCACTCCAACTATATGCCCACATTCTTGCATGCAGCTACAACTTTATTTGACATCAGAAACTTCAGCTGCTGACTTTTATTTGGAAATTTTACTGCTTGTGTAAAAAACCCAGAATGCTGAAAAGCCAAAATGGGCCTTCCCCATTAATGACTATGTTTCAGTGGACAAGAAAATAATCTTCCAAATCCTTCAACATAATTGTTCAACTTTGTATTTGTGGCTTTATTTCTATTTATATATGTACACCCCACCTGCAGAGCTGCCCCAGCCCTGGGCCAGCACAGCCAGGAGCTGGAGCTGCTGCACAGAGCCCAGAGGAGGCACCAGGATGAGCAGAGGGATGGAGCAGCTCTGCTGGGAGGAAAGGCTGGCACAGCTGGCATTGTTCACCTGCACAGGAGAAGCTTTGGGCTAAGCTCAGGGTGGCCCTGCAGGGCCTGGAGGAGCTGCAGGAAAGATGGAGAGAGACAATTGCCAAGGGCTGCAGGGACAGGAGCCAGGGAATGGCTGCCAGTGCCAGAGGGCAGGGCTGGGTGGGATCTTGGGAATGAGGAATTGTTCCCTGGCAGGGTGGGCAGGCCCTGGCACAGGGTGCCCAGAGCAGCTGGGGCTGCCCCTGCATCCCTGGCAGTGCCCAAGGCCAGGCTGGACACTGGGGCTGGAGCAGCCTGGGGCAGTGGGAGGTGTCCCTGCCACGGCAGGGGGTGAAATGAAATGATCTTTAAGGTCCTTTTCTGCCCAAACCTCTCTGTGATATCTCTTTATAAATATTCTAGGTGGGCAAAGAACACTTCTGTTTCATTGAAGGTGAAAATGCAGTTGAGATTAAAATTTCCACAGCAGTTTAAGTTGGAAGGGAGCTCTGGAAATTGTTTGGTCCAAACCCTCATGCTTAGATCAGGGGCAGAGCATTGTTCAGGGCTGACTGCATCTTTTGCACCTGAATGCATCTTTAGAATCTTTAAAGATGGAGATTCCAAAGCTTCTCCAAGAAGCCAGTTCCAAGATTTGATCATCCCCATGAAAATAGTTTTAGTAAAATAGTTTTTCTTCATTTAGGTGGAACTTCCTTACTTTCTGTTGCGTCCGTGGCTTTGGCATCACCAAGTACAGTCTGGCTCCATCCCAGCATCACTTGATGTTTTTACATCTTGATAATGATTTTCACACCTGAGCCTCCTCTTTCCTATGCTAAGGTCCTTCAGTCTGATGCAGTGTGACCTACTTATCTTGACAGAAAGGAAATGAAAACACAAGGAGTAAATGTTAAACCATGACATGGGCAGTTGCTTGGTCGTCCTCCAGCTAGGCCTCACCTCCTGGCCCACGCCAAGAGCGGCTGCCCCCTCTGCGAGGCCCCTCGGGCTGGTCTGGGTGGCAGCAGAGCAGGGCTGCCCAACTCCCAGAGGCAGTAAAGCTGCTCTGTGCAGCTGCTGATAGGAACCCCGAGTCGAGGAAGCCAGAACAAAGGAGACGAGAGGGCCCACTTGTATACGTTCTCAAGAGGGTTTCACAGAAGGGACAAGTGACAAAGCTCCAACAGCAGCTTAAGAACAAGGGAGGGTACTAGGGGAGGATAACCAACAGCAGAACAGCAGGGGAGGAATGCAGGGCGGGGATCAGAGTCTAGGTAACGAATAGATGATAACATGGGAGGGGATCAGGCTGGACACACCAACAGAACTGGAGAGAAGGGTGATAGACAAGGACAGTTCTAGAGAAAGGGGTGGGGTTGGTTACATTTGATGAACAAGGCAAGAGCACAGTACTTCCACGATTGGCAGGGAAGGGTCTGGTGTGGAGAGCATTATCAATAATTGGTTAGCTGAGAAAGGCCACACTGATATAATGCCACTGGTTAAACTGAAGGAGAAAAGTCAGCAGTCAGCAAGCTAAAAGGAAGAGTCAGCAGCGACCTTGCTGCAACATGAGGATAGGGAGTTGAGATTAGCCCTGAATACATCCTAAGAATATGTAGAAAGTATCAAAAGTAGAACCATAGGAATGTAGAAGTAGGCGTAGATGCTGATATGCAAGCTGACCAATCCTGAGCTCAACTTTTGCAATATGTATGAAGCTCATTACCAACTGTATTTAACCCGCCGTACTGATCAATAAAATCGAGCCTGTGATGATCAAACTGATGTCCTGGTTCCCTTCCGTCGACAAATGGTGGAGAATGCGGGCATAACCGAATCTCTGCCCTTTTTCTCGGATTAAAAGAAAAAGGGATTACGCCACGGTCCGGAAGTTGGGTTTGGGTCCTTGCAGCCGGGACGGTGCCGGAATTTGAAGCACCCTTAAGGTTCACAACTGTGACTTAAGCCAATACGTGTCCGCAGGAGCCTGGAGAGCTGCAACAGCGCGCGCTGATTAATAGGTATGGATAGGCAAGCGGCATATGATTTATTTACCGCCTATTTAGAGCGGCGTGGGATAAAAGGGATAGATTTAAAAAAGGAGTTACCAGGGTTATTAGCTTATGGCCATTCTAAGGGTATCTTTTCTAATCCTCATACAGTTCATGAGTTATCAGAGTGGAGAAAGTTTGGGGAAATATTGTGGGATACAGTGCTAGACGATGATAAGTCAGCAAAGAAATTTGGGAAGTTATGGCGGGTGGTGTATAACACGTTACTTCAGCAGGTCTCTGAGAGAAAGGCAGCAGAAAGGGCAACAGAAGCTCATAAGAGGAATATAGGGTATGGTCGTGAAGATGATCCCCTGGCACCCTCTGTAACTAAGGTACTTATGCCTAAGAGTCCCCAGCAAAGTGGTGTGGAGGATTTCTCTATAGGCGCAGTGGAACCGTCTGCACCTTTCCTGTCAGAGGGGGAGGGTGAGTCGGATGGTGGAGGTAGGAGCAAGCCAGCTTTGCCTCCGCCACCAGCCTTGCCTCCGCCGCTACCCCTCAATGAGCTGGCTCCGGTTACAGCTTCGGTGGGGGAGGGGCCCGTTCCTCCGCCCGAGGCGGCTCCAGCGGGGGGGCTGGTTCCTCCCCGCAGGTTGGCTCAGCGTGAGCCGGCTCCGGTTTCACTGTCAGCTCCAGCGGGGGAGGGGGGGCTCCCGCTTCCCCCGCACGAGCCAGCCCCTGCTTCACTGCCCCCCCCGCGCGAAACCTCGGTGTCTGCACCGAAGCGCCAGCAGCATAGCACCCTTAAAGGGCCAGATCCCATCCCAGGGGCGCACCGTGATCCATGGGGGGAGATGGCTAAACAGAGGAGGGAAGCTTGGGCTGCTTTGGCGAAAGAAGTAATGCAAATGGGGGATGGTGAGGCGGTGGAAATAGCTTCTAGTCTTGCATGTCCAGTTACATACACACCACAGTATGATGCACAGGGGAACCTTACGCATAATATAGCAGAATATACTCCCTTAGATTGGAAGCTGTTAACTCAGCTACGTTCTACGGTTAGTCAGTTTGGAGTAAAAAGTGAACCTGTTAAGCAAATGTTAGATTATCTTTTTAATACTCAGGTTTTATGTCCTAATGATTTAAGAGGAATAGTTCGGTTGATATTCACTCAGCATCAGCAGTTATTGTTTAATGCCCATTGGCACGCGTTGGTAAATGAATCGGTTGCTGTACAACGAGCCCAGGGAGACCCATTACATGGGGTGACAGTAGAGGAGCTGATGGGCTTAGGGGCATATTTGCGTACAGAGGCACAGATGATATCGGGAGCTGATAAACTTAGAGAGTCTATGAGGTTGGTGCGTGCTGCAATAGATATGGTTAAAGAGCCAGGAGGGCTACCGGCTTATATGGGTATTAAGCAAGGAAGGGAGGAATCATTTGGAAATTTTATAGATAGAGCAGCTACTGCTATAGATCGGGCTGGTGTGGCAGATTACATGAAGGGGGCGCTATTGAAGCAGTGTGCCTTGCAAAATAGCAATCCAGCAACCCAGAGAGTGTTAGCTACTTTAGGGGCAAATTGGACTATTGAGGAAGCATTAGAGCGAATGGCATTAATGCCAACAGCTTCACAGGCATTTATAGCAGAAGCCTTAAAGGAATTAGGATTGGGGTTGCAAAAGCAAGCAGAGTCCACTCAAAATCAGGTGCTAGCTGCTCTTGCTCCTCTCCGAAATGGCTCTCTGGCATTCACTCAAGGGGGTTCAAAGCCATTCCTCAAGTGTTACCGATGCGGCAACGAAGGACATACACGTCGAACGTGCCGAGCAACTGGCGTATGGTGTCAACACTGCCGATCCAGCTCCCACAACACTACGGCTTGTAGGCGCCGGTCGGGAAACCATTTGCAGAGCGCGAATCATGGGGGCCGCGCCCAGACACAAGTTGCCGCCGTGACATCGGAGACACCAGCAGCTGCCGTGACATCGCCGCCACCTCCTGTCTGCAACCCGCAACAACCGGGAGCCTCGGCTTGGACTTATCAGCAGCAGTAGACGTCACACTAATGACAAACCGGCCTGAGAGGATACCCACTGGAATAAAGGGTCCTCTTATACTAAATGGACAAACATGTGGAGCATTATTGCTGGGACGTTCCTCTATAACTATGTTGGGATTATTTGTTTTGCCTGGTATTATCGATGCGGACTTTACAGGGGAAATACAAATTATGGCTTACACCCTTTATCCTCCAATTAAAATTACAAAAGGACAACGCATTGCACAATTGGTGCCACTGTCACAAATGACATCAGGAATACAACCATTTACTGGACAAGCACGGGATGAAAAAGGTTTTGGCTCTACTGGTGTTACACTTTTAACTGTGGATTTACAAAATAGACCAAAACAAAAAGTTGAAATTACCTATGGGCATCAAAGCATAACCCTCTATGGATTATTGGACACAGGAGCAGATACTAGCATCATTTCTCCAGAAGCCTGGCCACAACATTGGCCTCTATTTCCTTCATCAAACATGCTCACAGGAGTAGGAGGATTTACATTGGCAAGCAGGTCGCCGTCTTTGTCTGTGTGCATTGAGAATCAACAAATATCTGCTGTGTTTTCAATTGTTCAACTGCCTCCTACAGTTTCCTGTTTAATTGGAAGGGACATTTTAACACAATTGGGAGTGGTGTTAACTAATCAGCACCCTTTGGGGTAATTGCCATTGCTTGGACTTTCCCCATTCCACTCACCTGGAAAACGGATACACCGGTGATGGTTAAGCAATGGCCATTAAAAGGGGAGAGTCTTATGCATGCCCATGAATTGGTACAGGAACAATATACAAAAGGGCACCTACGACTATCCACAAGCCCTTGGAATACACCTATTTTTGTAATCAAAAAGAAATCAGGGAAATATCGTTTGATACATGATTTGAGGGCTGTAAATGACCAAATGGAACCAATGGGGGCCTTACAGCCTGGTCTTCCAAATCCAGCTATGATTCCAGAACACTGGCCACTTTTAATTATTGACCTAAAGGATTGTTTTTTCACTATTGGCCTGCATCCTGATGACATGAAGAGATTTGCTTTTACTTTACCAGCAATAAATCGTGGGGAACCAGATAAAAGATTTGAATGGACATCTCTTCCGCAGGGCATGCGCAACTCCCCCACTTTATGTCAGCTTTATGTTGATGCAGCATTACAGCCACTACGTCGTAAATGGCCAGCAACTATAATATATCATTATATGGACGATATTTTGTTTGCACAGCAACAGCCATTCTCCTCTTTACAGATTAACACCATTAAAAATACTCTTGCTGCATATTCACTTGTTATTGCTGCAGAGAAAATTCAGACTACAAAGCCCTGGAAATATTTGGGATGGACTTTGACGGATCAAATAGTGATACCACAAAAACTGGAATTACAATTGGACATTAAAACACTACATGATGCACAGAAGTTGCTGGGAGACTTACAGTGGCTGAAGCCTATTGTGGGAATACCAAATCACTTATTAGAAGCCCTACGGCCCTTGTTAAAAGGTGTGGACCCTACTACTCCTGTACACCTGACAAAGGAGCATCATCTTGCCTTGCAGCAAATTAGTAACTGTGTACAGCAAGGGTATGTGTCTCGTCGACAACTCGACCACCCCATTGACCTTACTATTTGGAATAGCCCTTGCCACTTGCTTGGTGCTCTCTCTCAGTTGCAAAAGAAAACGGGGGAGATACGGGTGTTGGAATGGTTATCACCACCACTACAGCATAAGAAAACAATATCTTCAAAAATTGAACAATTGGCTGCATTAATCAAAAAGGGGCGTCTCAGAATTCTTGAAGTGGATGGTAGAGAGCCTGCTACTATTAGATTGCCTATGGAAAAAGAAACCTTGGACTGGTACTTGATAAATTCAAAGAATTTACAAGAAGCATTATTGATGTCACCTGCTAAAGTAGAGACTAGTAAATTAGTGCCTAGAGTTTTGCAATGGATGACAGAATGGAACTGGATTACTCGACCTTTGAGAGAAGAAAACCCCATAGAAGGAGCTATTACAGTTTTTACAGATGCAGGAAAGAAATCAAGGCGTGCTGCTGTTACCTGGCAAGAAAAAGGACAATGGAAGCATCAACTCCTCACCGCAGACCCTGCAGATAGCTTACAAACTTTGGAATTGTTAGCAGTAGTATGGGCGGTGTCCAACTTACAAGAGCCTTTAAATGTGGTCACAGACTCTATGTATGTTGCAGGAGTAGTCAAACGAATAGAGGAAGCAGCAATTAAGGAAGTGAATAATAAACGATTGTATGAGTTACTGATACAGTTAAGGAAGGCTTTACGAGAAAGAAATGCAGCATATTCTGTGATTCATATTAGGAGCCATAAGTGGTCTGAAGGTTTAGGAGAAGGGAATGAACGTGCAGATAAATTGGTTACCCTACCCATTGATAATTCTTGTCCTATTGACAAGCACACATTGGCCAGAGAAGCACATAGTAGATATCATCAAAATGCAAGAGGTTTGGCAAAACACTTTGAGCTGAGTTTGTCAGAAGCCAAGGCCATTGTCAGAGCATGTCCAACATGTAGTTATCATAATGGAGGGATAGGTCTAGGCATCGGGGTTAATCCTCGAGGTTTAAAAATAAATGAGATATGGCAAATGGATGTTACACACGTAGCTAGATTCGGTAAAGTCAAGCATGTGCACGTCACCATAGATACATACAGTCATTACATATGGGCTACGGCTCAGGCAGGACAGAAAGCTATACAGGTTATCAGACATCTGTTAAGTTGTTTTGCTGTTATGGGAGTTCCAAAGAGTATCAAAACAGATAATGGTCGAGGTTATGTAAGTGCTAGGGTCCGGAAATTTTTGAATCAGTGGTCTGTTAAGCACGTGACAGGTATTCCACACTCTTCTACTGGACAGGCAATAGTGGAAAGAGCAAACGGTACCCTTAAGCAGTATATTGAAAAACATCAAGATTTGACAGATCCACAAGCATGTTTGGCTAAGGTTTTGTATGTGATTAATCATTTATGCATTTTTGGGGAAGATGATACCCCCCCTGCAATGAAACATCATCCAAGGTCAGGTCAGGAAAATACTAAGGAAACAGAGGTCTGGGTTAAGTATAAGAACCCAAGCACAGGATTATGGGAAAAACCTGCAAAAGTATTATATTGGGGTCGAGGGTATCTTTGTGTTTCCTCACCTACAGGGCCTTTGTGGGTGCCTGCTAAGTGGACTAAACCTGTTTTTGATGCAGCCTCTGGTGGATCGCCTTACGGAGGAGGACAAGGAGCGACTGGGGAAGAAACTACTTCTAGTCCTACAACCACTACTGTTTCAATTGAAGGGGTACTCGGAAGCGGTGGACAGAGCACTGACACGTCACTATCGGACAGCCCAGGAGTTGATTCGTTTCATTGACTCATTATCAACTTTTCACTTAACAGATCCAGCGAAACTATATTGCCTTGACTGTCACAATCCACATTGTGCTGCCTGGATAGCTCTACGTTGTGGGGGTTGTAAAAGAACTTTTTGGATAGAACAATCATTATTACGGGATTTGTGGTGTCATACTTGTGAACACGAGCACACGTGGGGTAAAAGCTGGCAAGATGAACTAAGGAGACAAACGGGGCAAAACGCACATATAGCTTTAAATCTTTATGAGTCTCCTGAACAGAAGGTTCTTGCTTATTATCGATGGGAAATACAATGTATTGTAAATAGAATTAAGGTTCAAAGTAAATCACGTATAGTTTCTATAAGGTGTAGGAAATTAGTGCCTTTAACACAGCATTCAGTTGTAGGACCCTTCCAAGGGGATCCTGATAGAGCACTAGATTGCTGCATTGATAAGTTGAAAAAATTAAGTTTGAAAGTGGCAGGACCAGTGAAATTAGGAGCAGCAAGATTGAAGACAGATAAGAAAAAGAAGGCAAAAAGGGGAACTCATTTGAATAGGGGTATCAGTGATTGCTAATTAATTTTCTATGATTAGAACAATTTTACTGTTGTGGGACCCTCGGGAGGATATAGTTGTTGAGGAGGATAATGAACAAGAACTACGATTACGAAATAAGATACACCTTGTGTTAAAGAAGGACCTTGAGCTGTTAGCCTCATATAGTAAAAAGGCTGAAGAGGCTTTGCGATCACCACCATTGAATTGGTTGCTTTGGGTTGAAGATACACAATTTTATACTGGTCCTTACTTGCATTCGCTTCCTTGTTATGTTTGCAAAAAGGATAAAGATAAATGCTATGCATGGGTAGCTTTGCATTGTGCAGATTGTAATCAGGTTTATTGGTATTCACAGAAGTCATTGGGATATTTATGGTGTGCCCCTTGTTTTGGAAAGTGGATTCGAAATCATATCTGGGTTAGAGCTCTTGAACAAAGTACTGGCCTGCCAGGACGGACAGGATTACAGCTCTTTGAGAGTGCAGAACAAGTGGTTATAGCATATCTTAGGTGGAAGTTACAGGAAAACCTTAGAATATTTGAAATTACTAGAGCCTCACGTATCATAGCAGCTCGCTGCAAAGCTGATTTGCCTTCAAACTTACCTCGTGCTATACTTGTGAGCAAGGATGCTGATTTAGAATTAGATCAGTATATTCAAGAATTGACTCAGCCTTACAATAGACAATCTAGCAAATCAGGGAAAAGACAGCGAAGAAAGAAAAAACAACGTAAGCAGAAGGAAGAAAAGGAGAAGCAAAGTAAGCAGAAAGAAAAATGAGGTTTGTTTTTGTAATACTGCTCAATGCTGTAGCAAGTGAAGCAGTAGGAGTAACACACTTTAGTCAACCAAGGGAAAATTTATGGGTAACACTTGCTAATCAAACTAACCAATCATCACTTTGTCTTAGTCTTGGAGGAGTCACTAACCCATTTCGAACATGCCTGGTGGGACTTCCGGTGTGGTCTCCTGGAGAATTTTGTAGTTTGATAGACAATCAAACCTTATGTAGGTCTAACATGTCAAACATCACATTGCCGGTGCAACAAGGGTATACTGCAGGTCAGAGTGATGGCTATCGTCAATGCTTACTAATCCAATCACTTAACACCTCTTTGCATTCTCCTCCTGAAGAATTGGATCTTTTTGGAAGTACAAATGCCAGCATATCTAACACTACAGCTGGTGGATGGTTTAGCTTCAAACTTTCGGGTGCTCAGAATTTAAACCAACCTAAAGAAACATAGGCCACCCTAGATTCATCCCTGAATGTGAGTGAATTCTCTCCACAGCATTACAGTCAATGTAACGGCACAAATATCACAGCACCAATGAAATTACCCACAGGAATATTTTTGATTTGTGGAGACAGGGCATGGAATGGTATACCAGCTAAACCACAAGGTGGACCCTGTTTTTTGGGAAAATTGTCACTGTTTCATCCTAATGTGTCCTTGCTAATGCAGCTGAGTCAAAATTCAAACAGGAGAAAACGTAGCATACATGACTTAGACTGCAGCAAGATAGGAGATCCACGGTTTTGGGGCACATTCAAACAGGTGGTGGTTTCAACTATCTTACCAGGAGGATCTGCCAATAAAGCCATGAATTTAGCAAAACAATTAGGATGCTGGGCAAAGAATGAGCTGAACAAGACATCACAAATTCTAGACATGTTAACTGCAGATGTGCAAAGTGTTAACCATGCTGTTTTGCAAAATAGAGCTGCTGTAGATTTTTTGCTCTTGGCACAAGGGCATGGATGTGAAGAGTTCGAGGGAATGTGTTGCATGAATCTGTCTGATCATTCAGTGTCCATTCACACTAAGATAAAAGAATTACAACAGGGACTTCACAAACTTAAGGAAGAAGACGGTTTAGGAATTGACGAATGGCTTAAAGGCCTGGGACTCGGACCGTGGCTGAGGAACCTTGTGATCTATGCTATAGGACTGCTGGGTGTAATTTTACTGTTTTTGCTTATTTTGCCTTGTATCTTTAACTGTATCCAAAACATGGTCAGCCGTACAATAGCAAAAACATGGCAAACTAATCTCCTTGCACAAGAAGAAAACGGGGGAAATGTGGAGAGCATTATCAATAATTGGTTAGCTGAGAAAGGCCACACTGATATAATGCCACTGGTTAAACTGAAGGAGAAAAGTCAGCAGTCAGCAAGCTGAAAGGAAGAGTCAGCAGTGACCTTGCTGCAACATGAGGATAGGGAGTTGAGATTAGTCCTGAATACATCCTAAGAATATGTAGAAAGTATCAAAAGTAGAACCATAGGAATGTAGAAGTAGGCGTAGATGCTGATATGCAAGCTGACCAATCCTGAGCTCAACTTTTGCAATATGTATGAAGCTCATTACCAACTGTATTTAACCCGCCGTACTGATCAATAAAATCGAGCCTGTGATGATCAAACTGATGTCCTGGTTCCCTTCCGTCGACAGTCTGGAAATCAGGGAGGTGCAAGGGAGATTGACATGGGGGCTGACATAAGATTAGGCAGGAAAATAATAGTAAACAACTTCAGATCAAAACCAAATGGGGTACATGGAACAAACCACTATAAACTCACAATAAGGAACACCTTCAGATTGCAACGGAAAAACAATTACCACAAAACCATGTGAAAACGTTTGGCTTAAGTTGTTAATTTTTTTATTTGTTCAATGAAATGAATGGGCAAGGAGACCTGCTCCTTTTTGATGCCTTTATTGTGAAATCAGCTCTGGGTGGGGGCTGGAGGGGTCGCGCACACGCCACTGCTCCCTTTGGCGACACGGAGGAGGAGGTAGGTGGCTTGGCTGTATAGCAGAGCTGGGCCTTCTGTCCTCACGAGCATGCCTAGGAAGACACCTTTGGGTTTGTTGTATAAGGTCCTCACCCTGGTCCAGTTCTTGCCGAGTTATGGTGACAACCTGGAATTACGCCCATGGAATAGAAGGACAGTTCTCAAACAGGACAGGTCACTTTCTCTCTTCAACTGCGGGTTGGGTCATCTTATCTAGGGTGCTATTCCTTTGAATGGTACGGGATATCTCTCAATTTACATATACACCTCTGACGTCAGAGCCTTCTTTATAGCTAGAGCCATTTTGGGAAGCAGCGGAGGTAATACTCAATGGATAAAAAAGTGTACAGGTAAGGGACTTTTGGGTAGGGTGATTAACAATATTCATAAATAACAGAATCAACACATTAAACCAGGTGGTTAACATTTAACAACTAACAAGCATAGTAACTATTGATTAACTGAGTTAACCTGTAAACTTGTTCATAACATTCAACATCTGTTTAACATTTTCTGCCCTTTGTGGTACATTTAGAAAAAAAAATTTGTAATTTTTCAATCAACATTCAGACAGGAAAATTACCCTCTATTCTCTCCATCGGAGACTGTAAATAACAAATTATGGTCTGTATATGCATTCAAATTTTCAATAATATGTAAAAAATCACTAGTAAATTCTGCCTCTAAATAGCTTGATTTAGAAAATCCATATTCAGAATTTTTATAGAAGCGTATCATGGCACACTGATTTCTCCCCAAACCTAAATATTGATTTATATTTAGTGACTATATTAATTTCTAGTTTAAAGGAAATATTTTTTCATTTTTCCTTTACCATGGATTATCCCTAATAATTATTTTCCTGCATAGTTATAAATGCATTTCCTTGGCTTACTTGTAACATTTCAACTTGTATATTTTCACTGGTTAGACGGACACTGAACCAGAAAATCAATGTTATTTATCCTTTAAGCTGTTTTAGTCCACACCTGGTCTGATTTTGTCTTTGTAGAGAAAAACTGAGCAAGAGAGACCCTTTCTTCTGGGGTTTTATTACCCATATGTTACTGATTTTGTAATTCCTAGAAGCTTTTCTTCATATGTATGACTTTAAATATTGATATGAAAGGGCTAGAAATGTTCATTGCTACTAAAGAACAAACTTCAATACATATAGTACTGAAAAGAGTGCAGGAAAACAGGAGAGTGCATTATTGATTCATCCTTTTGGCTGAAAGCTGAAAATGTGGCCAGAAATGACAGAGCCTCCAAACTGGATACAAGAGGGAACTGAAATGCATCTGTCTATCAGGGGTGAAATCCTGGCCCCCATGCAAATTATTCATAGCTTGTTGGAGCAAGTTTTTAATGAAGATGTCTGGTGTTATCAGGGAGATCACTGTACTCATTTGTATTGACTTTTAGCAGACACATACAAGTGCCTGAAGACATCCCAAGCTCTTCCAATGCAAAAATTTGTGCCAGAGGAGGTTTAGATTGTATATTAGGGGGGAAAAAAAATTACTGTGGGGGAAGCCCTGGCACAGCTGCTCAGGGCAGTAGTGGAGTCCCCATCCCTGGAGGGATTGAAAATCCCTGTGGATGTGGCACTGGGGGAAATGGGTTAGTGCTGGCCTTGGCAGTGCTGGGTGTGGCAGTGTGTTTTTTGATTGTAATGCATTTCTAACAGTCAGTTTTATAATCTTTCCTAATTCGTACTGTTACAGCATATTTTATGATTGACGGAATGTTCCTTTCCCCACTGTGTTATTGGTTTAGCCCTAGCTGTCCATCCCTCCAAAGATCTGCCCCTCTGTTCCCCATTTCACCTCCTATTGCATGTCAATCCCTCCCCAAGCCTGCCTCTTTCTCTAAAAACTTCCCTATCAATTTTGTATCCTTCGACCCCCCATTGGTTTTAGTTCTTCTCCTCCCCTGCAGTCCTCTATTGGTTTAAACATTGTATTCCCCGCCTTGTGTTCCACCCCCAATTTCTCCCAATTGGTCAAAGATTGTATCCTCTGCGGGGACCCCCTCCGCCTCATAACGGGATGAATGCTTTTGAGTTTGCCGCTGAACCTCCGGGAATAAACTTCTTTGGAAACCATACAGAAGGCCTCTCCCTGGTCCTTGTCCCTACCCTGGGCGCAGTCTGCAGTCCTCCTGTGCCGCAGAGCTGCCGTACCCTGCAGCTGCACCCCGGGCTGGGCACCTTTCTGGGGGCAGCCCGTCTGCGCTGTCGGTGTCCGGAGCTGGTCTGGCAGAGGAAATCCAGCACTGCGGCAGGTGGCGGGGATGGTTGAACTTGATGACCTTAAGAATATTTTCCAATCTAAATTATTTGATTCTATAAAAGTAGGTATGAAATCAGGTCAAGAAGAAGATCCCATGGCATTGCCATTCCTATCTTTTTAGCCACTACACTAATAAATGCAACTCCAAATAGCCCATGTCTCCAGAAAGAGGAGATTACATTGCTTCTTCTTTGAATACAAGTTTCAACTTGATGCTTAAAATTCCTAAAGAACTTGACCTACTATTTAAAGACCAAGGTGCTGAAAATTAAGTATATGGCTCATATCCCTGAGTAAAATAAGGTTATCCCTTTTAAACTTCTTGCTGACAGAGAGATACTTCCCAGTCAAAGGGAAGTATCATCCTTCTGACTGGGAAGTATCTCGGAAAATGAACCTTTTACATTTGGGGAATTTAAATTAAATTGCTAAGGAGATTACAACAATGGTATTGCTTATGCAATTTTTTAACCAGGAATCTCAGAGTGATATATATGCTGAATATTCCATCTCCAGAGTCTGACTTCCCATGAGATGAGGAACCTTTCCTGTTGCTGTATATTTCATCTGACTGTTGACTCTGACTGATTTAAACTGGAAGCAATGTTTCCAAAAGGACCTTGTGAACCTTCTTGACTCCCACAGAGCAGATTTAGGGAAAAAAGGAAGAGTTACATTGCTACAAATTACTGAAACTTAGATCCCTTCTCATAAATGATGCCTTCACTACTTCCTGTCATCGCAGCTGGCCCAAAGCCAGGTAATAATTAGCATTGACTCCATGATTCACAGAAGGCTGATCAATCTCTTTATTATATATTATCATTAAGAAACCCATTGCTTTTGTAGACAGTTACGATACATTGGTCCTCCAATCCAAACACCATCACCACTGGCTAATGAAGAAAGCACCCTTTGGTTAACAAATCTCCATAACACATTCCACATGTTCACAACAACATGTGCAGCAAGTGAATATAAGAATTGTTTCTCGTTCTTTTCTCTGATCTTCTCACAGACTTTTCCCCAGGACAATGCCTGAGAAAGTTGTTTCTCTCTGTGATCAGAAAGCTGCTGCTACAACTTCCCACCATGCACTCCCGTATCAGTCTTACTAAATCTTGTGCAATAATAGTCATGGCACTAATGTTTTAATTTCTCTCACTTTCTGTGTTGCTACAGCTGCACAGCTTACAGAATTCTTTAGTAATTATTCTGAAATAAAATATATATAGGCTTAATTTACACAGTCTTTAGGCTGTCATTTTACGCACTAACTTGTAAAATGAAATAAAAAAGTAGAGATGACATTTACAGCTGATTTGTAAAATGGGGGAGATTTCTGATGAAATCCACTTTGAATAATTGAAGGCTTGCACCTGGTAGGAAGGTGGATTTTGAATGAAATCCTGAGTGGTGAATTGTTCTGTACACCTGGGCTCCAGTGCTGATTGATACAGCCTTTTAGCAGGCAGAACAATTCAGTGGCATAAGAAAGAGGGCATCTGTGGAAAGAAATTAAATATAATTGAAGTCACAAATTGGACTTTACTGGGAGACCACCTCCACCCATGCAGAGGAGAGCAACAGGAATGCAGCAGAGCCTCAGCCATGGGTGGGAATTCTGCCCTTCTGAATGTCAGGATGGGGCTGCTTGGAATGAATCTTCACAGGCTTGGAATGTGTTGCATATGCTGTTATTAGGTACTTAATTCAACACAGCTTCAGGAGTTATTATAATAAAGACCCATATATCTTGTAACTGAGCAAATCCTGACTTTTCTGGGTATGCAATGAGGGCAGAATATGAAACTGAGTTATGTACTCATTCTCTGTAAGAAACACAAACATAATCCCCCAGACAGGGTTCTCCTGGGACTTTGTCTTTTCCACTTGAAAATGTCTCTATGATTTTGAGCCCCTTGCCTTCTCCCAGAGTTATTAATTTATATGTGAATATTCCCAGGGTAGGAACTACAGAACCCCAGAATGATTTGGGCAGAAAGGGACCTTAAAGCTCATCCAGTGCCACCCCTGCCATGGCAGGGACACCTCCCACTGCCCCAGGCTGCTCCAGCCCCAGTGTCCAGCCCGGCCTTGGGCACTGCCAGGGATCCAGGGGCAGCCCCAGCTGCTCTGGGCACCCTGTGCCAGGGCCTGCCCACCCTGCCAGGGAACAATTCCTCATTGCCAAGATCCCATCCAGCCCTGCCCTCTGGCACTGGCAGCCATTCCCTGGCTCCTGTCCCTGCAGCCCTTGGCAATTGTCTCTCTCCATCTTTCCTGCAGCTCCTCCAGGCCCTGCAGGGCCACCCTGAGCTCAGCCCAAAGCTTCTCCTGTGCAGGTGAACAATGCCAGCTGTGCCAGCCTTTCCTCCCAGCAGAGCTGCTCCCTCCCTCTGCTCATCCTGGTGCCTCCTCTGGGCTCTCTGCAGCAGCTCCAGGTCCTGGCTGTGCTGGCCCAGGGCTGGTGCAGCTCTGTGGGTCCCACCACAGCAGTGTGGGTGCTGATTTCTGTGTGCTGTAGGAAACTCTTGCCAGGAACATGTTGAAATGTTTACACTATTCCTGATCCAGGTATCTGTGTTCACACTCCCATCCCTTTCAACCCTCAAAATTTAATAGCCTTACAATCACAGAATCATGGAATCATCAAGTTTGAAGACTCTCTTAAGATCAAGTCCAACGATGCCAAGGTATAGTTGAGATCACCTTCATCTGGACTGAAAAAGTGAATCCTTTGTCACTGAGGGAGGGGAAATGATGCCTTTCATCTGTCTCTCAGTTTATCTCCACATCTGTTTCTTGCTAGATATCTTTAAATAAGAGTTACTTTTCAAAATACATCCAGTTTACCTGAATTAAGTTTTCAAGTAACTGATTCAAAAATTTTGCTTGACACTTTTGATGCATGTTCACATATGTGCTAAAAATCTATGAGGAAATTGCAGTGGATAAATAAGGGTTAATTCAGTTGCAGTCACTCATTTAAATTATAGTCCCTAAAATAACATAAAGGGACTTATTGTCACAGTAATCTGCTGGGAATATAGAGGTGACAGTGATATATTTATTGCCTCTGTTTAGGCCTTTGTGTCAAACCTCATGCATTGATTAGTTTTTAGACTGAATTGTTTGGCTTTATTTACCAGTTCTTCTAAGAGCTCTACTTGTGCTATGTCACTCCTTTTGAACAGAAATATGAAGTAAAACCTGGAAGACTCAAAATCTGTGGATAGCAGATGGAGACTTATCAACATACCTTTGCTTTTTTTCATTTGAACTCTGGCAACAATCATCTAAATTGAGGCTAATTAAACACAATATTTCCTCATAATTATGATAAAGATTTCTAGTGCCAGAGACTGCAGCATTGTATGGTAATTTCTTGGTTAGGAGAGTAATTTATTCTCAAGGCTAATTGATGGTGAACCGATTATTAAAGCTGGATGGCATGACAATTTCTGCATTCTCTCTCATTTTGATTAAGATCAGAGTCATTCCAAGTAGGAAGAGGCAGTGCTGTGAAAGGGTGGTGAACACCATAGCCCTTTTCTTACACCACTGATTGATAACTCTGACGAAATTCCAGCTGTGCCATAAACATTTTAGAGTGTGTCATAAAGACCTTCTGTGTGGAGAAGGAGGCACGTGCTACTGCTCCATTAAGGTTGTAGTTTCAAAAGCAGTCATCAGAAATTAACTTTAATAATAAATTCTAAGTGTTTCAAAAGTAAAACTAATGGAAGTTACCATTTATATTCTTTAAGAAACTCTTTTAATATTTTCTGTGACTTGACCTTTATTTTACGACAAGATATCTGAAAGGTTGATTTGTATGAGTCACAGCCATAATCATTACACTGAATAAAAAAAAGTCAGTGGATTTTCAGAGCTATTTCGTTAAAAAAACCCTTAAGAATACTTTAGAAAATCTTTGTATTTCACTACATAAAATGTTTCTCACCAAGTCAGTCACTCTTTCAATCTATATTTTAAAACAAATTTAAAAATAACTGTCAAATAAATGAATCTTTGCTGAGTATTCAGCAAATGTATGCATCAAGCTGCAAATCCATGTGTAATTATCTAGATGAAGAGTGGAGATTTGTAATAACCACATGAATTGAGCACATTTACCTGAGTATGAAACACAGACAAATCCATTGTTGTTAAAAAGTTATTAATGGGATTTCTGGCTGGCTGTACAAATGTCCCTGCATTATTCAAGCCCTAAAGTGCCAACCCTCTTTTTGGTACCTCTGCATAGTGTAGGATTCCAGGTGTTTGATGAATGAAAGAGCTCTGATAAAGAAACTTGGTATTATTTATGCTGTGTTCTCCTCTTGAGAGCTTAAGCTTGGATTTTTAAAAGAACCTGCGTTATTTTTTCTCCCACTGAAAGCTTAAGGATTTTCTTCTTTTTTACACTGAATGACTGCAGACTGTCCCTGAGAAGAAAGGAACATTAATTTATATGTGAATCTTTCCTGCATTTTTCAGGCTCCTTTGAAAAGCCAGCCGAATGCAAGCAACCTTCTTTACCAAAAGAGAATTCCCATTAAAGAAGGCAAGGCTGCTGAAATAAACTCAGTCCATTAATACCAAATCCGATTCTGAGTCTCTAGGATTGTGATTATAAACTTTTACCTCTTTCCTTTTAGGACTGAAGGTCTTACTCGGTCTTACTCTTCTCATTTCCTTATCAATACAGTTAACAGTTGAGCTTATTTTTTGGTTGGGGATCAAGCACAGAGAGTTCTTTTACCAGCATGGTTTTCATTGTGGGCATTTCCAGAAGCCCTTTATTTGGGGAAGTTGTTAGGAAAGTGCACATTTACTCTTCCCAAGAGGCCCTGCTGGGCAGTGCACTGAATTTATAATTGTGTGGGGGGAAAATTCTGAATTTACTTATTTTGTTATCTGCTGTGAAGAATCCCGCAATGGGGGAGGCTGGTGAGGCCCACAGGGGCTGCTGTGGTGGCACCTCCCTGCTCCAGCAGGGCCATCCCAGAGCCCAGGGCACAGCAGTGTGTCCGTGTGGCTCTGCAGTGTCCCCAGGCAGGAGCCTGCACAGCCTCTGTGCCCCATCTGCTCAGGGCTGGGCACTGCCCAGGGCAGGAGCTCTGGGCACGGGCAGGGGCAGCTCCTGGGCTCAGGCCCTGCCCGTGGCTCTGGGGCCATGGCTGGGCCCGCAGCAGAGCCTGGGCCCTGCTCTGCCCCTCCCTGCACACAGGGACACCCAGGCCTGAGGGCCCCTCTCAGCTGGGGCTCCTCTCCGGCCTGAGCAGCCCCAGCTCCCTCAGCCTCTCCTGGGCACCGAGATGCTCCAGGCCCTGCTCAGCTCCAGCAGCTCCTGGGCTCAGGCCCTGCCCGTGGCTCTGGGGCCATGGCTGGGCCCACAGCAGAGCCTGGGCCCTGCTCTGCCCCTCCCTGCATATACTTGTGAAAAACTGCTATAAAACAAAGAACATAGAGAGCAAAAGAATGCTTTTCATTTTGAGCATTGTAAGAAAATGTTTTTAAAAAGAAAAGTAATTAGTTACAAATTTATTAACACAGACTAAACAGATTTCCATTAGGAATAATGATCTTACTAATGTCATTATTTCTAAAAGGTTTTAGCATGTGTTTCTATAAAGGATATGTTTCTCACTGAAGAATTTAGACCATAAGTTTCTTAAAAGACGTTTGGATCCTTTGGGATGACCATATATGTGTGGGGTATTTACTCTTGTTCAATTTCTAGGAGCCGAAATATTTAGAGAACTGCTATTAACTATTCATGCTTTAGCTCTATTACATTTGAACAAGGCCAAGATTAGCAGCAGTGATTTTCTTATTTTATAAATCATTTTGTGAAATAAATCACTCAAGGCTTGAGGGTTTTTTTTTTTTACTGAGTTTTGTCCCTTAGGAAACCTTTCACATGCATGAATGTGAACAAACATGCATTTCATGAATTCCTGAAAATAGGGAGATTATACTCAGAATAAATAGCAGGTAGCCGTGAGCTATGAGTCTATAATACCAGTGATTTCATAGTAAAGTAAGCAGAGTTTGAGTGTCTTGAACACTACTCAGACCTTTCAAATGGAAGGAACATTCTTTAATTCAACTTAATTTTTATTTGGTGTAACATATGGATCAGAGTAAATGATTCATACTGACAGGATGGAGCCCTGTCATGTTACAACAGCTCCTGTATCATCTTCAGGCCAGTAGCACTGAAAATTTCATTCCTACTTTGCTCTTCATTCTCTCTACTCAGTTCTTGCCCTTCTCACTACTGTACTGGTCTTCATAGAGTCCTTATTTCTTTTTCAGAATTTTAAGTATTTTGGTCTGAATTTCTGTTCCTATCTTCATGTTTTAAATTTAGAAGAAATTACATTGGGAGTTACTAAACAGTAAAATAAATATGGAAATGGTGAAGAGAACAGTCTTTCCAATCTTTTGAGTATGGTACTAAAGACTGATAGTAAAAGCCATAAACCAACACTGAATAGTGATTCACATTAGTTGCAATTCAGATAATTACTTGATCTGGTGTTAGTAGTGTCTTGACTGTAATTTGCTCTATTGTGTGAGGTATTTGCCTAAAATTGCTTCATGCTTGCAAAACTAAAATTGCTTCTAACTGTGAGATGTAGCAGCAATGCTACAACAGCATTGTCACGTCAGATGAGTGGTCAGAGATGCTTTTTCTCCAGAGCTTTCCCAAATTCCTCTGAAGTTTGGTTTATTCAGCTGTGGCTGCAGCTCTCTTCACAGAGAGCAGCAGGCACAACTTTCCCAAGGACTTTTCCTGGGGAAGAGAGTGAGAAGCTCAGAGAAGAGGAGAAAACAATTCTTATCTCTACTTGCTGTGCCTGTTGCTTGGCGCATGTGGAATGTATTCTGGAGACTGTTAACAAAAGGTGGTAGTTGTTTGGGTTGATTGGCCAATTTGATGAAAGCTGTGTCGTGGCTGTCTCCAGACAGTTACGGGGGTTTTATTTAGTATTTCTTCAGTATAAGTATCTCTTTATGTAGTACAGTATTAGTGTAATATAATATAGCTAAATAAAGCAATTGTTCAGCCTTCTGAAATCGTGGACTCAGAGCACATTATCCCTTGGCTGGGGGCACCCTGCATCTATATTCAGCTGGAATTCTAAGATAAGAAAAGATTTTTTAAAAATATAATGTCTTCATACACTGTGCATCTTACTTTATCCTTCTTATGGATATGATCTGGAGCACCCAGCCACCCTTACCAAGCCAAACATCCTTGGCTTCAGGCAGAATTTAGGTTTTCAGGGAAATCTCAGGGACAATGAATTAATTTTTATGACTCTGAAGTTTCAACATAATATTCACGTTTGGGATAACATCTGATCAACACTTACAGAATTTTTATCAGATATGTATAGTATGATCTCTCACACAAAATATTAACTCAAATCCACATTTTTGTCAGTTGGGCTCTTAGAAAAAGACAATTACCTGTTGAACTATTAGAGTAAAACCTGTATGCTGACAGTTGTACAGAGAAATTGTGCTCTGCTCTTAAAACTGTTATCAGTAGGACTGACTGGAGATTTTCCAAGAGAACAGTTTTTCATCTCAAAATGCTGATTCTTTGAGCACCTGTGTTGATTCCAGACAAGCACAATAGCAAAGTACTGGAATTGTGCTCATTAGAGACAGTCAGCTGTCTGGTTGTTCAGCAATGTTAGTGGCTTTGGGAAAACTCAGGAAACTACTAAGAATTTTTTTTAATTTCAGCTATCAGCCACCAGCTAATCCCAGGAGCATCTTCTCAATAAAAACACTTTCGTTTTTCATTGTTTCCAAAACAAAGTAATGCTGAGTTCTGTTTTGGCAGTATACAGAAGATCATCTTAATTAGGAGTGATTTTTTTTTTAAACATACCGGCCAGCAAAAAGGAAGCCTCATGAAATAAAAATGCCTTTTCTTTGGAGCTTTTGTCATCAATCTTTTCATGTCTAGAGCTTCAATTTTGTATTCTACGTCCTTTGAAAAAGATAAAATAATCTCCCTAATCCTCAAAGCGTAAATGAGGATAAAGCAAGTGAGTATAAAAGGGGAGATCGGTTCATAAATGATATTTTTCACATACTCTTATGGTTCAGCTGCAATGAAGTCATTGACAGCAAAAGTAAAATGGCTTCATTTGTATGAGGGAAGAGTCAGACTTCCAAATACCTGATCGAGAAAGGCTCAGCATGGCCAGCATGAGCTGGCTCCCTCAGGTGAGGGAGGGGATTCTTAGCCTCTTCTCTGCTCTCTTGAGTCCTCACCTGAAACACTGAACAGTTCTCGTGCCTCAAACACTGTGAACAGTTCTGGTGAACATAAAAAGAACATGGAACTGTTGGGCAGAGTCCAGAGGAGGCCATGGAGGGGCTGAGGGGGCTGGAGCAGCTCCCCTGTGGAGCCAGGCTGGGAGAGCTGGGGCTGCTCAGCCTGGACAGGAGAAGGTTGTGTGGAGAGCTCACAGCTCCTTCCAGGCTCTGAGGGGAGCCCAGAGAGGGACAGTTCCTCAGGAACTGCAGGGACAGGAGCCAGGGAATGGCTGCCAGTGCCAGAGGGCAGGGCTGGATGGGATCTTGGGAATGAGGAATTGTTCCCTGGCAGGGTGGGCAGGCCCTGGCACAGGGTGCCCAGAGCAGCTGTGGCTGCCCCTGGATCCCTGGCAGTGCCCAAGGCCAGGCTGGACACTGGGGCTGGAGCAGCCTGGGGCAGTGGGAGGTGTTCCTGCCATGGCAGGGGTGGCACTGAGTGAGCCTTTATCATTCTGGAATTCTGTGAGGACCTGACTGAAGCACTGCTCTCTTTTTCTTTAATTATGGAGGCACATATTTGTCAGAGACCTGAATCTTCCCTGCTCTTTCCCCAGGAGGCAATTGAATTCTCTGGGCACACATATGTTGTGGTCAGAGATCTTTGATCTGATGAGCACAACAGGCTGGATGCTAGTTTGGGGGGAAAAAATCAGCATCAAGGCAGTCTGCTAATAATTAATCACAGCAATGAATTTAAGTATTAGCAGGAATACTATTCAGAGTGTGCCAGTGAGGCAACTTGAATTACAGAATCCAAATTCTGGAAACTGTGGGACGACAGGTTCACCCTCTGATTTATTTGACCCTTTAAACAAAGATAATGGAAAAAATGACAGTCCAAATTCAGAAGCAACTTGTACATTAATGTAACTTACATGACAAAGGAGCAAAATTTAGAGCAGTTCAAAATCAGAAACTGGACAAAGCAATTTTTTTCCGCTTTCTGACAGTCTTTTATCTATTGCTGCTCTCTAAACACAGAAAATCTCTCTTCCTTCATACCAGTTTGCAATGGCACAATTTAAAAACATCTTTGATGGCTTTTGAGGGAAAAAATAGAAAATTAATAAAGGAATAGGAAAAACAAGTTTTAGAAAGAGACACAAAAATAAAGGAGAAAGCAAAGGCTCAGCAAGAAATGACACCATCATAAAACAGTAGTGTTTTGACTACCCTTTAGAAAAGCTGTACTTTTTTTCTTTAAAAGTGTCTTTAATTCTAACGTATTTTGCAAACACCTGTATTGCAGCTGGAGAAATTTTAAAAAAAAACCACTAACAAAAACAACCAAAGAACAGCCATAGTCTTTGAAATGTCATGATTATATTTTTTAATGCCTTGAATGTGGTGTTCCAACTTGAAAGAGTGTTGGTTCGCAGGTCAATTTTAGATACTTGAATTCCATTCCTAGTGAAGTATATCTATTGTTACTGAGTTTCAAAATAGTGGCTGCTCAGTAAAACTAAAGGTTTTCTGCAGTACAAGGGTGAAATACACTCTTGATGCCTTTTTCAGGCTTACCTAGAAACTGAGGCCAGACAAAGTTAAAAGGATAAAAGTGGATATATTTAATGAAGGACCTTCAGGTACATTAAGGGCAGACGAAGCCTCCCCAAGGGGGCTACACCCAAGATGGATGATGGTCACGAGTTTTTCAGACATAAAGTTTTTCAGATATAAGTTTGGATGGATGATGGTCACGAGTTTTTCAGATATAAGTTTGGTCTATTTATATATCAGGGGTTAATCCTCCTATTACAGCTTCAGTTAATGAAGTCGTATTCTCCCAGTTTGCTCCCCTCCAAGTCACTTTTGTTTATACTTTTTGGACTAAGGCTGTAGGGTGTCCTTGAGTTTCAAGCCTAGAGTGATTGTTTTGTCTGACCAAAATGTGTAGGCAGTAGCTAACACTTTATATGAAGTTTAGAGTTTTGCCCTAATGCACTACAGGATTTGGAAAAAGTAAACGCTAAAATCTTAAGGCATCACTCTACACCAAAAAATGGCAAAAAAAAAGATTACAAGGCAATTTATATTGGACAGTATTGCATAAAAGCTGAACAATGAGAATTGCAGGGGATGAATTTATTCTCTCACTCTGCTCTGGTCTGAGAGAGAAATTTGTACATGCGAAAGTGGAACTTCACATTCAGTTACTCTGCAGAGAATAAGAAATGTTAAGATAAAAAGATAAAATCTTCCTCCTAAGCCAAAGCGGATCTGTACGGAGCCTCTATTACATATTCTGTACTTGTCTCAAATACAGAGTTCTTTTAGAAGGAAAGATACAGCTTGGACTTTCAAAATTGGAACAAGTACTCATGTGGGACTTGGGATATGGAGCAGGATCTCACTTGAGAACATCAGTGGAAGGTCTGTGTTTGAAAAAGCTCAAACTACATACAGATGTTAATTCTGGAGTGACATCTGAGTGATTGCAAAATCAAGAGAAAATGGTCTTGGCTGAGAAGGTGATTGCTTGGTGTTAAAGATAGACTTTTCACTTGTTACACAAAACTGTCTCTGCTTTGATGTGGGGTTCTACATTTTCATTGAGAAGCAAATTCTGTGTACAAATGTTTTGATTTTATGAAATTGTTAAAATGGGCATTAAAATTCAAGCAGTTGGATACATAAGTAGATGTTTTCATCCAATGAAAAAAATCGTGATCCTTGACATCATATGTTTTTAAAGTAAAAGCAAAAATCTGAATGCTGGGTTTATCAATGATTTAATTAAATACATTAATGAGTACAATATATTCCCTCTGCCTCTATGTACCATAAATGTGTCCAATTCATGTAGCTAAGAGCTACACATGAATAGACCTTAAATTTTCTCATCTTAAAGAGAATCTTTTGAGTCATTTGTTTTCGGCGATACTTCTCAAAATGTATAAGTCAAATAATTTCAGGTTAATCTAGGGTTTAGTCTTCAGTACTTGAATGCCTTGAATATCAGAATTATTGTGTGCTGGTGTTAAAAAATTGGAGATATTAAATCAAAAGGAAGGGTTGTTAGCAATGAAATGTATCCCAAATTACTAAGAGTTACTTAATGATGCTTTTCTTTTATGCCTTTAATACAAGTCCATAGATTTTAGGCATCCATCCCAAAATGGCCAAGGTAAATGGGAACTTAGATGGATCTTTTCCATGGGTTTAATTTCCTTAGACAAAACCACGTTTCCTGTAAACAGTGAGAATGAGAGCAATTTTTTTAGTAGGTCAGTGAAGAAGGAAATGCAAATGCGTGCAGCTAAACTACATAACACAAATCCTGCTGTTTACTCTCTTGGGCATTACTCTGTGTTTGGTGTAATATTTTTCTAACATTTTATGAAGTTTTCCAATTAAATATTAATACAACTTCTTCAAAGAGAAACAGATTTATAACTCTGAAGTGAAAGAGAGAGGATGGGAGAATTGATAGTGCAGTTGGGCAGGAGAATTCTGCAGGAGCTCTGAACACTCTTCTAATTTATTTGAGAAGCTAAATATGTTGTATAAAACAAAATATGGATATGTATTAGATATGCTCTAATTTCATGTGGTGCAAGATCACATGTTGTAAATTAGGATCTTTCCACTCCAGCCACAAACCGTGTGCTGGATCACTGCTTTATTTTTAAATACTTCCTCAATATTCTTTTCATATCCTTACATTTGAATACGTTAAACAGGGGGAGAAAACCCAATTAAATTAGAATCACAAGTTAAGGCAACTAATATATTATTTTGCATTTTAAAATTCAATTGAACTTGTAATAAATAATTTACTTATGCAGTGTGAAAGGGAAGTGATAACCACTGCTGCCTTTTGGCAAGAGTGGGACTGATTCATCAGTACTACACGCAGTGTCTCATGTATATGGAACAGACTGCAACCTTTGCCAGCTTTCTTGGGGGAATGAGGAATGTTTAAAATTCTGCATTCTCCTAGACAATGACCAAGGATACCAGAAGGCATAAAGACATGTTCTGAACCTGAGGTCAAATTCAAAAGGAAAAAAAAAAAGCACAAAGAAAAGACCTATAATTTGCGAAGTCCTTTTGTATTCCATTGCAAAGAGATGAAGGGCAGGATTCTGGGATTGTGTCACTCTGGACTTCTTCAATATTTTAGTTTTTCTGCCCACTTATAAAAAGATCAGGCTAGGAAAATATGTCAGGACAACAGAAAGGAATTAATCAGCAGGGCTGATGCTTAAGATGCAGCAGTGTGAAAAATGTGTCATGACAGTAGGTTGGATTGAGGCGATGCACAGGGAAGTTGTGGGAGCTTTTCTAATCAGCCGCACTTCTGACTGTCTGCTAGCATTTCTCCCTGTTTATCCTTGTTACCTATTTATGCCCTGTTCTCCTGTTCCACAGCTCTCCAGTCGCATAGGGATGAGCACAGAAGGAAAATTCTGTTCATTCACAGCCACAGATTCCCTGTTATACCCTCAAGATAACAGGAGAAGGGCGAACATTTGTCTGTTGTGTGTCTCTTCCATCAGGATTTGTTTTCATCTATTTCATGTTGACCTGTGTAGGAATGATCAGTAGAAGGTTGTGTTGGCTTTTTGAAATGTAAGTTCCACAGGACAGTGGTAGAACCTGAACTGATCTGACATAGTACCAACAAATCTATTTTAATGGGCAATTACCTATGCCTGAATCAGTATATTCCCACAGCATAAGAGAAGGAAATACTAAAAGTAAAATATTTCATAGATACTTATGATCAGATATGTTCCAACAAATAGTGGCAGCCATCAGATTTGAATATTTTCTGTTTGCAAAAATTTTAATACTAAATTATTTCCTTGAGTGTTTACTAAAAAAAAAAAGAGTTTTTCCTCAGTTTTTACTCAGCACAGGAGGAAAAGAATAGCTGATGGTATTACCTTCTTTCTACCCTGACAAAAGAAGAAACGAAATGAGAAATAGAGTGCAAAACTGGTTATTGAAATGGCAGGAGAGCATCACTGTATGCTCAGTTCTAGGACAAAGAGGAAGGGTGTCTTAGGTTGCAAATGCAAGATGTGGCCGGGGGTGTGTATTCTATTGCCCTCTGTTAGAGCTGGAGCTGTTATCTGCTGTTAATGGGGCAGCTGCTAAAACCAGGTGGGGCAGTTTGACTCATCTCTCTCTTGACCATCCTCCCTCCAGGAGATTCTTCTGTTAATGGGCCATTGAGTGTCCCTGCATGACTGATGGAATTACATCATCCCACTGGGAGATGCTCCACCCAGGGGGAGGAGCCAAGCATTCCCACCTGCATATAATATGTATATAATATTTGGAACACCAGGACAGCCTTTTTCCACTGGATTCCCAGAGGAAGACACCACCACTGGACCTTCAGAGGAAAATTACATCCTTTCTACAAGCTCACTGTTTCAACAGAACTACATCTGTTACTCCAGGAGGACTGCAGCCACCATTTTATCAGACTGCTACCAACATCCTGACCAACAGTGTATCAAGTTGTATTCTGACTCTGTCAGTGTTGTTTTGTATTACTGCATTTTTTTTTCTAATAAAGAACTGTTATTCTTACTCCCATATCTTTGCCTGAGAACACCTTTCAAATTAGTATATTTCAAAATTATAATACTTCAGAGGGAGGGACTTTACATTTTCCATTTCAAGAGCACCACTTGCCTTCCTTAGCAGACCTCTGTCTTTTCAAACCAAGACAAAGGGGGACATTATACACTGGGACCACGCAGAAAATTGTCATGGAATGGAATGGAATTAATTTAAAGAACAGGCCTAGACTCACACCCACAAGCAGAAAACGCCACTATTTCTCCATCCAGTGATTTTTCTGTGGAGTCTTTTAATGCTGTTGGAAAAGCAAAACATTAAAGTCCTATTAAACGCAAGTCCTGGTGAAATAGCCAAGCGTTTGAGACAGTGCTTCCCTGAAAGCAGAATGTCAGGAAGGAGCAGAGCTGGCGATCTGGCAGCCAGTGCAATAAGCAGCAGCTCCTTACACAGTAGCAAAAACATTCACTCCTCTAATTTTGCTGAAAAATATCAGAGGAGCATCAGCCATACCACATGTTAGGGAGTCATGTCCAGATCCAATACCAGGGTTGGAATGGAAACAAGATTGCTTCCAGGAATGTGAAGATCATTCACTTGTTAGTGTCTCTTTAATGTTTTGACCCTTACAGGCATAGCCTATTATTGTAAAGTTTATTTTTGCTTCTGTAGAAAGGTAGAAAATTGGTTGAGCATCATTGCTGACAGCAAGACTGTAATTCTAAAAATTAGGTTATAATGAATATGAGTTTCAGAAGAAGAGACCAGAGTAGGTCCCATCTGCTTCCCTCTGGACTGCAGCATGAAAGGGAACAGATGGGCATGAGTTTTGCTGGAATGGCTGCGAGAGGCTAGACAGCTCCACAGTCTTATTCTGGGTTATCCTCAGCCACTCTAGGATCCTGTCCCTATATCCAACTTACAGTGCACTGCTGCAGTGGGATATAGGGGAATGGTGCCTATCACTGAACGAGGAGAGAACAGGGAACATGCTACAAATGTAATTCGACAAAGTTCAGCTGCAGCTCAGGTGCCAGTTTGGTTGTTAATTATAATTTTCCCTCTTGCTTTGTCCTGGAGTCCTGCACACCCTTACATCCTTAATAGCCAGGGGAAAGCAGTACCATGTTTTTTCTGCACCACTACGCAGAAGGAAATGCTCTAGAATAAGCTTTCAGCCTCCAAAATCAGTGTCTCTGTGGTGCGTCCTCAAATCAGGTTGTGATTTTAGTCTTTGTCAATGTAGAGTCCTTCTAATACAGGGGATTTATCACACCCAGTGCTGGAATGGGTTCAAATTGGAGTGCAAAAGTCATGCTTAGGTGTGGTGTGTTGCAAAAAGTCCTGTAATAATAAGGTTGTGGCATATGATCATATATGCCTGAGGTTTGGCCATTTCCAATGTGGATTGAAGAAGCTGACACACTGGAACTGCCACTAAAACTTTTCTAAATTTATATTCATTATTTTTTACAGTTGATGTCTACTATTTATTTGAGCTTGCAGTACTTGGCCTTTCTTAACAATGATTAGTGGCCTTTTCTTGAAGTGTCAGTGCCTTCCACGGTGCTCACACCTTCCTTTTGAAACCAGGCGGTTCCTTTTCTTCTAATATTGTGTTATAGTCCATAATGTACAAAAGGCAAGTCATGCAATCAATTTTTGTTATTTTGACATATATTTTTTAAAGCCTCTTATACATCTCCTGCATCTCTTGTGCTTTTCCTGGCTCTGTACAGCACAAAGTGGCTAAAGTGCCGCTTTAAGTCAGATTATTCAGTAATGGCTAGCCTGGCTACAGCACAAAGCTGGATTTTTAACTTGTTCTCTAATGTTTGTACTTCACTTAGTATTTCACTCCCTACCTGTTCAAACTAGAAATTTAAACGTTGGTACTGTTGATTACAGTGTGGGCAAACGCCTTGTTAGGCACTCTAAGGCAAACCTGATGGATTAGAGGCGATTCTGGTCTTCCTGTTTTTTGTCCCACTGTGTTCGCTTTCCTCCTATCTTTATATTGAGAATTTTGTTGTAGGACTAAATGTGTGCATTGTAAAAGACCATGCTAGAGTTTGAATGGTAAGAGCTGTAAAAGTGTCAGAAAATCCTTTGTCTTTCATGTCTTCAAATAAAAAAGACTGTTGAGTCTTTTGACAGGACATATGTATAGACATATTGAAATATATTGATTTCAATGCTCAGTGAAAGAATTGTTTGAGGTATAATTTATTCTATGAAAAAGGAGGGAATTATCAATGCTTCATGCAATGCTTTCTGGGTTGTTTCACAATTCACATTTTCCCGTGTGTCTTAGGAAAAGCAGAACTAGATTTGGAGAGAAAAATAATTTAACACTTTACAAATGTTCTATGATCTATATTTTTATATTTGGATATGCAAGAAGTGTTTTCTGATAAGCTTTCTATCAGTGTGTCATTGCACCTTGATATTTTGGAAAAATATAAATGGGACACCCTATCCTTGGAACCAATGGGCAGCTTCAATCATTGATCAGAATTTTTGCTTCTTGTCTTCTCTGTGTTGTGAAGTCAATGTTTTATACTTTGGCTGCCTCAAGGTCTACATATACTTCAGGGCTTCAATGAACTAGTAGTACAATAGTGTAGAAAAATAACCCATTTGGGGTTTTGCCATGAAAAATGGGAAGTCAGTCTTTGAACACTGACTAAAATCTCATTACTTTGGTGGCAAATGAGGCATGAAACATATTGACAAAAATATAGAGCCCAAAACACAGTGGCATGAAATATTTTATCTTCATGGAGTGTACTACAAAAGGTTTGAACTCTAAATCAGACACTGCACTTAAGCATACTGCATCATCCATCAGGCACTCAGTGTTCATGCAAAATTTGTCCATGATGGCAGCTTTAATGAAGTTCCGTAATTTCTTGCAGCCTCAGAAAACTATTATTTCAGCTGGATGAAGGCATGAATCTTCCAGCAACACTTCAACTCTGGCCTTGCTCAAGGCTTAGGCTATTGACTTTATGTTGAGAATGTCATAATAACCCTTCATGTCCTACTCCCTCCTGTCTGGATGGCAGGTGTGGGATATCAGCCAGCTATTCCCAGACATGGGTAATGGCAAGGGAAGTGAAGTTGCAAAAGAGAAACTGAAAAGATAGCCTTTGCGTGGCATTCTGAAGCATTCCCAAAGTATTTGGGCAGGAGTGTGGACCTGCTGGAGAGCAGAAAGGCTCTGCAGAGGGATCTGAACAGGCTAGATCCATGGGATGATGTCAATGGTGTGAGGGACATCAGGGACAAATGCCAGGTCCTGCCCTGGTCACAACAGCTCCATGATGCTCCAGGCTGGGGCAGAGGGGCTGAAAAGCTGCTGGTGGGAAAGACCTGGGGGTGTTGGTGACAGAGGCTGGACATGAGGGGCCAGCATGTGGCCAGATGGCAAGAAGGTCAATGGCACCTGGCTTGTCCCAGCCATTGGTGTGGCCCAAAGGACCAGGGCTCCCTGTGTTGGCTCTGCTGAGGGACCTTGGGCCTCTAGTTCTGGGACTCCTGACCAGAGAGACCTGGAGGGGCTGGGAGTGTCCAGGGAAGGGAACAGAGCTGGGAAGGGCTGGAGCCCCAGCAGGGCTGAGGGAGCTGGGCAGGGGCTGAGCCTGGAGCAAAGGAGGCTCAGGGGCCCTTGTGGCTCTGCACAGCTCCTGACAGGAGGGCACAGCCGGGGGGTCGGGCTGTGCTCAGGGCACAGGGACAGGAGCAGAGGGAACGGCCTCAGGCTGGGCCAGGGCAGCTCAGGGTGGGCACAGCAGGAATTTCCCCATGGAAAGGGGGCTCAGGCCCTGGCAGGGGCTGCCCAGGGGGGTTTGCAGTGCCCATCCCTGGAGTGTCCCAGGAAGGGCTGGAGGTGGCACTCAGGGCTCTGGGCTGGGGACAGGGCGGGCATCGGGCACAGCTGGGAGGGCTTTTCCAATGTCAGTGATTCTGGGATTTACTCTTGTTTTCCCTTTGATCTGCACAGAAGAGCAGAATTCTGTCAGTAGGTGGCTGAACGAACTTAACAGGATAACTCTTCTTGTTGTATAAAATATTTAAGAATTGTGGCTCTGGGAAAGAAGTATTTGTAGTCAGACAATGAAATTGCCAAGGATCAATATAAAGAATGGTAAAAAATTTATTATGTAAGGACAGGGCACTTTGAAGAAGATTGTTTTATCCAAAGCACCCTCATTTCTGTAGGTGAACAGTCAGATTTACCTCAGCCATAAACACGTAATACTCAGCAGCTCACAAAAAATCACACTATCTCACAAGCATAGTGTTGATCTTTTTTTCAGTGCTGAAATTATGTTGAAATTCACGTTGTGCTGGGACATGGGAACCAGAAATAAGTGTAAAATATATGTGCTCTGGAGAGGGGAAAGATGGCATTCTGAACTTGCAGAATGATAATGAATATACAATGCATAACACCATTTTGCTGTCATGATAAGGAAATAATCTCTTTAACTATCTTCAAATATGTGTTGCTATTTCTCTGTGCTGTTGTTACTCTTCACACTTGTCCTCCACCATCATGCATTAAATTTTACAGGGAAATAGTGTAGATATCAGGCCAAGTGATTGCAGCCAGCACCCATGGGAATGATTTACCAAACCCACATAATTGAACTGCAGAAGAATAGAATAAGAGGATTTTGGTTGGAATAGAAAGTTACAACTTTCCATTGTTTTGAAGGCTGAATTGTTTTTTATTGTAAAAAGTGCACAATTTGGCATTCTATACAATCCTTAAGTGAACCCCAAATCATTTAATATTCAAAACCAACCAAACAAATTTGTATGTTCTACAAAAGGCTTCATGTCTCATAATTGAAGGAGCACTTAATTAAAATATATCCACATCTATTTTAAATAGGAACTGACCTGTAATTTTTAAAAAAGATTTAACAAATCGTCACAACCTAAAACAATATATTGCACTCTCCATAATACAGTGGTTGCTTTCTAGAGAAATTTGTTATGCTTTTAAGGCCTAGTATTGTCAGAGTGCTGGATTTTTCCATTTCTTCTTACCTGTCTGAAGGCTCAGAATCATCATTTAGGCTGTGACTGTTTTACAAAACTATTGTATATATTTTATATATTTTCTGTATTTGCCCAGAGCAGCTGGGGCTGCCCCTGGATCCCTGGCAGTGCCCAAGGCCAGGCTGGACACTGGGGCTGGAGCAGCCTGGGGCAGTGGGAGGTGTCCCTGCCATGGCAGGGGTGGCACTGGGTGGGCTTTGAGGTCCCTCCCAACCCAAGTAATTCTGTACTTCTGTGTGGTGGTGTTTGCAGGGGTCTAAGAATGAGGGAAGAGACGAGAATGTTGACTCCATGTTTCAGAAGGCTTGATTTATTATTTTATGATATATATTATATTGAAACTAAACTAAAAGAATAGAAGAAAGAATTTCATCAGAAGGCTAGCTAAGAATAGAATAGCAAAGAATGATAACAAAGGCTTGTGTCTCGGACAGAGAGTCCGAGCCAGCTGAGTTTGATTGGCCATTAATTAGAAACAACCACATGAGACCAATCTCAGGTGCACCTGTTGCATTCCACAGCAGCAGATAATCATTGTTTACATTTTGTTCCTGAGGCCTCTCAGCTTCTCAGGAGGAAAAATCCTAAGGAAAGGGTTTTTCATAAAACATGTCTGTGACACTTCTGTGATCTTTTCATTGCACTTTGTAAGCAGCTGCACTGTAGGGCTTGGTTCCATTCATTTTCAGAACCAGTTGTGAAAAGAGCTGAGCCAAGTCTATCCCTTTCTATATTAGGAACAATTAACCAATTGATTTGATTTCTCCCACTGTTCTAAGCAATCTGTCCTCCTGTGCCATTCAAGTATGAGGCACAAACATTGTTTTGAAATGTCAGCTGGTGAAAATAATCTGGAATTGTTCCTTTGTCCATGGGAAGCAAGAATGTTAAGAGACCAAATGAACTTGTTTCATTCTAGGTAATCAAAATCTAAGCAGGGAATTAAAAGCAACAATAAAATGTTAAAAAAAAATTAAAAGTCACAAGAGTTATTTTCTTCTGTCTCAACAGAGGGGAAAAGTGGTTGCTATTATGGAAGGATAAATCTAACTTCTAAGATAAATCTCCACTGTTATTTGTCAGTAACTGATGAAAAAAAAATAAATCTGAACAAGTGGTACTTGTTTTGTCTAATATAAAGGACAAAAACAATGGGATAAGTGGAAATCTGAATTAATATCCCACACCAAAGCATTCTCAGAATACAAACCCTGCCATTGGGTGTCCTCAGAAGGCAATGGGATGATCCAAACAATTCAAGTGGCCTGATTCGATTCTTGAAAAGGCAGGATAGATTTAAGTTACTCTAAGCCCTGTTTTCCATGATTCATATGATCATACCTGGACAAGGGTAGTTCATGTGCATTAAAAAACACACTTAGTGCTTGAAGCAGAGTTCCTCTTAGTGAACAAGCTCTAGTTCATCCTGAGAGGCTTTTTTATCTCAGTGTTCTGCACCTGGTTTCACTTCATGCTTCTTAAATAAAAGCTAAACTAAAAGTATATTTAAATGCTGTTCCTATGAATTAAATACTGAACCCCATATTTTTTAAAGCTGCTCCAGAGTTGCCGGTTTATATTAATAGATTTGGTGCTGAGATCCATAGTTTGATATCTTACTGGATGAGGGGGAGTCTGTGTAAAGAGGAGCCTTTATATGCAATTTTCTCAATTTCATTAAAATTTACCATGTCTACTGATAGAAGGGAGATGTAAAAATGTTCAGGGAGGGTTAAAAAGGCATAAACTGGAGTCCTTAAACCCTCTGATCCAGTGCTTTGTGTTGCTACCTCTTACAGTCTAAAAGACTACAAGAGTGAAGCTTCCTTGTCTGACATTCATAGTGGTTGTACTGTCAATGCTCCCGCCTCACTTGAAAATTATTAATTAATGCTGAAATGGCCATAAAGAAGTTTTACATTTCTTTTCTCATCTCTTCCCTAGATTTTTCAAATTGTAAAACTAAAACACTTTATCACGTAACGCATTTTGAACTCCAAACAGTTGAGTATGAATGTACAAGACTGTTGGAACCCAGGACATCCCTCTGGCTGTCCTGAGCAGCCCAGACCCTGCCAGGGGGCTCAGAGACCCTGGCACAGAGCCCAAGATGCCCCTGTGGGTTTGATTGTGACCCGTGGAGAAAGTTATCAACCTTAGATGAAGATTGCAAGCCACAACAGTTTAAGTAGAATGATAGTGAATTTATCATGGGGTGAATAAGTAGATTTTGGGTTTTTAGAATGGGGGTTCAGGAGGCAAGATGGAGGAATGTGGGTGTGTCCAGCCTTTCTCCTTCTTCTTCTTGGCCTCCATCTTCTGCTGTGATGGTGGCACTTACAGTTTGGTTTAGAGTAGAAGCTCACTGTCTAACATAGGTGATAGGGATTGGACAGTAATTGTGAACATTGCACACGTAGTTTTTAGTATAAAGCCATAACAGTGCCCTGGGGGCAGGCAGAGTGCCTGGAACTGTCCTGCTGGATGGACCTGGGCAGGGCAGGAGAAAGAATTTTATAGATAAGGAACAATGAACAACCTTGAGACTGAGAAATGAAGAGCCCTGACTGCTTCTTCAAGCACTGGGCTGGGAAAAGAGACTTTCTAACACATCTGACCAGTGAGAGATCCTGAGACAAGGTGACAGAATTTTATGGCACAAATAATTTGGCACAGGTCATAGATCAGCTCTTGACCAACAGGAGCACCTTGTTAAGCCCCAGTGTAGTGAAACAGATATCACAGTAAATGTTAAGTAGACTCACTTTTGAAACCAAAATAATTTGAAGCCAAGTCTATTTTTCAGACTAAAACTTTATGAAAACTGTATTTTTTTCCCTTCTGAAACTTTTCAAGTAACACTATAGGATATGTGAATATAAATACTTCACTTAATTATAAGCAAAGGTAAGGATCTGCATGAGATACAAACTTTAACTCTTCTTTTAAAATTTTCTATTATGTCTGCCTAATTAATACAGGAAAAAGGTTGTTGCCTAAGTCAGTGTGTGACCCCAGCGCAGTCTTGCTAATACCCCTATATCGAATAGATCTCATGCTGTAAATTCCCCTGGAAGGACTGGGGCATGTCAAATAAATTAAATGAAAAGAAAAGATGTAGATTAAGAGTGATGTAAATTTCAAGCCTGCAATTTTAATTTCACTAAATATTATTTTCCATTTTTATGCCCATATTACATTGAAATGTGGAACTACAATTTCCTCTGTTATTTCATTTAATAAAACCTTTGTCTCATCTGAGTTCTTGAAGAGATGTTAGCTTTAAATCACATTGACTTCACCCTATCCAATTTACATATGCTGAAGAAATAAAAGTCTTTTCAAGAGTTGCCATGGGGCTTCAGAAGCCTCAAAGGAGTAAGACCTTGAGTTTAGTGTGAACTGCCTCCAACACAAAACACAAATCTTCCCAACAGAATACTAATGGTTTAGTGTACAGTTGCATTTTCTGTGCAAGTTTGTAAAATAAATAAACAATCCACATATAGAGAGCCAATAACTAAATTATGTCTGAGCATTTGAGTGCAGAAATGTGCCAGCTGGAAATAAAAACTGCTTTCTATAGGCCCACATTACATAAAAAATGTTACATGGTTTGACAGATGTACAAAATAGAACCCAGGATAGATTAAAAGGGGAATTCAGAGCTCCTCCATTTTTACTCTCAGGACTGAATACCTGCAGAACTGCATTAGGAGTTTCTCAAAGTCACTGTGAATATACATATAAAGTGTTTTGCCTGAGATCTGATTTCTAAACAGAAATGCTTCCACACTACATTTACTTAGTTTTACTTGCGTAAATATTTTATATTTATTTTGGTTTGCAAAAAATCTTTGTCTCTTTCAAACAACAGACTTCGGTGCATACAATAACTAATGAGGGAAATGTTTTCCTAATATGACCTCAATCTCATCTCTATAATGGGTTTCTCGTTATAATAATTATATTCCATTAAAATGTCAGGACTGGTTTAAAATATATCTAAGAAGACACGTCTGAGCAAACTAGCAGGCAGAAACCTTGACGTTAATTTACTTGGCATCGTTTGGGGGAAATGGAGAAGTGCAGTACATTAAATGTGTGACACCAAAGGCAGCCAGATTGACTATATATAGTATTAACACTTAAATAATTGGTCAGTCATAAGTAATTATGGAGCATTACAAGCAGAGTGCCAAGCGGAGTGAATGATTCCAAGTGAACGCTCCTCCATGACAAATCCAGCCCTGTTTGCTGCTCAGGAATGATCTGCGAGCAGGCAGACTTTGGGTCATTGTTTGGGTGGCATTGCAGAGCCCTCCCCAGGCTGGAGCCCTGCTCCTGGGGCAGTGGTGTTTCCAAGAGCTTGGTGGGAATGGGAGGCACTCCCATTCCCACCCCTTGGGAAGAAAGAGGGGCTGAACAGTTTGGGCCAGAGTCCGACAACCTCTTCAAACAAAGAATCGGCTTCTCCCGTGAAAGATCCCAGTTGTTACAGCTCACTAAGCTCATCCTGGTCTGACTCTTTATTTAGAATGATTTCCATTCCTTGGGTGCTCTGGAGAAAGTCAGTGTGATGGAGTTTCCTGCCTTTGTTATCCCGGTGTTCTGTGTGTAGTCAGACCCTGATTCAGCAAGAGATTCTGGGATGGAGGCAAAGAAGCCCGATAAGCTGTGTTAGCAATGATGGGCACATGCCTGGTGTTCTCTTGAAATCCTTCTTGCCTCTTCCGAGTTGCTTTCTTGCTCTTTCAGGTATTCTCTGGTATAATGTCCTTTAGAGGCAGAAAGCCCTTTATAAATTCTAAATCAAAGGAAACTGCAATAACCAGAAAGTATTAGATTCTTTATACATTGGTAATTGACAAGACTATTATTCTTGCCTATATCTGATTAATTTAAAAATACAGTTTAACAGTGTTTATATAAATATTTTTGTTGCAAATTAATTTTTAAAAAGTAAGATGAAAACTGTACCATTTCTCATCAAAATAATTCTGAATTGTATAAGGAAAAAAAAAAACCCCAGCAAACACAAAGCAACCCTCTCACTAGGAAACCAGACTCAGAGTTCTCACAAAATATCACCCCTCCTGTGTGTGCACTATGCAAGTGGACTGTTGGAAAGTAGTTTTAAAATAGATTGCACAGAAGCTGACTTCCCAAGATTAATGGGTACTAGAGACAGAGCTCATACTTCTTATACTTCTTATGCAAGCAAACCTACCATTGACTTAAAGTGCATTTCCCTGAATGAATGGCATGTTGAAACTCCTGGAAGGAAGCCATGCTACAAAGAATTGAATTGAATGGGGTCAGAAACAGTCCCAGAAAGCCCTTTTAAGCTTGGAAAGCACCCTACTGAATTCCCTGCCAAGTGCAGTATTTGCTGTCACATATATAGAGTAGCCTGCACTCCTTCAGAACTGACTGCTCATTATTTGCCAAGCTGCAAGGTGCAGGCAGTGCAAACAGCATCCCATATTCATCCATCCTGTACGGGCAAATCCTGTCTCGGGAGTCCCAGTGTCCTGTCCATGCTGGATGCTGCTGATCCCTACAAAATCCTGCTTGTTTGAAATGGACCACAGACTACTTGGTCTTCCCTGTCAATGTTTTCATCTTGACACACATCTAATTCTTTTCTCTATTGTAGCTGCAGCATCATATGGCAGCTCAGAGTGAGGGGGTAAATGCATTTATTGTGATTATGTATTTCCTGATACTGGAAATATTTTGCCTTCTTAAAATGCCCGATAAAGTTAATAGGGCAAGCCTCAGTAAACAAGGCTAATTACCTTGGCAATTAAGATTAAGTCCTTGAAATGGATTGTCAGAAATGAGTTTATTTATGTTACTAGATTAAGGATCTATTTCTCTCTCAGATGTTTCAGTTCTTGTGCAATAATCTCCCTCCTGATAAGCAGAAAGAGCGAGACACATTCCTTGCTCATTCTGTGCATACCCTTAAGTGGACTTTTAAATCACTCTCAATTCATGACTTGAATTTGAGAGTCTTAACTCAGTGTTTCTTATTAATTCTGCTGTTGCATTTGTTAGTTTTGCTAATTAGCTTTAGCTCCGTTCTGGAAATGGTTTGATTTTGACACCCCCATAGCCAACCAATAGATGGTGATAGCAGCACGCTGCTGGATTTGGCCTGGTTACACATGGCTGAGAGCCTGGGCTTCCTCTTAATGGCATAATTTCTTACTCTGTGAGCCCTTGTGGTGTTAGTAGAACCCAAATATATTAACTTTTAACATTCAGAGGTGCTGCTGTAAGCCTGGAATGGCTCAGAGTCTGTGGTGATGCACAGAAGCACAGCAGAGATTAAACTGGCCCAATATTTCGAAGTCTTAAAGGAATTATATAAACATAAACTCTACAGCATAAAAATACAGGGATACAGTTTGAAAATCAATAATTTTTCCAGTGCAGGATTCTGCATCTGCAAAACTGAAACAGAAATTTAGTAATTTACAAATTGCAAATATCAGAAGAGCCATTTTGTTAGAAAAATCTTTTTGTGAAGATTGTCCACCCTCTATAGACTTCTGTATATAAACCTGCTGGGAAAATAAAGTTTGACCTGTGTTTTCATTGAATGGTACTGCCCAAGCAGGGTGGGAGTTAACAGCTGACCCCATCAGCTTTCCATTTCCATTGACCAGTCAGAATTTTGTCTTAATTTGAGAAATACAAAGTGACAAAACTGATAAGATAAAATCGATAATTTCTATTTGAAGTAATAACCTTCTCCTAGAGCTTTGTTAGCAAAGGACAAAATCCAGACTCAGATGAAGTTAGTGGGAATTTTGTAATGTATTTTAATGGGTTACAGTATTAAATTCTTCATTAATATTTCACAGTAGGTAATTTTTCATTGTTGGAAAAAAAATTTCAGTTATTTCCTAAGCAGAACAATTTTTAAGAATTCCTTTGTATTTTAAGTTTTAAATGTTGGTTACTTATTAAGATGTGAAAAATATTTTATTAATATACCCTCTAATTTTTTGAATTGTGTAATGAAAATTTGAACAAAGATGGTAAAATATATTATTTATTGTGATCCATTTACAATACTAGATGCTTTATTTTAAAATATGGAGAATTTTAGAAATTCTGGTGATGTGTCATTACTTTGCAGAATTCTGCAAAGAGCAAACAGATTTCAAAAATTCTAGAAAATCACAAGATAGAAGTAGTCATTGGATCTATGGGATGAGCTGAAGAAAGGGGTTTCTTGGACGTCTGCTTCTATGTCTGGTTAAAAGGTAAAATTTCATGGATGTTCTAATACAGAAAAGAAGAACAAGAGAGAAACAGAGACATAAATAATGCCAGATGAGAAAAATCAGTCCAGTATTTCAGCAATTCAGTAAAAAGCAACACTTCAGCTGCTGTAAAATGAACCTGAACAGGTTGGTTGAGAACCTTAAATCCCACCCAGTGCCACCCCTGCCATGGACACCTCCCACTGTCCCAGGCTGCTCCAGCCCCAGTGTCCAGCCTGGCCTTGGGCACTGCCAGGGATCCAGGGGCAGCCCCAGCTGCTCTGGGCACCCTGTGCCAGGGCCTGCCCACCCTCACAGGGAACAATTCCTCATTCCCAAGATCCCACCCAGCCCTGCCCTCTGGCACTGGCAGCCATTCCCTGGCTCCTGTCCCTGCAGCCCTTGGCAATTGTCTCTCTCCATCTTTCCTGCAGCTCCTCCAGGCCCTGCAGGGCCACCCTGAGCTCAGCCCAAAGCTTCTCCTGTGCAGGTGAACAATGCCAGCTGTGCCAGCCTTTCCTCCCAGCAGAGCTGCTCCCTCCCTCTGCTCATCCTGGTGCCTCCTCTGGGCTCTCTGCAGCAGCTCCAGGTCCTGGCTGTGCTGGCCCAGGGCTGAGGCAGCTCTGCAGGTGAGATAAGAGGCTTCAATGCAAAATCAAATTCTTAATAATTAGCTTGTAGGTACCTGTGTGCTTGTAGGTACCTGTGAGATGATGTTTCTCATTGTTTCACCAGTGTCATTCCTGCTGCCCAGGGCATTGTTAACCTCTCCTGTGGACAACAATTGCTCTGGCCAGTGCTGCGTTAATGCAGAATTTAGTGTCATCTGCTTGATGCGGTAAAATAGCAGCAACTCTCAGGAACTCATTTAAAAGCTTGTAAGCTTTTTTTCCAAACAACTGCACAATTCATAACAGAATTATTTGAAATGAAGAATGGAATAGAAGGAAAAGGAAATTCAGTGAGCAGGACTGGATGCTGGCTCTGGCCATAATAAAATACCTGTTGAATGAGAGTTGACATCAATGGACTTCAAAATAGGACTATATGTCTTAATTAATGGAAATGTTACAATACTCTTTTGGTTAGGCTTTCAAAGTCAGATGAAATGCTGGGTACTTTTGAAAACTACCTGGTTATTCCATTTTTAGTGTGACAGCAAGGAATTGTTGCTAAAATATCACCAAGTAGCAAGATAGGCACTTTTTTACATGCCTATAGCTGCATATTCAGGCACAGGTTCTGGAAATTGCACTTGAATATTCATGTGAGCAAATTTTGTTATACAAAGCTTACAAGGTTATGTTCAAATTTGTCAGAAATACCATTCTGGATTTTGTTGTTTTTGTTGACCTCTGAAACACTTGTGTTCATAAACAATCTTACTCCAAACTCTTACTCAGAAGCAAGGTGGAAGGCAGGTGTTGGAGGACATCAATGTGGTTTCCTCAGCTAAGGAGTTTAAAACTGATATGATAATGTACAAACCTAGGGTAATTCCCATTAAAATTTAGAAAAAGGGAGCCAAACAGTGTTTTCTAAGTACATGTAAAATAATATTTTTAGGAGAAAAGAGTTGAATAAGACTGTAACTAAATCAAGGACACAGAAAACTATATAAATCTCCAAAGGTCAAATCAACATTTACCAAACCAATGTATTTTATTGATAGCATCTCTTAGAGATTTTTTAGGTGTAAAATTGATTCCCAATCTCAGTATCTTAGAAGAAACCTTTTTGACAGAAACTGTGAGAGGAATGTATTGTGTCTCCTCTAGGGATTGATATGCTGTAAATCCTTATGTCTTAACCACGTCTCCGGCGGTGCTTTCATAACCTTTGAGAGGTGTGATGGGGGCTGGCTAAAGTTCCTGCTACTCCCTGAGCTTTTGGGAAGCTCATATGCAACCTTAGGAGGACTTTAAAGGCTCTGCTCTGCAACTGTGTCCATCGCAAGGGAATCTCTGGGCGGGGTGAGGCTCTGCAGCTTTGCTCAGACATTAACAGGAATACGCTCCTTGCACTCTTGGGTGGATCCTCGGCATCCTCTTTCTCTATTTGCAGACTGATCCAAAAGGGATCTCTGAGCTGGCATTTGATCTCCTGCCACCTTTCACTTTCTGAGGAAGGAACTTCAGCATCTGGCTGAGGGTGTGCTGGGACAGCAGGGAGAGGAGCGGGCTGGGAGCAGGAGCTCTCAGCGCTTTCTGTGCGTGTGTAGGCCAGGAAGAGTCATCAGTTACAGCATGAATGCACTTGCTTCCCCTCACGCAGGTTTTCATACAAAACAAAAGTAATTGTATTGATAAAGCTGCTGGATAAGAGGACAAAGAAAGTTCTAGAGGGGTTTGCCACTCCCCAAATTCCTCAGCCAGCCAGTAACTAGTAACTGAATTTGTGAATAATAAACAAGCAAATTGTGCAAGCGTTAAGTCCAAAGGGGAGGGAACAAATATGGAATATATTTCTAAATGCTGCTAGGACACACTTTTGGAGCTTCTGTGGATTGTGTTTTGCATTATACATTTCAGAACCCTTCTGATTTTTTTTATGTATTCTCATGCATATACAGCAATGAAAATTGGATTTTCTCAAGAAATAGCTGAATATTTTTTACTAATTCTTTTTGGTGATTTCCAATCAAGCAAATGCACATTGCCTCACAAACGTTCATATGTAAGCTAGAAAAATGGCCTTACTGGACAGCTGGTGTAAATTTTTCAAATTGGGACTGAAGAAAAGAAAGATTGTCCCAGGGGAAAAAGAATTGTCCTGTGGAAACAACCTTTCTCCCAAAAATGCACTTAAAGACTGGAAATCCTTGAGATGGCATCAAGAGTTGGGAAACCTAAAACCACAGTCACCACCAGGAGCTATTTCATCAAACAAATAATGGAGGCAAACAGCTTAAAATTATTTCTGGTCCTTCCTGAGCACATGCCCGTAACTCACCCAGTCAGGGACAGGACTGGGCTAAAGGATTTCTAAAGACAGTGAGTGATAATGCTGAAACACAGAAATGCACAGCTCTGAGGGGCTGTTCCTCTGAGATGTAAAGGATCTCTGATACCTTCATGTGAATCTGTACATCCCTCAATAAATCTAAGGATTTAGGTATCCCTTATTTGATCATGGGAATTGCATGTTCAGTGGACACAACCTCTGTTCTGTTATGAATATACATTTGTATAATTGTGTGTTGCTCCTGCTTAACATTTTAATACCATAATTATTAAGTAAATATCTATATCTATATATCTATATCTATATAGAGAGATATAAAACCTTCCTGTGTAATAATAAGACTGCATGATTAACAACTGAAAATTATCTAGGTCTAGCCAATACACAGTGCCTCTCCTACATATTTTGGCTCCGATAGTCAATCAATTAACATTTCTGCTGAGACACAACCTGTGCATTCAAACCAAGGAAACAACTCCTATGAACTGCTTTTACTTTTTAACAAACAACAAGAGATAAAAATTAATTTTTTTGCAAAATATTCATCATGCACATTCTGGCACTACTCTCTGACAAGGCTAACAGCAAATGGGACTGATTCTACAGGAGCTGAGGACAAATATTTCCATTCACTCTGCCCTACTGGATTTGCTTGATATATGAGTATTTTCATTGATTGCTGGAGTTCCATGTATTTAGTTGTAAGACCATATGCTTTACCCACTTGTATCTCTGCAGAAATACACCTGGCTGGCTCTGGAATGACAAATTCCTTTGTACCTCATCATCATTTTTTTTGTACCTCACTTGTTTTCATTAATATGCTGAGAAGACAAAGATACTAATTTCTTTTCTTTAAATTCAGTAGCACCACTTCTCTGGGCAAGGACTCAATTTTATTTCTAATTATCAGAACAGGAAACCAGAAGTGTTTCATCATAAACTTATTCTTGTATTTTTCAAATAAGCAAAATCTTTGTTAAAAAATAGATGTCAACAATATATCTCTATAGATTAACGTTGTTCTGAACAGCATGTTAGAAATTGTGCTGGAGCATTAATTCTTTTCGCTTTTGTTTTTTTTTTTAATTAACCAGATAATTTAGTATTTCAAGGAAGCACAGTCTGTGGATAACAAGACTGTGGTGATTCTGTAAATCTAGTTGGTTAGTAATAAATCTTTAATTTCTTGCATGTTTATTTAATGTGGATTAATGTCTTATGTCTCATTGAGCTTCACAGTCTTAATTGAAATAAATTCAACTGTAGAAAGTAAGAAATATACACATTAAACTAGTATATAATTTAGAGTAATAGACTCAAGGATGTGTGTTTATAGGATAAGAGAAACAAGTCAATGTGTTTTAAAATAGATTATTATGCATCAAGATACCGCAGAGCCCACGGAAACAGAACAGCACATATAGAATAAAGAGAGTATGATGTCTGCAGTGTTTATGTGGTCTGGTTAGCATTTTACAATTTAGGGAGTCTATATGTTGAGCTAAAAATATCAATCTGCATAATGAGGTAAAACGTTCTTCTGAGATTCAGTTTCTGCAGTGCAAAGGGACACCCATAAATTAATTTTTTAAATGATCACAGGAATTGGTTTAGCAGAATTGCAAAACCAAGGCAGAATGCACATGGATGCACACAGGGTAAATACCTGTGCTTTCAACCACACAGTTTTACTTAAAGGGTTAAATATTAACGTTTGGTATTATTATGCTTCCTTTAAGCACCGACTGATGTTCCTAAATGGCTTTTTATACAATCGGAGCCACTACTGAAGGCAAGGACCTTTTGACAAGGGACAGCCCACTCACTCCAGGAGTGGCCTGTTGGGCCTGGTGCTGCTCTCAGTGCTCCTGACTGACTGGATTTCCAGGCTCCCATATTTCCAGAGAGATACTTCACTATGGAGAAATCTTGGTGTTTTCCTTGGGGAATAATTTTCAACCAGACCAGCAATCTACCAACAAAACCTCTGACTTCACAGCTGGTGGGGCTAACTTTGACTCTATTACACACTATAACAACAGAAAAAGGAGGGTTTAGAGCCCAGATTTGAGATTTGCATCCAGCCACTCTGCAATGGGCCTGTGGATTCAAAGGACTTCAGCACAGGCTTTGCAGCATCAGTGCCAAAAATCCCTTCCTGGGGGTATTTGCTTGTGCAAATTTAGGATTTGCAGCCCTTTCCCTTTAAGGGCTTAAAATTTCTCACATTCTGTGAGTTTTACATGCAGATGAGTCTCCACACATTCTTGGTAAAATTTTGTAGGTGCCGTGGTTCCCCCAGCTGTTCTGACAGCAGATTTTAAGACTGAAATGCGATACCAGCTACTACTGTGAGACCTGCTCAGGAAAACCCCGATTTCTCTGAGATGAGCATCTCCTGAACTCAGGGAAAGACAAATATTGACTTCTTTTACAGAGGATTGCCTACACAGGCTTTAATAGTCATTTAATTATCCACTTTTCCATGTGGGGGATAATGTGCAATAAGCTGAATCACTGTTACCAAATAACATGTTCATTTTCCAAGGCAATGTTGGAGCATTCCCTCTTTAAGAAGCAATACATCTTGTGCCTACTGCAATGCAAAGTTGAAGGTCAGTCAGTTTATTAACTCCAAATGGCTTTATAACCTATTAAACATAAACCATATCTGAATTATTAATTAATATTGCTGTATTATACTGTGCTCTGTCCTCCTACATCTTTCCAGCATTTGTCATTCCTCCACCTCCCAAACCCAGTGGGGCTCTTTGTGGCAGTTCACAAACCTTCATCCCAATGAATAATTAATGCTCCCTGCATTTGATTTGTTTTTAAAGAGTTAACATTTGTGGGAACAGAACTGGCTGGGATGAGTAGTGGTTTAGCATCAGTGGCATACACAGGAGACATCAACCTGAGACCATGGGAAGTGGGATACTGAGATACCTGGTCAGGTCATGGTGAGAAGTGTGGCCATGGGAGTTGGTATGTTAATGAAATTATTCTATAATAGGTCAGGTTTCTGGTTCTTGTTCTCAGTTGGTTTGGGTCATGTTCTGAGTTTGTGTTTGGACCCCTGCCCTCAGACTACCCCTCTGTATTGTTATTACATTCACCACGCCCCTTGTCTTTGGATCTTGCCCCTCAGATTGTGTGGTTTCTGTGTTTGTTATTTTCTACAAAAGTTCTTTATTTTTTGGGCAATTCCATTGTTCCCTTCCCTCTATTTGTGCCATGCTTCCCCCAGCTGGACTAGACTCAGGGTCGCAGAGAACCAGACTGCAACAGACATTGGAAATGCAGTCTGTTGCAAATGGAATTTCTCCCTGGGATGGACTCCCTGGGTGATTGGCAGCTGTCATTCATCACCTGAACAGTGCAGTTGGTACCAGCCCAGTTTCACGGAGTTGTTTCAATGGCCAATTACTGATTGCAAGCTGCTCTATTGGCAGTCCCTGGGTAAATAATTCACCTGCTGACTAATGTACCTGACAGTCTCAGGTGTAAGTGACAGTGGCATCAAAATATTATCTGAAGGAATTATGGTATTTTATCCATTGCCACTGAAGCTGTGCATAAATTCTTCTGTAGAGCAAATCTGCAGGCATACCAGTCATTGATCCCATAAAAGTGAAATGTGCTACAACTGCGAGAGGATATACCTGAGAAACAATGGCTAAAAAGTACAACCAAAAATAGTACAGTGTGTTTTGGTAACGTTTTAGAGTATTTAAGGTAAGTAAAGTGTTCAGGCCCCCTCTGGTGAATGGAGAAGTAATTTAGATATGTTCGTTTTTTGTTGCTCTTTGCTTGTTTGCTTGCTTGCTTGCTTTTTTGTTTTGTTTTGTTTTCTTAGGTTGTTTTGGAGTTTTGTTTTGGTTTTTTTGGGGGGAATGTTGTTTTGTTTTGGTTTTTTTTACTATATGTAGTTTAAATATTACTAATTTTGCCTGTTCTTCAAATACTCCCCTCCTAGCAAGTCCATTTTCTGTAGCTCTGACCTAGTGAGATACTGTGATAATGAAGTCCAGTACCTCAATACTGTTGTTTTACACTTTTGTATTGCATCATTTGTCACGCGGTGCTGCTAATAAAAATATAATTGACAGAAGTTTTACCTTTAGGGACAGCACTTTTAATAGAAGTTACTTAGGCTTGGTACATGTTGCTTGTTATTCTGTAGATTACTGCTGCTATTCATTGCTGAGTGAAGTGGTTTATTATTCTACAACATTTCATGCTAAGAAATTCCCATCCCTAAAATATTCCTTTTTGTTGGAGATATTTGAGGGAGAGGTCTTCACCAGGCAAAGCTCTGATAATAATTGCTGCTTTCTTCTGTTCTTTGAAATGAACTTGCCAAAAACCCAGTACTTAAAACTGGTTTTGTTTAGTGTTGCTAGATTAGCTTAAAGTACCTTGGGAAATGCTGGGTAAAAGAGAACTAAAAGATTAAAAAATAAACCTCCACCTTGTCCAAAGAATCCTGGCATTTGTTCCAGTCCTGCTGAGCAGCCTGGCAGCTTGGGCTGGGAGCAGGGCTTGCTGAGTCATGCAGACTCGAAATGGTTTTCTTGGCGTCTTGAGGTTCCTTGAGATTCCCAAGCTCTTCAGTTTCCTGTTGAAGATACATCCCTGTTCCTCAGGTCACAGGACCAGGCATAGCTTTTCTCTTTGCTTTACACTCCACTTTATTTTCCTCAATGATATCTAGGAAGTTAAGAAATAAAATGAAAGAAATACTTATATTGTAGAACAGCTCTTTAGATGCACCTGTAGAGTCATCATAAGTCTCTTTTCAGGTCTCAATTTGCAGAGGAAGCATTTCCAGGTTACTGAAAGAAGGATATGGCATTTGGCTTTGGAGTCCTTCACTCTGATACAGTGCTTTTTCTATAATCTGGGTTCAAGTTTTTACTTAGGATTTTGTTGTTCTCTAGGTTTATTGTCTTTTATCAGTAATTATTCAATTATTACTTATATTAAAAAGAATGTATTTGATTTTTTTATTGCTTTACTTGCTTTCCTTTCTTGTTTTTGCCTATATTTCATTGGAACTGTGGCAAAAGTCACTTTTTAAGAGAAATATTTTTTTTGGCATCCAAATATCCATGAATATCATTAATCATTAATAATCGTTTCTTTTTCTATTTACATTTCTCTCTGTGGTCAGTTTTCGTATAATTTTCCTCTGCTTTCTCTCAGAAGAGGTTTCTGCTGTGCATTCATGCTTAGACTACCTGAAATTTCTTTTGGTTACCCCTCATCTCTTATTATCAGAGATATCCAGTTTGAAATATTTGGGCTCCCTGAAGATGTGAGTTCAATCCTGACACATCCATAGCAGACATTTTTCTTTCTAACATTCCTAAATTCCATTCTGTAGAGTTTGCAGAGTCTGTTGCAGAGAGGGTTTAGCTGAAACTTCCAAGGATCAAATCCTCTCTGCTCCATTTAATTACTGGAAGTAACCTAATCTTTCTGTAGGATTTGAGATTTATTCCTGTGTCTTGATTCTTTTCTACTCAGCACTCTGGAGTTTTCTATCCAATTAGTCACTGCCTCCCCTTTCCAATAATCACCACATTTCAGCAGTGTTGTTTGGGAGAGAGCAGCTTGTTTGGGGCAGTTTGTAGTCAAAGTGTGAGATTGTGTGAGTAACTACCAAAATTACTTTCTGCTGTGATGTCCTTTATTGTGGAATCATGGAATCACAGAATGGCTTGGGTTTGAAAGGGACCTTAAAGCTCATTTTTCTCCATCCCCTTCAGGGCAGGGACCCCTCCCACTGTCCCAGGCTGCTCCAGCCCCAGTGTCCAGCCTGGCCTTGGGCACTGCCAGGGATCCAGGGGCAGCCCCAGCTGCTCTGGGCACCCTGTGCCAGGGCCTGCCCACCCTGCCAGGGAACAATTCCTCATTCCCAAGATCCCATCTAACACTTCTCTCTGCCAGTGTAAACCCAAGCCCCTACATCCTGTAATGACAATTTTTAATAATTTATGCTTATTCACAGTATTATTTGCTTTTAACTGACACTAGAACTAGCAAATTAGAAGTAATTTTTAGATCAGCTACTACCATTAAATTCCTGTGCTTATCATATTTGCCTTGGGGACTGAAGATAGAAGGGTTGTGTGGTAGCAGGGAATGTTTATATGGCCCAGCTGAGGTCAGTAATTAACCCTGCTTTCCTCTCTGTCACTAATGCAGTGGCATTCAAGCTGTGGTACCACAAAGTCTCAAAAAAGGCAGCCCAGAAATATTGCATGACAGTTCAGTGTTTTAATGACACACACTAAAGCAATGCCACTGATTTTTTGCTTTTTTATCTTTGCTAATTACCTTTGCTAATTATCTTCTGCTACTTCTGTTGGCTATATTTCAACAAAATGAACAGACTTATTTACAAGTAGCATTGCTTCTTAAGATGTCCCTCATAGCTTAATTCCTATAAGACAGAACAAAAAGTTTTTGAAACATCATTTTACACACAGGAACAAAAACCAAGCAATTTTGTAAGAAATGTTGGAGGACTTCACTAGAAATTTCCTTCCTCTTTCTCCATAACTTGCTTATACTTTATTCCTAATAATTGTACCAAAGTTATATAAAAAGCACTATGATGTGGTATTGTTTTTGCAGAAGCTCACTAACTGCTGGATTGAAGCTCTTTGAAGGATTTTCATCTTTAAGCCTGAAGCCTGATTTTACTTTAAAGTGCCTCATGTTGCCTTGACTTGGATTGAGACTGCATTTAGCTTTTCTATGAGAGGATTTGTATGTCCTTTTAAAAAGGAGCTTTGGTTATCTCCCCAATGAAGAGAGGTTAATGTGTAGCACAATGTGTATGTAATACCCACAGAATTCTAGAAAACCCAACGGAAGGCAAATGAGAAACTCTAAGAACAGAGGCAGAAGCCCATGTGTCTGGTTATCACAGAATCATGGAACATCCTGAGCTGGAAGAGATCCCTAAGGATGATGGATGCAGCCCCTGGCCGTGCCCAGAGCCCCCAACAATCCCCCCAGGGTGATGGATGCAGCCCCTGGCCCTGCCCACACCCCCCAACAATCCCCCCAGGGTGATGGATGCAGCCCCTGGCCGTGCCCAGAGCCCCCAACAATCCCCCCAGGGTGATGGATGCAGCCCCTGGCCCTGCCCAGACCCCCCAACAATCCCCCCAGGGTGATGGATGCAGCCCCTGGCCCTGCCCAGACCCCCCAACAATCCCCCCAGGGTGATGGGTGCAGCCCCTGGCCCTGCCCAGAGCCCCCAACAATCCCCCCAGGGTGATGGATGCAGCCCCTGGCCCTGCCCAGACCCCCCAACAATCCCCCCAGGGTGATGGATGCAGCCCCTGGCCCTGCCCAGACCCCCCAACAATCCCCCCAGGGTGATGGATGCAGCCCCTGGCCCTGCCCAGACCCCCCAACAATCCCCCCTGTCCATCCCTGGTGCCCAAAGGCTCCTGGAGCTGCGGCAGCCTCGGGGCTGTGCCCATTCCCTGGGCAGCCTGGGCAGTGCCAGCCCCCTCTGGGGGCAGCAGAACCTTGCCCTGCTCTGCAGCCTGAGCCTGCCCTGGCCCAGCTCCAGCCCCTCCTGGGGCTGCCCTGGCCTGAGCAGAGCTCGGAGCTGCCCTTGCAGCCCTGGGGAGCTCTGCCCTCAGCCCCTCTGCTGCAGCTGACCAGTGCCCTCAGCCTCTCCTTGGGTGGCACTTCCCAGCCCTTCACCCTCTTCATGGCCTCTTTTGGAAACTCTCTAATGGCCTCATGTCTTCATTTTAGCTCATGATGTCCAGAGCTGCCCCAGCACTGGGGGTGAGGCATTGCATAGAAACAAGATCAGAAAACATCCACCCATCTCTCTGATACATATGTATTCTGTCATCCTACTTTGCTGCTTTTCTCCTTACCTAGTTTCTCAGCAGTTATCTTTAACATGACATGCAGCCCTCTGTTCTTAACCCAACCTAAGATGCTCCTGTCATGCCTCTCAAACTTCTTTGCTAGCAAAGGCTTTGGCCCAAAAATTCTCTCCCAGGAAAAAATGCAGCTCAGATGCTGCTTCTGTCACATCCTAGATCTCAGTTGGAGCAGCTGGGATACAAATGTCTCACCTGGTACAAGTGCTTCTCTTCCTGGTGTAGCAAAAGTGGAGAATAATAAACTTCTGGAAAGTAATCCAAGTATTATGAACACTTGGTCTCATAGGAGACCAAAGAATGCCCACTTCATTAAAAAATCCCAAAGCTACCCAGATTGGCAAAACACCCTTTGGGTTTTTACCTGCAGGGGTTTGCTGTGCAAATATGTGTCTGAGGGGTTTATTGCTATTTTGCCACTAAATTAGATCCTTCGTCATGAATCATTCACAGTGTGATGTTTGTACAAACACCAAACAGAAAAACATAGCAAAGCTTTTGGCTGTGCAAAAGGCAGGTGTGTCTCCTTTCCAGGGTTTTTTAGTCATGATCAGGAGCTGAGGCAATCTCCACTATCATATTTCACTGCTGTTCCCTTCTTTTCTGTGCTTTGTAGCCCTTCCACAAGTTGTACAAGACTGCATTAATAAAATAAATTTGTTCTTTAATAATTAGTGGAGTTTTCAATTTTGTGGTGAACAGAAAAGATGAGATCTTGGAAAGGTTCAAATTCTGGTAAAAAAATACAGGTCATTTTTTTTTGGCAGCTCAGTACTCCCTCCAAGTACTCACTGTAAGCTAGAAGGTCCAGAAACTGAAATGCCAAGAATTGCATCATCATAGAGGTGCAGGATTCTGTACTCTTTACATGATGGCTCTCATTATCCAGTAAAAATCTGAAGAGAAATGCAAAGAGGATACGATACATACACAGATAATATTGTTCATGGTCACCTTGAAATCAGAGTTGATTAAATCCTGAGCTCTCAGCTTTCACATCAAGGAAGGATCACAGCAGAGCCTGGAGGCTTTTCTGGAGATCACCAGGACTATGGACCCTGAAGAAGGGATTTTGCTCATCAAGACTGTCAAGGTTTGACACTGGCACAAGGCCAAATGCCCCCATGAAAATGCACTTTCTCTGGTGTCTGCTGTGAGATTTTGACCAGGAACAAACAAAGCAGGCTCTCACTTGACAAAAAAGAAAAGTTTATTAACTAAACTACAAAAACAATTACTAAACTACACACAAAAGAAAAAGAAAAAGACAAGGAAAATGAAAACCTCACAAAAACACTCTCCTCCTCCTCCTCCCTAAATTCCCAATACAATACATCTTCCAAAATCACCAGTTCTGGGTCCAGCACCACCCCTTTAGAATGCTCAACTTTCAGTTCCTCAAGAGGAGAGCGAGTCCTTCCATGTGTCGTGGTGGCCTTTTCCGTCCTTGTTCCGGTGCTCTCACCACTGAACAGGGATCAGGGCTGCTTCCAGGGTTGTCTTTTTAAGGATGCTTTGTCCAGTTCCAGAAAAGCACAATCTTCCACCTTTGGGACATCTGTTCCCCCCATATTTTATATACCCCCTGGGGCCGAGGGGTACCCACACTGAATCTTCTTTGGCTCTGGGACATTTCTCCCCCTGGACTCAGTCTCTGTATCACACGGAAACATGGCTCTGTCCATGGCTACACAGAAGAGTCCAGCATAAAATGCCACTCCATCTTCTCCATTCTTCCAACATCTCTCACTCTCTCTCTCTCTGGTCCAGACCTCCATCACTCGTCTAGGAAGGGTTAATGTTCTGTAAGGTTTTCATTGTCCCAGAAGGGTTAAAAACTCCTCCAAGTGGCTGGACTCCTGGCTGCACCCCCCCCGTCTCCTCAGCTGGGAGGAAGCATTTATACTAAAACTAACTGTATCTGGTCATACATCAAATTTCAATTGATTAGTTTTCCAATTTATAGTGTTACCTGATAATCTAAATCCCACTGATATTAATAGAAGATGAGAAAAGATTGCAGAAAGCCCTGTATTCAATTTAAAAATAATTCACAGTACAAGCAGGAAGATAAAAAATATTTCCATATGGAAATTGCATAAAATGAAATAAAATTATTACAGTAGATAGCAACATAATATTTCTTCTTTACAGAACGCCTTTTTGACATTAATACATATAAAAACATGTAGATATTTCCTGATGTTTTAATATATTGCACAACATGTGATTCAAGACAATATTGATATTGGGTTGGTTTTGTATTTTTAATTCAGTTTTCATAAGTTTCCTTGAATACATTTTACTTCCCTCTTACTTCCTAGATCAGATTTTCTACCTGTGAGGCAGTTTTACCACTCCAGAGGAAGACATTAGCACTCTGTACTAATTAGGAGACTGTCTAGTTTTAGCACCCTTTGATTTTCCAGCTGGATTGATGAGGTCCCAGTCAGGGTTGTGTCAGCAAAGAACAGCCTTTTCCTCTGAGGCTGCAGTGATGATCTGTGCATTGTGCTTTTCTGACTGCTCTGGTGCATCTTTTGTGTTTACTTCCTCACCCAGGTAAAAGTGGCAAAAGTAGAAATGATAAATACATCTAAATGAAAGGGTAGTGATCTGGAAGTTTTCAAACTGAATCTTTGTCTGAATTTAGAATACACATGGTAAATTTTTGGGGTTTTTTAATGTCTTCGTATCAGAAGTTTCCTAAAGATGTTTATATTTTCAGGTGAAAGCTAACTTTGAGATGTGAATATGCTTAGAAAAACTGAAATACTAGTTTTTACTCATTCAGCTCTTGATTTTCCATCCCACAGACTATAACAAGTTTTAGGCAGTGATGTGAGACGTTGATGATTTCTTTTTCTAACATTCACTTGGGCCTTTTTTAATTCCTTTTTGCTTCTGACATCTTGAATCTATAGAATTCTATAAAGCGTCCTGGTTTAGGGAAAGGACGGGGAGCAGGCAGTAGAAGAGGGCAAAGAAAGCGCACCTGTGTGTGGGGAACAAGGAGGACAGAATAGCTGTTAGTCAAGCAAAACCTTCCACAATGTCTTGATGGAGAAAAGTGAATAGAGTGATTGCCAGGGTGCAACTTTCTAGGGGTTCAATGTTCTCGCAGCCTTCTCCTGAGTGTCTCTGTCCAGCCACTGTTTGGGTAAGGATTTTGGATATAGAAGGACGGCTGGATTAACCCAGTACGTTTATTTTTAGGGTCACTGGAGCCCTTTTGTGAAGAAGATGTTAAAGAGTTTTGTTGAATCAGGGCCCTCGCTGGAAAAATACCCACAGTAAAAGGGTGTGAGAATTTGGCAAACAGGAAAAAACCCAAACTATTTTAAAATTTAAAAAAAAATGCTTTCAGCAATCTGTCTTGAATGTATTAGTATCAAGCCCTTTATCCTTATGTTCTACACTAAGATAGTCATAAGCTACAAACACCCACCTTGACCTGCACTTTTGGGACTCTCCTTCTAAATAAAGCTTATCATTCCTTGGCTAAATCACCAAAGAATCTAAATCTGTCTGCGTGAGAAGCTTTTTCCTTCCAGTTCTCCCTAGCTGAGCACAATGCAAGCTGAACTGTAGCAGTTTATCAAAGAGCAAACATGTCACGTGGCCGAAAATGGATTGACAGACAGGACTTGGGTTAATTTACTGTAACCTTCCTTAAAAAGTTGTGTTGAGGAAGCAAAAAGCCATTATCACCTGGCTGGCCTTTGCCATGAAAATATTAATCTTCCCCAAGACTGGGTTGATATATTTGTTAGTACAAGTCTATCAACCCAACTGCTCTCAGAAATGTCATCATCTAATATAGGCAGCAACATGCTGCACATCAGAAACACTCCCAACAAAGAGAAGCTCTTCCTGAGGACACAAAGGGAACCAGGGGTTCAAGATGCATCCATATGGAGACACATTTAATAGGCATCCATAGGGGTTCCTTGCGGTATCAGCTTATTCTCACATAGTTGGTTAATTAAATAGTTCTCAATCTTTTCCCCCAAGACAGATGAGGTATTTTAATATTAACAAGTCAGAAGGAAGACTGAAGAGGACCACCTTTTTTAGCTAAACAAATTAATAAGGGAATTAGGATATTTGTTTTGAGCAGAAACTGCATGGTTTTGGTTGTTTTGTTCTTTTGGGTAGTACCATACATGGGATATCATACAATCACAGAATCATGGAATGGTTTGGATTGAAGGAACCTTAAATTCCACCCAGTGCCACCCCTGCCATGGCAGGGACCCCTCCCACTGCCCCAGGCTGCTCCAGCCCCAGTGTCCAGCCTGGCCTTGGGCACTGCCAGGGATCCAGGGGCAGCCACAGCTGCTCTGGGCACCCTGTGCCAGGGCCTGCCCACCCTGCCAGGGAACAATTCCTCATTCCCAAGATCCCATCCAGCCCTGCCCTCTGGCACTGGCAGCCATTCCCTGGCTCCTGTCCCTGCAGTTCCTGAGGAACTGTCCCTCTCTGGGCTCCCCTCAGAGCCTGGAAGGAGCTGTGAGCTCTCCACACAACCTTCTCCTGTCCGGGCTGAGCAGCCCCAGCTCTCCCAGCCTGGCTCCACAGGGGAGCTGCTCCAGCCCCCTCAGCAACTTGGTGCCCCTCAAAGTCAAAGATGATTTAATTGCTGAACAGTGTTTTCTCAGCTAAGACATAAATAGCAGCCACTATGAAAGTGGTATTATCTACTGTCTGTGAAATAGTTCAGATGCAGGATTATTTTTTTTCTTACCATGAAAAAAAGCTGCAGAATTGTAGATACATCTTTATGCAAATACATTACTTTGCTGTGCCGTGAGTGTGCACACCTGAATGTTTTGTCTTCTCAGGCAGGCACAACCCCCCACCTCCCATGGCTCATGTGCAGGCCGGGTCCTGGTTGTGCACGCCCTGCTGGATCCCTGCCCTCTGGAGAATGGAGAATGTCTCCTGCACACAAAGTGCAGTCAGTGCTGCCAGCCATGCAGGGTGGCATCCCAAATAACACAGTTCTGCTTAAAAGTCATAAAATATATAGCTCTCAGGAGCATCTTGACACTGAGGCCAATAGAAAGAGATCTTTTGATCCAGGATCAGCAGACCAGATTTAAAACTGCATTAAAGTTTTATTAGAACATATCCATATTGGAATATATCAAATAGAATTCTCTATGAGCTGCTTCATAAAAACCAGAATATTTGAAAATGTCATGGCTTGTTACTATTCAAAGTTAGGGGAAGCTGTTCTACAAGTGTCACTGTGCTGAACATTGTAATTTGGGGGATTTATGGTTGAATTTGGTTGAGGTTTTTTTTTTCCAGAAGAATGGCTTTTTTGGGGGTGTTTTGTTTGTTCTTCTTTCAGAAATTTCTACTTTCCTTTAGGAAAAATGAGATGTGAGAGGGAAGATGTCATTCCTTCCCTCCAGAACTCCTGAGTATGGCTGTAGCAAAGAGATTCAGATCCCATTGTGGATTTGGGAGTTGTGAGAAATCAGAGTGCCACACAAGAGGTGAAAGGTTTTCTTGAAGACTAGAGGAGAATGCACAGAGCTTGCTTTTGTTCCTGATCTTGGAGTGGAACAAAATGAAACCTGAAAAGGACAGACACTCAAGGTCAGAGTGGACAGAGGAGATTAGTGCATGAAGCCTTGGAATTCCTTTTGGCATCTCTGCTTTCTGTCACATTTTTACTATAATAAAAAGCCAAAGGATTGATTTCTTAAGTGGAAGACTCCAAAATTTGAGACTTTTTATTGTAGAAATGCTTGAAGATCAAGGTAGACCACAGAGCTCTGCCCATTCTGGGTGATGGTCACTGGTGTAAAAAAAGTCAGGCTGGGCAATGGTCACAAAGGAAGTTTCTTCTGTAAAAATGATATCTGGAAACTTAGGAGGAAAACCAGTTTTTTTCACTGAAAACGAGTTTTCACAAAAAGAAGGAACAGATCAGAATATTAATTAGTACATGTGGTCTATATGTAAATTTCAAGAAAGTGAAAATAGTTCCAGTGTTCCTCAGTCTGCAATTTTACTCCAAGCAGCTACTTCTCCTTTTGGTCTCCTGTTATTCTCATAGTTCTGGGATGCAGGGATTGAACTGAAAGATGTCAGCACTGGGGGGAAAAAGTTGTATGTGTCAGTTCAAATTTCTCCAGGTGATTGCTGACTTTCATTTGTAAAATGATTGCATATTCGTTTCTCATGCAATCTGAGGAGAGCAGAAATGCCTCTTTTGAAGGCTGTTCTTGGTGCAGAATGGAAATGCCTGTCCCAGAAAAGACCTTATATAAAACTCTTACATGCAGCTGCAGCAAAGACAGACATTCGTGAACTTCCACAGGTGCTTCCACCTGCCTAATCCTTCCTTCTTATTCTGAAAAAAAAATCTAAACAAATAAAATGACAAACCTGTACTAGGATTTCAGCTTTAAATTGGAAATTTAATGGAAATAAATGTGTGCTTTTCTCTGCATTTTCTGTGCCTAGTAAAGAGGGAGATGTGTGCAGCTGAAAAGTTAGGGTTAGAACTTAAACTTTGTGATTTTACCTGGGCAGCCTTAATATAACTTCCATGTGTTTTAATTTATTTTTGGAACAAAATAAGATGCTAAAAACACATAAATGAGCAGATGAGAACAAGCTAATGTCAGTTTATAATTAGATAAACCTATGAGAACTGTAAGGGCACAATATCTCTCCTCAGGAAAGCACATGAACCCTTCCCTTTTGGTAGCCCAGCTATGTTTGTGTGTGCATATACATACTATAAAGCATTAAATTTTTTTTTGTTTTGAGAGCTATTTTATTCCTAGAGCTGGTCATGACAGCCATGGATGGAGGAGTGTGATAATAAATATAGGTAGCCAAGGTGCATTTAATTTATCAGAGTGTGGCACACAATGGGAAATACTACAACTGCCTGAGTTATTGCATTAGTGTAAAGATGGAATCATTTAAAGAGTTAAATTCATCTAAACATTTTTGTATCCTGTTTGTTCTGACATAATTATTATGTTAATTTTGGTATGCTTTGCATATTAAGCTGAATACATCCTAAGATACTAATGACCAGTGTGTCAGCTTTTTATTAAACAGGAAATAAACACGCTGCAGCCACTAATTAGTTTGTTATTCATAGCAAAGAAAATGAGACTGTTCCTCTGCTTTCTAATTGAATGTATTTGTGCTATTTGACAAATTGCCATTTCTTGAATCAAACAAGTGGGGGAAACAGAGAGGGTGCAGCTCCATTGGAAAGACTTGTGGTTGGAATATATTGTATGAATATACAGCAGTAATAATCACTAAATAATGAGGCATCAATACCAATTGCTGATACTTGGAGATGTTGGCCAGCTCAGAAGCCTTTCCATGTACTTTATACTCCACTCCTAAATCCTTCTGTGCTCTGGTTAATGATCCAATCTGATGGATGTGTTCTTAGCAATGAAGTCTTTGTAAAGAGGACACTTTATTCTTGTCCCCTGCTGTTACCCTGGGATCGCCAATCAACCCCTCACACACCTGAGGAAGCTCTAAACTATTGTCTTTTGAGCTTTGATATCTTGCAGTCCAAAGTCCATTTACTGTCTCTAGATGGTGAAAGTTCATAAATACCACTTTTAGTTATTGATGACATCATTATGCTGGGTGCAGTGGGAGACTGAATCACTTCTTTATGTCAGATATTGCACAAAAATTGAGAGAGTGCCCAAGGCCAGGTGGAATGGAGCCTGGGGCAACCTGCTCTAGTGGACGATGTTTCTGCCACTGGCAGGGGGTGAAATTAAATAGTCTTTAAGGCCTCTTCCAACCCAAACCATTCTGGGATGCCATGATTCTGGCAGACTCCCCCACTGTGCAATCAATGTCCCTTTTTGGTAACAAAGGCCAGTACTGTAGACTTAAAGCTGTAAAGGGTGATCAGAATCAACCACAGAATACCCAAACCCATACATGAATCACTGTCCTAAAGCTGCAGGGCGAGAGGGAGGTAATGAGCTCATTTGGGTGGAAATCAGCTTATTACTGTGCCAGCCTTTGATAGTCCATCACAGTCCTTGCCAACAAACAGTTCCTGGCTGCCCACCCATGGCCTGCAGCCCACACTGCAAACCCAGACTGATGACACTGTCACCTGCACCCAGAACTGCAAACGGGGCTGATGGGAGCCACCCAAACCCACAGCAGTGCATACAGACAAAAATCCTCTAAATGTTTGATTTCTGAAGTCATATAACACTTGGGAGGGATCCTGATGGGAAAGGATGTGGGACTGAATGACACAACTGAAGAAGTTGGAGAGAGAGATGTTTTGCAATACAGCAAAAGAAGTAAATAAGTAAAGGAGGAGGCTGTAAAGAACTGCAACAGTCATGAACAACTGAAAACAGGGCGTCATCCAAAACATTCATGAGCATAGCATGTGAGAGCTCTTGTCCTGTCCAGAACTCACTAAACCCTGAGAAGAGTGATTTAAGTATGACCAGCATAGGAGACTTATTTCTGTGAGTATTTGCAGCAACACTAATGGCATGAGAACAATAAAGTTTAGGTCTGATATTTCAATAGATCTAACTACATGTATACAAAGAAATCCAAGCAATGTATATTTTCATAGTTAAACTAAACTTTATTACATAGATGAACTGGTTCTCTGGTATTCAGGGTGCTGGGAACCTTTGCTGCAGTTCTATTCCACCCAGACTTGCTATTCCACAAATATTTACAACAGTAAATGGAGCAGCATTCATTCACTTGTCAGCTGAATTTAATCAAAATCATATGAACTTCTGAGCACTGTCTCTGTCTGAAAACTTTAGAATATCAGATTTGTCACGATAAAGCATCTTTCTTTGTTTCTCAACAACACCATAAAGACAGGAATTAAATAGAATTCCTCCCACAGCTGACACAGGAGAGCGTCTGAGGGTTATTGAAGCAGACTTCTGAGAGACTGATGGCTGAGGAACAGAATGAAAGCAGCACTGAAGGCACTAAGCACAGCTGGGTCTGTTGGCTCTTGGTGAATATGGTTACTTTCCACTCCACGGCCACCAATCTTAAGAATTTAAATATTACCTCATTAGTCTGCGGAAGTTTAATTTTCATAGCACAGTACATAGTTCTGGAATCATCAGTTTCCACCTGTGAGCAGCAGCATTCCCATATCTGCCTGATGCCAGGGCCACAAAAGGAGTTTTATCCTGACCATTTCTTGCTCATCCTTATTAACGAATAGGTTGGACTTGATAATCTCAAAGGTCTTTTCTAACCCAGCTGATCCTGTAAAATAAAAATCCGGAGATCAAAGAAACAAAAAAAGTTACTTGATTCAATGATTTTTTGTTATTATTTTTCTTATCTTATGCTTTTAGTATGTGATTATATTAATTAAAATCTCTGTTGAACAGTATAATTGTTTACCAACACATGAGTCTAAACAGAATTTGGACTGGTGACTCCTTCCTGGTTTTCTGTGCTTGGAGAGCCTCTATTATCAAGACAAATGGCTCCATCCATCATTTCCCAGGTCTCAAAGCACAAGCTGGTGTCTGGAAATGTGGTTTAGTAAATACAAGGTTTTTCTGCCATCAAACACTAGAAAAGGATCCCAAAGGAATAGATTTTAACAAACATTTTAGCGTAGATCTTTGCAGCCCATTGAGTTGGATGACAGAGACTGTCCTTTGGGAAGGGAGGGGGAGAAGACACGGAAAATGTCTTTTTTTTAAAATAACCTTATTTATGATTGTTCTGTTTCCATGGTCACTCAAAGGCATCATGGACAGTTAAACTAAATATAATATGGCATTTTTGTAGAATAAAACTGAATAAGAAAGAATGTCAAACCCTAAATAAGAAAGATGTCAAACCCTGACCCATGTTGTGATTATGAGAATAACATGATAGTGAGAGAATAAAAAATTGTTAATTTTTTCAGTGTCAGCCATGTAAGGATCAGGAGCTGTGCCCTGAACGACAACTTCCTGTTGGTTATTATTTCCTTCCTTTCATCACCAATCCCCACTGGACTCATGGGCCAATTAGTGGAAGCAATAGCAGATATATGAATTTTTTTACTATATTGGTTTCTCCAAATTAGAAAACAAACAGATTAAAAACCGCAGTGTGGCAGAAGTGTGTGTTAAAAGTTCTGAAGCAATTTTAGAGTTAATGTAGAGAGATTAGATTGTATATTAAGTGTACAGTGATAATGCCTGGCAGCTCTCAAGGCGGATGGCTCTTTATTTAGATGTGCCATCCTCTATGTTTGAGAAGTGGTGAGGAATTTTTCAGAGCGACCATCGGGAGGTTCTCATTGACACTCACATGCAGTCAATGGGGTCAATATTATTTAGTGACAACTACGGGAATTTAATGCTTATCAGATGTATTCTTTAGTGAAACACTGGTTTATGAGCTGGGGGTTTGCAGGCATAAAAAATCATGGAACAAATTGCTCCTGGAATGACCTCAACAGCATTCCATGCCCATTTCCATTTGGGACTCCCTTCCTTCCTTCCTTCCTTCCTTCCTTCCTTCCTTCCTTCCTTCCTTCCTTCCTTCCTTCCTTCCTTCCTTCCTTCCTTCCTTCCTTCCTTCCTTCCTTCCTTCCTTCCTTCCTTCCTTCCTTCCTTCCTTCCTTCCTTCCTTCCTTCCTTCCTTCCTTCCTTCCTTCCTTCCTTCCTTCCTTCCTTCCTTCCTTCCTTCCTTCCTTCCTTCCTTCCTTCCTTCCTTCCTTCTTTTTGGAGTGTTATTTTTGGTGACACACTACAAATGTTACAGAGAATAATGAATAATATTTGCTCACTTTCTTCCCAAGGTAAGAAAGATGATCTTGCAACACCCTCATTTTAGCATGTGAGTGTCTCACATACTCTCAGCAGAACTGTGAAAAGAGCATCTCTGAAGTCAGAGGAAAATTAAGCATAAATATCCTGTTATATGGGATAATTTACAGGATAAGGCTTCTAACTAGGATCCAAAAGCCTTCTAAATTTTAATGTTGCTTCCTTGTGTTTCCTGCTCTTTACAGGGTGCACACACATTTACAGCTCTTGGCTCTTGGTGAATATGGTTACTTTCCACTCCACGGCCACCAATCTTAAGAATTTAAATATTACCTCATTAGTCTGTGGAAGTTTAATTTTCATAGCACAGTACATAGTTCTGGAATCATCAGTTTCCACCTGTGAGCAGCAGCATTCGCATATCTGCCTGATGCCAGGGCCACAAAAGGAGTTTTATCTCTAAGCACATCCTAGAAAGTTTTATTTTAGGCTCATTACCTACGTAAATCATTAATTCTTGATGCAAATACTCTTTTTATTACTTTAGATTTTGCAGAGATATTTTCATTTTTCATGCACAAAGTCTGAATCCTAGCACATATTGCACACTTCAAATATCCAGAGAACAGGGACAATTTTTCTGAGGGGTGCCACCACCATGCTGGAGCCACAAATGCAAAGCTTTTCCTCTTCCACTTTCAGCTGTTGAAATGCAGAGTAAAGCAAAAGAGCTGCACTTGGTGCAGCTCTGGCCAAGTTCCAGGAGCAGGATGGACATCTCTAAGTGCTTGAGCATGTGTGGAGTCCTGCAGAAATCAGTAACAGCTCTGTGGGACCTGCATGTCCTGGGAAGGAGTGACCAAGTCTAGGACTGAAAACTGGGGGAAAAAAACCCCAAAATGTTTATAGGTTAAGTATCCCTATAGTTTTTTGCTTATTTCATTATGACATTGCAGGGAGAACCTACCTTTCTGAGTTTGATGTGTTCACATCCATAGAATTATGAGCATCCCTTTCACGTTTCAGACCAATCCATTTTGTGACTCAGCAGGACCTGTCCAGACTGGGAGCCAGACTCATAAATCAGTTGCTCTACACATATCATAGAGGAAGTAAATTAATTTCTCCAAGAGAGAAAATTAGGAAAATAGAAGTTATCTATTTATTTTTACAACATTTCAGTGGTTACATACTTGAACAATTACAGGTGCTTTTAACTTTTTAAAATTTTATTCTTTCTTTTTAAAATTTAAAATAACAACACAATCCAAAAGCTCTCTGGGCTTTTTTACATAACCTTATGTTCTCTCTCAAATATAATTCAGAGTGTCTTTTTCATAGCATTTTAATTTTTTAATTTTTTTTTTTTTTTTTTTTTGTGAAACACAAAACATAGCATCTATGGTCAATGTAAGTATTGCAAAAGATAATTTAAGAACTCATTCACTTGGCCCCAGCCAAATTTTACAATGTGTAGCACTCAACATATCACATGAGTTTGTCATCTCCCTGAGCACACTCCAGTTTACACCTCATGACCAGTGCTGGTAGACAGGTAAATTAAGAATCTGCTGAGCATAAAGCTTTTTTCCCCCTTTTTTCTTGAAATATGCTCAATTCCTCTAATAGATGCAAGTCTCACTTAAGTTTTACAAGTGACTGGACAAGAGGAAATGCATTCCCAATGGAAGGGAGTAGGTTCAGATTAGATATTAGGGAGAATTCCCTCCCTGGCAGGGTGGGCAGGCCCTGGCACAGGGTGCCCAGAGCAGCTGGGGCTGCCCCTGGATCCCTGGCAGTGCCCAAGGCCAGGCTGGACACTGGGGCTGGAGCAGCCTGGGACAGTGGGAGGGGTCCCTATGGTGGAATTAAATGGCCTTTAAGGTCCCTTCAATCCAAACCATTCTGGACTCTATGATCAACCATGAGAAAACCACCCTGAGAGTAAATCTAAAGTCAAAATTCTTTAAAAAACCCCACCAGTTGGGTCTCAGGCACAGGGTGAGATTTTGGAGTGTTCCTAGCAGGGTCAGGAATTGGACTCAATGATGCTGGTGGGTCCTTTCCAACTGCGGATAGTCCATGATTCTGTGATATTTCCAGTTGACAAGGAAGGAAGCAAAGACAGGCTTTCAAAACTCTAACTAATTATAAGATAAATATGCTTATCTTGAACTTTCTTATTCAGAGATTTCTTAACACTTGGACTCAGCCTTGTAAAACAACTAAAACATCCTGTATATAATGCACAGAGTGCTGTAAATGCCATATTTAATCTTCCTTTCCTGGAATAGACTGGTTACAATTGGGAAAAATCAAACCTACTTGTTAGGTTCTACATTCCTTTTAACTCTACATTTGTATTTTAGGAGTGGGGCATGAGGTGGGCAGAAGATACTTCTAAATTTACATTAGCTTTGGGTTTAGAAAAAGAGACTCAAAACTTACTGTAGAGGAATTAGACACTTTTTAGGCTGCATCCTCACCTGGAGTAAATACCTGTGAGTAAAAGCAGTAGAAATCTGAGCTGTGAGAATATCTGCATCCTTCGTCTTTGCTTAAGGTTAGCCTGTTACATTTCCTATTCTGTGCTAAATTTTTTTTTGTTTTTATATTTTATTGAAATTTCTGGATGTCCTCATAAAAGCCTAAATGTTAGAGGAACAATATTAATAAGTCATCCAGTTCTCTTTGCGCTGACACATATTCTTGGCAGTAAAAGAATATTACATTGCACCAGCTGTGCAGAACAGAATTTTGGAGTCTTGCAATGGGTCAGTTCAAATGTGTATGTAACAACATTTGAGTCTGGCATATGATGGGGGATCTTAAATCTTATTATATATTCTCTTCAGACTTGGAGAGGGTCATTGCATTTGGGGTTTTTTTGTTGGTTTATGGTTTGGTTTTGTTGGTTTCCTTTTTTAAAAAATTTTTTAAAATCTGTGTCCTCATTTAGGAAACAGAAAAACTTCAGAAATGAACTTGAGATTTATAGCTCTCTTGCAGCTGAAGTGCATGAAAAGATACAATCATCATATATTCCAATGAATTAATTTTAGATAGCAAATTTTAATACTATGAAGTTTGGTTTCCTATTCTTTCAAATACATAATAATGCTTAGATAAAAGTGGTAAGTTTGATAAATAGGTATAGTTCAAAGCTTTTAGTGTTAGTTTCATTTACAGGGAGAACAAATATTGCCCGATTTTATGGCTATTCAGTGTTGTTATAATATGATTCATAATTTTAAGGGACTTTTGGGATTTTAAGGGACCCTAAAGCCCTGCCCTGGGCTGAGCCCAGCGTGGGCAGCAGGGAGGGGATTCTGCCCCTCAGGTGAGACCCCACCTGCAGAGCTGCCCCAGCCCTGGACCAGCACAGCCAGGAGCTGGAGCTGCTGCACAGAGCCCAGAGGAGGCACCAGGATGAGCAGAGGGATGGAGCAGCTCTGCTGGGAGGAAAGTCTGGCACAGCTGGCATTGTTCACCTGCACAGGAGAAGCTTTGGGTGAGCTCAGGGTGGCCCTGCAGGGCCTGGAGGAGCTGCAGGAAAGATGGAGAGAGACAATTGCCAAGGGCTGCAGGGACAGGAGCCAGGGAATGGCTCCCACTGGTAGGGACGCTAATGTCTTCACAAACAATCCCATGGGTGAGGGGATGGGTGTTAGCGGTTTTGAAATGGGTCTTAACATCTCTGCTAAATCCAAGAAGCAGGTTTGTTGCAGAGCCCAGACAGCTTGGCTCCTGAAACATAAATGGGTCTGCACAAGGCTGAACTTCTGAACTTTGGGGTAAAAAACCAGGTTCAAGGTAGGATATGGGTTAAGTGGTTCAGGAAGAGTGGATCTTCATAATACTTCAGCTGATGAGGAAAGGAAAAGGGCAACATGTGACCAGGAATTTAGGACAAAAGGAGGCTGCGCCCTCTTAAACCTTGACAGAGGCATGTGCTCCAGTGGCCTCTCTCCCTTTATTTGAATGAAGTTTTACAACTCCTCTGTCTCCTTTTGGATGTAAACCTCTGATGTGAGTATTTTCTCAACAGTACTGTCAGAGGGCAGGGATGGATGGGATATTGGGAAGGAATTGTGTCCTGGGAGGGTGAGCAGGAGGCTGTGGCTGCCCCTGGATCCCTGGCAGTGCCCAAGGCCATGTTGGACACTGGGGCTGGAGCAGCCTGGGATAGTGAGAGGTGTCCCTGTCCAGGACAGGGGATTGGAATGAGATGTGCTTTAAGGTCCCTTCCAACCCAACGCATTCCATGACTATGTGATAATTCGTCTTCTTGAAATAATTGGAATCAGTGTAATGGGAGTGAGTAGAATCCCTGTGGGTCCCTTCCCGCTCGGGATATGCTGTGATTCCGGCCCTAGCACCAGCCTCAGGCCTGCCAGCGGGGTTGCCATGGTGTCCCCAGGCTGCTGCAGGCCAGACAGGGCTGGCCCAGCTCTGGGCCCATGGCGCAGCCCCAGCCCGTCCCCAGCTCATCCCCAGCGCTGCCCGGCGTGTTGGCTGGGGCCGGGCTCTGGCATGTGGGGACAGGAGATGTCCTGGGAGCTGCTGGGGCCGGCAGCTCTGCCAGAGCCACGGGGGCTGCTCTGTGCCCGCTGCCCCCGAAGGACAGAGCGGGGGGACAGCGAGGGGACAGAAAGGGCCCGGTTCATGGTCCTGCAGGAGCAGGACACACCAGGAACCACCCTGTCCGTTCCAGCCTTATTAACCCACAGCACATTCCCTGAGGGAAGGTGCACAAGGACATAACAGGTCCTAACACCGGCACATTTTGCTGCTGCAAAATTGCAGTGGCCTCGGACAGCTCCATGATATTCCAGTTCACTGTTCCACAAAGTCTAAGGGGCAAAAAAATGCAGCAAGTGTTTTAACATCCTCTGAACTTTGGGCACATCATTTACACAGGAAACCCTCTAGCTGTCCATGACATTCCAGAATCTCTAACCCCTATGTCGTTGGTCACGAGTTTTTAAAACTTAATATATTGAACTGGGTTTGAACACATAATAGTAAAGAAAACTGCTGGTTTAAGAGCACGGGGAAGATAATATTTTTAAATTCTGGTTTTTGAAATCAGTGTTTGCTTCTTCACTGCTGAACTTGCTATTGCTTTTTGAGAGGTTTCTTTGTGGGTTCTTATCTAGATGCTTATCTGACCTTATAGACACTTTTGCTCCCTGGTATTCCTTAATCAGGTTTGCTTTTCAGACTGTCACACTGGATTTTCACCACACACAGTAAACACTTGATTTATAAGGTGCAGGTCCCTTTCATCAACCTTAAAATGACACTTTAAGTGTTTATCCTGCAGAGGGGAAGTCTCATCGCAGTGAAATTTGAGTCTCCAAACTGTCTCCAAAATTCCTTCTTCAGCAAAGCAGGTATAAGCAGTCCCTCTTCTACCCCAAAATCCTTAGGCATGTGTTTCCACCCACTGGAAGTGGTGTGGGTTTTCTGGGCTTCCTCTGAATCTAAAATATGTTTTTGATGCAAGAAGTGCTCATATATAAAACCAATTTATGTGGTCAACACATTGAGTGATCTTCCAGATTCTAAGAGTGATATTATCATCTGATCTGTCATCATTTCTTGGTATTAAATACATTGAATTAATTCTTTTAAATAATTTCTCTTGGAAGCAGGTAAGAGACTTAACCTTTCCTATGGTCTTACACTTAGGATGTTCATAATTTAGCATGGAATTTCATGACGTAGCAATCAAAACTTTTTTCATATGCAAATGAATATGAACTTTTTTCTCACCTGCAGGAGGTGAAGACATCTTACTTTCCATTTTAATTATTCCTCTTTTTTTGATATTAAATGGACCTAAACACAAAACTACATTTATTAATTTAGGTAAATTAGATCCGACTGTGTTTTTTACTTCATACCAGCTTATTTATCATGCCATGTCTTTATTGTGATTCATGAGCCCTTTCATCTTATTTTCCCCCTCATCTTGTTGAGGAGGGTGAATGAGTGGCTGGGTGGGTGTCTGGCAGCTGGTCAAGGTCAACAAACTCAATTTGAATTGTTACCAATGGACTGTTGGTGATGTTTGTTGCCATAAACACAAACTGCCTCCTATTCCAGGCAGCCTGGAACCACAACATTTTTGGGATTTCTGGAACATTAGAAGGTGTTTGGACATTTTATTAATGACAGACCACAAATCCTTTTAACACAACAAGTATTGGGGTCCTTCAAGGAGTATTTCAGGACAGTTTTATCCTTAGGGTAGATACAATACATGAGAAATGTCTTCTTTAAATTTACTGCATAAAAAATATTTTCCCTAATCTCACCTTTCTGCAGAGGACAGATCTTTTGCTGATCTTTGGCTTTGTCACTAGATCCCAGCTCAACCATTGAGGGCTCTGAGGTTTTAGCAGGACTTCAATAAATTATTTCACATAAATGTTTAAATTCTGATTCAGCATCTTGATAACCTCACATAAATAGAACATGAACTCTTAAATGGTTTATAGTAGAAAAGAAGAATTGCGACTATTTTTTCTCCTAAAATATTATATTTATCAAGTAAAGCTATTCAACTGTTAGGGGTTTCACTTATTATATTTAGTGGCAGTAACATTCATCAGTTCATGTTAATTAGATCAGATATGTGTGGTGATAAGTGGAGATTTGAGTATAATCAAAATTAATTAATGTTTTGCATAGACAATAGGGAAAACACATGCCATGAGTAATGAACAAAAAGAGCCTGTAAATAAAATATAAACAAAAGGAAAATATCTTATTTTGATTGTTTGTTCAAAGCAGCTTTCTTGTATTTGCTTTTGAAAATTGTGTGATAAAGACTATATGATATTGAGGTGACTCTCAGAGAAGGCAGAATGAGTTAGGACACCTCTAAGTTTTGGAATATTTACAATATCTGTGCTCTTGCATCTCTTCCATGCAGTTGGGTAAATGCTGGAATTGATCTTATTTCTGATGTTTAAGCCCAGGAGGTTCCCATTCCCTATGTTGTGGATGCCCAGGAGTGCCCCTCACAGCTGGAACACCTGGTCCCTGCAGGGCTGGACCAGATCCCACAGATCTATCTCGTTTTTCCCCAAGCGGTCCCATTCGCGACGCTGAGCTTGCATGGAGCCTCACAGGTAACAGCTCTGGGATGTTTGTCACTTCTCCAGAGGCAAACCCTCTGTTCATTCAGGGATCAGGGAAAACAATACCCAGGGAACTCCTTGTCTCAGCAGGCACTGCAGGAGCCAAGGGAGCCAGACTGTGCTTGCTTTCTTTTCACTCCTCACCAACACACCTTGTTAGAGGGTTTACCTGCTGGGATGGTGCTTAAGTCACTTCTGTGAGTGGTCCAAACTGACTTGCTCCAGGTTGTTGTCCTGCTGCCTAAATCAGCAGTACATGTGTGTTTACAGCACTGCACCTTCTGTTGTTCAATGCTGATCTCCCCACACCTCCTGTTAGGATTTCAGGGCTCTGTACATTCCTGCATGATTATTTTCCAGCTAAACTGCTGTGAAATTTATTTTATCACCCCAGCATCAACACAGTTTATTACATTCGTTGATCCAGAAGTTACTGTATTTTGATAATTTGTAGGCATATTTCTAAGTAATTGCAGCTGTGAGTCAAGGAAGAAGGGAGTCAGGAATAGAACACGCATACATGTGCTTCAGAAACAGCTGAAGAAATGAATTTGTAGAGCATAAGCAAAGTTTTGTCTTGGGACCTGGGACTGTTTCTCAGAATGTATGCAAGCAGTTATTATAAAGTGTATGTGCTCCTGAAAACAGGGAGATTAAGGCAGTTATTCTTGTGACTGTTACCAGCGCCAGCACAGTGCCAAGACATTGCTTTCTACACAGTTTTGTTGCCTAATGCAATGATGATGGCTGTTAACATCTCCTGACTGAAGAGAAATTATGTGGTTCTCAAAGCACATTTTCCTTAGGACTTCAAAGAAACAGTGTGAAAATGGACCTCAGCATTAATAAACTCCATGGGTGCTGATCTTCATTATATTTATTGTATTGCATTATATTATATTATATTATATTTATTATATTATATTATATTATATTATATTATATTATATTATATTATATTATATTATATTATATTATATTATATTATATTATACTATATTGCATTATATGATATGATATGATATGACATATTATATTATATTATATTATATTATATTATATTATATTATATTATATTATATTGCATTATATTATATTATATTGCATTATATTGCATTATATTGCATTATATTGCATTATATTGCATTATATTGCATTATATTATATTATGACAGGAAAGGTGGCAGAGAGGAAATAAAGACTGACTGATGGGAGAAAAAGTTTTGCCCATCCCCAGAGAGGAGCAGTGACCCAAATAAAAGAAGTCCTGGCTGGAGTATTTTAGAGTATTTGCCTCTTATATAAACTCAAGGAGAAAAAAAGGCAAAATTAAATCCGACTCAGCAAAAGAGGTGGAAGAAGATAAATAATTCTGATCTTACATCCTCTGCAGCATTTAAACAAAATCTCAGCTTCTGCACTTCCTGGAGCCAATAAAAATGTAGCCCACCCTGTTCTGCTCTATGGCAATTGAGAAAGATGTGTTTCAAAATAGTCTCCAAGATTTTACCTTTTTTATATTAAAAGATTGTAAAGGAGTCCTACAATTCCCATTTTAATTTGAGTATTTAAACTAGAGGGGAGGGAAGATTTTTAAAAAGCTCATCTCAAATGGGCACAGAAGCAGCACTTTGCATGAAAGTAAAGGGGTGCAGCAACACCAAATATTGTCATGCAAATTTGTTTTTGAAAGATGGAGAATCATTTCTAACACAGTCAACCCTTGAAATATTTATAACTTGCAGCAGAAATAGAGGAGTGCAGAATGTTCTCTGGTAGTTGTTCCCCCCTTTACCTTTTTCTTGTTAAGCGAGGGCATTGGTCAGTAACCATTTCAAAGTCACTGGGGGCCATGCTGTGTCCATCTAAGGGACTGCACAAATGCAGATTAAATCTGGATGTCAGGACAGGCTGGCACTGGGTGGCTGCAGTTGCTCCCAGTCCAGCTCTCTGCCTTGCTCTGCTGTGAATGGTCAGTTCCCTCCTGAGCTGGGTGAGATTATTTTCTGAACCAGCTCTTGAACCAGCAAAAATCTTGCTCTCTTATATTAAATTAAGAAATCTTAAAACTCCCATTTAAATCTGAGGGGGTTATAGTAAAGGCGAGGAAAGATGTTTTTAAAAACTTCATTACCAATTAGGAGACGGGTGAGGAAACAAAATGGATGTGCAAGACTCCTGAGGAGAAATAAGCAGCCATGTATTTTCCAAGTTTCAGTGTGTGCTGTTTGAAGAAATAGGGGATCTCTTTGCTGTCAGGTAAAGGATAATTCAAACCCTCTCAGATGTTTTGGAGGTGCAGGTACAGGAGGGAGCTTCGTCTGAGACAAGCTGTTACCCCCAGGCATGTGATTATGGTTCAAAATGCTTTATGGTACAAGAGAGATTCACAGGGCATTTCCCAGGGATGCCTTTAGGATTCCACACGGAAGGGATGGAGAGATAAATTAATCTCCACAAATGAGGAAAGGAGGTGTGATTTGCTTTTTCTTTCTTTGTGCTGAATTACTTCATTGGCAAAACCCCCTCCCTCCCCTCTACAATCACTGTAACTTATTCCTGTCAAGTTTCAGGTAAAATCTGGTGTTTTCTATACATATTTTTTTTTTCCTTTAAAGACTTTCATTGTTCATAATACTATTAATTCCTTCTTCACTCTTATTTATTCAAGAAGGATCATCCAGCCTTTCATTTTCATGAAAGTATTTCACTTTTGACATGGTTTTCTTACTTTCTCAACTAATGAGGAGACCATGGAAAATGACCCTGAAATTTGAAATAAATCCAAACTCATTTGTAAGGACTGCACAGCATTCTGTGTCGGTAAATATTTACTGTTGCCCAAATAAATTCTGCTGGAGTAAAGCAGAGATTTTTATTAATGGGAGCATCCACCAACAGGGTGAAGTGATTTTGTTAAAGTCAAGTCAGCAAAAGGAACACCTGGATGAAGACAATAATTAGATTTTTAGAGAAAACAAGAGATAGTTTTGCTCCCTCATATAGTCCTGCATTTGTGTTTCTTTCTTTTACTGAAGGCTTTGTGTGTTTTCTGGATGAGTTATTGTTCCTCTAATCAGCAGACCATTGGTTGCCAATGAACTTGAAATCCACCAGTTGTATTGGGCTGCTGCTGGATTTGGCCAGGGAACCTGGAGTTTTTTCCAGGAGGGCTCGCTCCAAGAGAAATCATGGAGCTTCTATTTTTCTTCTTTCCCCCTTCTTCTTTTCCTTTCCTTTATTTTCACAAATAGGTCTGACATATGTGGTCTGAGGAGACAGAAAAATATTTACAATGTAGGCTGCTTTTTTCACACATTGAAAAAACCAACCCTTGTACTGCCGCTTATTATAAATTTCCAATCACCTAACAAAGGTGGAATATATTAAAAATGGTTTTCTGCCTATGTCACAGTACATTTTTATTTTTGTTCTAGTTACTTGTGTTGGTTTTTTCCATGACTATTTTTGGTCCTAAATACAGGCCTGTAAACTGCTTTAATCTTTCCTTCAGGAATAATTTAATCTTGGGGAATATGTTCTCTGACATAATTAATGACTTTTTAATGGGCTCGATCATTCCATGGAATAGCTTTGGCATTTAGAAGATCTTCAAGCTTTTAATTACTATGTTTCCAGGTTCCTCCATGAGTGTAGTCTCTATAAAATATCACATACTATAAAAAGGCAGAAAAACTTATTTTTAAATTAGGATCTTTAATACACCAGTAAATTTTGATGGCAATGCTGTAAAAAGCCAAACTTTCCTGTGCAATAACTTCTTTCACATGTGTCTTACCGAGCTGCTTATGATACAGCTTCAAAGGAATAATGATGGTAGATCAGATTTAAGCAGCTTGGAATGCTCCTTGACAAAGCTTCTTTCAGTTGCTGCATCCTAACTGTTTGTAACCATGTTCAGTACACAAAAAAAAGTACCAGGCACTGAAAATATTAATGATGTTCTGCTCTGCTCCTGGGTGTTCAAACATTGTTTGATTTTGCTTGGGTTTTTTCTGGTAAAGAAATATCTTTCTGATTTTATTGTTGTTATTTTATATACTGACAGTATTAATTAGTGCATCAGGCAGGAGAAAAGAGCTCAAATACTGGAATGTATTTATAGTTGTAATCAAAAGACAGATTAAGGAATATGCATAGGTACAGATCTGCTTTTGCACAGCTGATAGAGAATCCCAGTATAGTTTGGGTCACTAAAGCTCATCTCATTCCACCCCTGCCATGGCAGGGACCCCTCCCACTGCCCCAGGCTGCTCCAGCCCCAGTGTCCAGCCTGGCCTTGGGCACTGCCAGGGATCCAGGGGCAGCCCCAGCTGCTCTGGGCACCCTGTGCCAGGGCCTGCCCACCCTGCCAGGGAACAATTCCTCATTCCCAAGATCCCATCCAGCCCTGCCCTCTGGCACTGGGAGCCATTCCCTGGCTCCTGTCCCTGCAGTTCCTGAGGAATTGTCTCTCTCCATCTTCCCTTTCTGATACATAAAGGGCTTCAGTCTTCAAACTGAATGCCTTTCTCTGGAAGGTGGAAATTATCAATCTGGATCACCAGAAGATTTTGATTTTGTGGAACGGAGGTTATCTCATGTGACTGGAGATGTTTATTAATTGGATGTCACCTGAGGGATGGCTGTTATTTGAATGGTCCTTGAGGCTGCCTTTATAACTAAGCAGAAAGAAATTCTGTAGCAAAGCTTGTGTGCCCATAAAACATTCAAAGCTTGTGTGCCCATAAAACATTAACTTCAGAGTGACATGGGGCCCATTTCTCTTCTTTGAAGAGTCCAACTCTAAAGTCTCTGACTTTAAAGCAGTGAAGGAGAGTAGCTGAGCCATGGATGTGTGTATCCTAACAGTTCAATTCCAGCTGTTGGTTTGGAGAGTTGATAGAACTTAGTTTTTCTGTTTAGCCTGCCTATAAATGTGCTCTGTGGGAAGATTAAAATCTCTGTGACAGTGGAGATGTGTTGTTCCTCCAATTAGGAACACCACCAGACTCCATCTGGGTGCAACAGGAGCAAGGGCAGAGCGCAGCTGGGGCAAACCAGGATTTTCACAGCAGCAGCAGCAGAGTGAGGCTGTGTTGCTCCTCCCAGCAGAATTCCAGCTCCGTGCAGAGGCCGTGCAGGAACGGGCAGCAGGAGGTGAGCCAAGGTGAAGAGCAGGACAGGTGGGTCCAGCTGGAAGAGGAACAGCTAATTCAGCAGAAGGACTTGCAGCAGGACTTCTTCATGTTTAGTAGGCCTAAATAACAGCAGTTATTTACAATTTGCACCCTCAGAACCCTCACTCAAGTGCTGAGCCCTGTCTAACACTGATGGCAGAGGCTCAGCTGCACAAACCTGGCTTATCCAAGGAGCACAAAGGCACTGTAATTGCAACTCTTTAAATTTTCAGCACCATGATTTGTTTTAGTTAGGGCTCTCCTTTGAGCATTTAAACCTTGCATATACATTTTTAATTTCAATTGCTCCAGTGAATTGTATTACATACCTCCTAAAGATGGGATATAACAAAGTATCACAGTTTTGGGCATCAGCTACACTATACAAAATATAATTACACATTACCTAGCGTTTTCTTTTCATGCAAAATTACTGAACTTGGAGAAAACAGTAGTAGCAGCAAGAGAAAGAAATTTTATAAGGATTTATTTAACTTTCTCTGTGCATGTTTAGTTAGTTGTTCTTTCTATTGATTTAACTTCTATTGATTACTTAAGTGCTATTAATCACTGATGTTCTGAGACTGCATTTCAGCTGTAGATAAACAGAATTTACTTTATCCTTAGATTCAGAGCTGTTGTTTGTATTCATGAAATAATAAAAATAAAATGTGGGTGCTTCTCAGGAGGAACCCCGAGTGGGAGAGGGGTTAAGATTTATCCAGAACTGTAATGTTTGAAAACTCTTCCAAAATTAGTTCTGTAATTAGCTCTGTAATTAACTTCATCTCTGAAGTCAAATATGAGCCAGTTGGTGTTGCACAGAGAACAAATGGGGCCATATCATTCATCCAGGACCTGCAGCCCTTCTCTGTGGAACACCTGTTTCCATTTCCTTTGGGAGAAAAGCTGGGTTTGTTCCAATGTTTGATTTTTAAGAGTCAAACCAAAACATGCACTTCAAACTGAGCCATGAAATAAATGCTCTTGGTCTGGCATACCAACCTGGCGATGTAAAATCACTGAAAATCAGTCTGCTTGAAGGGTGCTCCATGGGTGGGACAGAATCCATTCCCTCCCCTTCCTGCTTATTCATATCTGAATTAAAACCCCTCTTTGTACTTAAAAATGTATTTAGAAAAAAATCCTATTTTGTGTAGAGGTGAGGTTTGCTGGATATCACCACCAAAATGGGATGGGTATAGTTTTCTATTAAAAAAAAAAAAAAAAAGATGAGAAGAGATAAATCATGATATGACAGAAGCAAAATAGCAAAATGTGAACTTCTGGAAAGTCACTCATTTCATGTGTTGAGCTTTGAGAAAAAATAACTTCAGAATAATGAGATAAACTATTCCCCAGCACCCTGATGGGATCTATTTGAGTGAGAAAAATAAGGGATCATCCAAATTTGAGCCATAATTGACTGCAGTGTAACATCCATGTGATTCCTGACAGGTGAATAAAATTCTGAAGAATTGAGAGAGGTGAATTCTGGGGAAAAACAAAAAAAAAGCCATAGTCATAAGCAAAATTAGGAGGTACTTTTTATGTGTTTTGTGCTACAGAAAAATCAGATTTTTTCACCCTTCTTGCCCCAAGAAAGTAGAAAGGAAAATTAAATAAGATTTTTAATATAGAAATAATTTATCTGATTATAATTACAAGTTGGTCATAGCACTATAAAAATCAGAGACTGTTCAGGTTATGCTTTTTTTTTATTTATGCGCACTAATATTTGAGACATTCAATTCCTGAAGTCAAGAATTCTGATCTGCTCCTCAGAGTAGGACAATGTGTTGTGATGGACAATTTAATTTGAATATGTAGAAATCTAAAATTTAGTTTAAAAGTAGCCATATGCAGCTTCAAATATAATATTTCTTTTTCTCCCAGTCCTGGTCAATAATGAATGAGTTTTAGAATTCAAATCAAGACACAGTGGAGTTCTTGTAATATATTATTGATAAAGCACACTTATTGTAACAACATTTTCCAAGGAAAAACACATTATTTGTTGGCTCTGTTAATGCAAACTTTAACATAAATCTATATAAAGCTTATAAACATAATTTTCAGTACATTGGAGGAAGGTTTTTAAGCAGACTTTTAAATAATTAGATGAAAAAATCCAACTTATTACCTTAATGAATAAAATATTATTCTTTGAGTAGGTCTTCAATTCACTTTTCCATATAGCTCAGAGGAAAAGTCCATGATTATAAAATTGTATTTCAGCATATAGCAACCAGAAATATTTAATAGAATTTTAAGGAAATGCTTTTTCCCCCCCTTTCTAAAGGCTCATTGAAGCTGCACAGGGGCAATAAGAATTTCCAGCTAGAAAAAGATAAAGGAGTTTCTTGTTTTGCTTTTACTATTTCTAGTAGTTTTGAAATCAAAAAATACTTTTAGAACTTGGCCTTTGACTGACACCTGAACTCCAGCAAAGGTATGTTCTTATGGAAAATGTATATATTTTTAAAATATACAGACCTTAATACCGTTTGGGAAATATACCTTGGTAGCACAGTCCTTTAAGTGCTCTGGTTGAGCAGCTTTTAACATAATTAATTTACTTTGGGAACAGGTATTACTGCATTAATAGATTTGTGTTTTTTAATTTGCCTTGGCTTGGGTACTGCTGACAACCTGAGCTCTGAACTGACAGCATCACTTGGAATTGGAAGTTAATATCTTTGAGAGAAAATCAGGAATGAGGTGTGAGTATATTAATTGAATATGCCTAGGCCTTGGAGGTTCAGTCAAGAGGAATAATCTAAAGATAGATGAAAGGGGGGGTGCACCAAGACACATTTGCTCTCCTTAAACCATTTGAAAATAGGGGAGAAAATCAGTAGGATCCAATTCAGGAAAAAGTACATTTAATTTTGTTATAACAGGTTGTGAGTATTGGCATTCGCAATTCTGATTGTGCACAAATTTATGTAGATGAGTAACACAAAGGAATGAAGAAAATAGTGTAAAAAATCCCGTATTTGTTGTTATAGGGTTAGTCAGGAAAGCTTTGTAGCTGATGGAAAGAGTGAGCTCCTTTTCCTTTTCCTTTTCCTTTTCCTTTTCCTTTTCCTTTTCCTTTTCCTTTTCCTTTTCCTTTTCCTTTTCCTTTTCCTTTTCCTTTTCCTTTTCCTTTTCCTTTTCCTTTTCCTTTTCCTTTTCCTTTTCCTTTTCCTTCCCCTTTCCCTTTTCGTTCCCCTTTCCCCTTCCCCTTTCCCCTTCCCTTTTTTTGTCAAATAACTTTTTCATCCTTTAATATTAAGTTTTATGGGACAACATAAGTTTCTCCTGTGTGTGGATTGATTATTTTAAGAGTCTTCCTTGGCATAGAGAGAGCTACAGATAATCTGTAGGCTGGGTGAACTGGGAGCTCCATGGAGGGGTCCAATGCAGAGGTGGGATTCCCTTTGGGTTCTTTCAACAGCCAGATCTTCCCAATGGTTTGAATTTTATATCTATATGTAACTAGAAAATAAATATTTAAAAAAGAAAGAAAAAAAAAAAAGGCTTGGACTGCTTCATTAGTCCAGTAACGTGATGCTGCATAGTCAGGACTGTCCATGGAGCAGGGAAAAGCACAGGATGCCACTGGCTGGCCTTGGAATCTTTAAACACTGATAGTAATTTAAAAGTTCCTGGAAAGATTTTGCCTAATAGACTTTTATTTTTTTAACCAGTTACTAGTACTGATAGCTGGTTTCATTCTTTGTGGCTGTGTGCATGAGGAACACTGCCAGCAGGAACAAGCAGTGCTTCCAGTATTAATTCAAGCACTAAACATTTTTAAATGTCATGTCTATAAGCTGTGAAGCACGTTTCGCTGATTTCCATCAGCTGAAGTCGCTGGGTATGTTTCCAGTTAGCTGGAACTGCAGCGGGAGTTGCATTTCCAACCTAAAGAGATAAATCTGAAGCTGTTAATATCAAATCATTTCTCATTATATTTACAGGGATAATAAGACACGGATGGCTGGCTGGTGCAGCTTGAGAAGTGTGTTAGCTTTCAGCGTGCTTGGCAGGAGTTAAATGGGAATGAACAGCATCAGAAGGGGAATTTTGCACAACTTAGGAAATCTTGACAAGAAGAAAAAAGTTAATTCCAGCCCTGCTTCATTAATCAGATCTGCCTACAGTTAAGGAAGTATCACCTAAGTATGTTTTGCTTTCTGCTGTGTGCTGCTGCTGAAGATCCTGACTTGCAAAGCAGAAATAATTGGATTTGTGCTCAAAGGCAAAGCAATGAGTTGGAATGTGCTTTATGAGTGACCTTTGTGGGGACTGCCCTGGGCACCTCCATGTGGTGTCTGTCATCACTAACGGTGGCTGCAGACTCCAGGTTGTTTCACCAGGCACATCCAAGAATTGCTCTGTGTGTGTCTTATATGCCATGGCTCACGCACACAACCTCTGCATTTTGGCAGGAGCAATAGCCTGGAATTAGGGAATTATCCAGGGGGGCCTCTGGCCTGTCTGCACTGGTCACTGCTGTTGTGTCCTCTGAAGGTCCAAACTAAAATCCATTCCTTAATGTGCTGCCCCAAGACTGAGATTAGGGTTTCCCAGATGAGGGAATGAACCACACTCTGGCCATTGCTCTGGCTGCATTCTGGGAGTGTTCTCCAACTCAAGGAAAAGCTGTCCAAGGAACTGCTTCCCTGGGAGTCCATGGGCAACCCACAGTGCACCTTACTGCCATTGTTCTGTCCCCTAATGAACCTTGAGCAAAGCAGAATTAACCACTAAACCTGGGTTTCGGTAAGATCTGCTGTAACAACGGGATGGGAAGTCATATTCATGCATGAAGTCCCAAATAAAGCAGAATAGGCTCATCATAACCTTATGTAAGGTCTGTGAACACAAACACTTAAATTCCTCAATTTAGCTCCTGTTTACACTTCACTGAAAGCCCCAGGAGTCCCTGGGGATTTATTTTTGTCAAGTTCTTGTTACTATTCTTGGAAAAATATTTGTCTTTCTAATCTTACACTAAAGAAATTTAGATGCTTTATGTAAAATCCTTACAAGGCCATTGATTTTTTTCCATAGAAAATTGTGATAGTATTCTATAAGCATAAGCATATGAAACTCAGGAGTCAAAACTAGTGTAACAAATTCTAGGAAACTGATATGCCAAAGAAATGGAGAATGTTGATGGTACAAGGAGTTCTGATGAAAATCAAAAAGAAAAGAAGAAAACAGCTGCAGTCTGTGTCCTTTCCATTTTGCAATAACTAAAATGGATGAGGATTTAATGACAATTAGGGCAGGGAGAGCTTGTCTGCTGTCAACTTAAAATAAAAAATGGAAGGGCCAATAATGTGCATGACCAGAACTTTTGCCAGTGGTTTATGTTCAAACATTTAGCATCATGTTTTGAGCTCACTGGAAATGTGGCTCTAAAGATCTCAGTACTCTAAAATATGTGTGACGTACCTGGTGTTGTGTAGGAAGTCTATGTTTACACCCAATTTCCTTAGAAATCCAAAGAAACATTAATGGCATAGAATTCCTATGGGGTTCTTGCAGTTCAGGAAAAGAATTGCAATGTTTAACTGAATTTCATCCCTGACACCATTATTTTTGCTATACATAAATAGTGATTCCTGAAGGCAACATCTTCTCTTACTTTTCCTGGCTTCTCTTCCTTGAGAATCAAATATTGTTGAAGAACTGGAATATTCTACTGCTATCGATATGGTTTTGTCAAATCCCAGTGGGATAAGGCAGCTTTTGTGCAAAGAGTGGAAGAAAGAGACAGAAATTAGTATGTACTGCTAAAAGCAATGCCTAGTGGTTTGGATAAACAAAAGTAAGAGCTATTAATAGCTAAGGGAGCACCTGTAGGCTTTTTAGGCTTGAAAAGGTGATAAACCACCTTTAGGTGGAGGAAGAAAGTTATCTGGAAGCAAACAACCTGGTGACAGAATATCTGAGAAGTATTTTAAACTGCTTATGATTCAGCTGTGCAGAATAGATGTCTAATCTCTCCCACTGCCACAGCTAAAAATTTAGAGGATTTTGCACAAAACTTTTCTGAGTCTATAAAGACATCCAATTATAGAATGGCAAAGGATTTGTGGCAGGAGGAAAATGAATAATTTCAGCCAAGTTTCCCAAATCATGGTTATTGGTGTACAGACATCAGGACAGGACTGTTGGGACAGATCTTGCTTGCCCCCATCACTCCAACCCCTTCATTCAAGACCTCTGGAAGTTTAATGAAGACAAACTTGCTTGTGGGATAGAATCATGGAATGGTTTGGGTTGGGAGGAACCTTAAGGCTTATCTTCTTCCATCCACTGCCATGGGCAGGGACACCTTCCAGTATCCCAGGCTGCTCAGAGCTCCATCCAAACTGGCCTTGGACACTGCCAGGGATCCAGGAGCAGCCACAGCAGAGAAAATTCCAACTGGACACAGAAGAAAACTTGTCACAATGAGAGCTTCTTGGAGCAGGACCCAGACAGATCAGGCAATTCTCCATCCATGGAGCTTTTCAAAACTTGTCTAGGCAAGGCCCTGGATAACACCATTTTGCCTTGAAGCTGCCTCTGCTTTGAGTGGGAGGTTGGACCCGATGATTTCTGGAGCCTCCTTCCAGCATAAATTTTCCTCTGGTTCTAAGTGAGCAACATCAGTGACTCCATGGGCTTTGATTTCAAAGGGGATCTTAGCATTTAGAGGCTGCTGAGGGCTGGTTTGATCCCTCTCTCTCTCAGCAGACACACAACCAAGTTTATAGCAAATCTTCTCATTTAAATTATGTGTTGCATCCATCCCAGCGTGGTCGATGCCGTTAAATCTAATTAGTGCAATTTTACTGGGGAGTTTTATGAGACTATGGCAAATGAGATTTTTTTCAAATGCCCTCTAGAAATCTCACATTTATTTCCATCATGGTGCAGTTTATAAAAAGTGACAGGTAGTGAAAAACAAATCAGACTTGCACTTATTTTTCAGTGCATCATTCAGGCTAATGAACTATTAAGACTTATTTGTAGGATAGTTATCATCTTCCACATTTTTGCAGTCTCCACATAAGCTTTTATCCAGGACTGTTTTTTCTCTTCCCTTTGACTTTAAAGCTGTCTTTGCCTCCGTCAGTGTTGTGTTGGTGGTGGTTTGGCAGCTTCAGACATCCCTAATCTTTTCTCCATTTTTTTTTTTTCAGAAATGTCTGCAGTGATTTACTTATTTACTTTGAAGATATTTGGAATCTCTGTCTTCCCTTAAATTCTTTATTTTACTTCTCCATAGATGGATTTTCTTCTTGTATGTCAGCTTGTAATATCGCTAATCTACTGTTCAGTTTCCTCTGAGGTTCCCTATTATTATGTCATTGCTACTCTGTTTTGCTATGATAGAGCTCCAGGCAACCTCAGTAATGCATTTTTGGGTAGTTTGTTTTCTTTTTTATACTAACAGTCTTAAAATGTGGACTCAATATACCAGTAGGTGCAACGCCTCACGGATGCTCACACGAGTTATTCCACAATAAGAGAGTACTATTCCTTTTTTTTGCCTTCTCGCAGCTTGCATTTCTCATTAATGTTCTACTGTAATGATATCTGTAAATTATTCCAGTTCAGTATTCAAATACCAGTCATTCCTCGTAGTTAATTTTGAATAACTATATATAACTTAAATAACTTGGGGTGGAAAAAGAAAGAGAGTTCTATCAATAAATCAGACCAGACACAATGGCCTAAAAATACCAGTGGTAAATTGTGACTTTCTCCAGTCAATGTGCTATGCTTACCTTGCTGTTTAGAAGTGTAACCATTTCTGTTGATATTGCACAAAATACAATATTTGTTTTCTGTCTCCAAAATCTGAAGATGATCTTTCTCTTGCTGTGTCTGCATATTTTAGACACAGATCTTCCAAGAAAAGTGGAATAATACAGTTGCAAGAGAAGATAATTTGCTTAGTGCATTAAATAAATTTTAAAAAGTGCCAAACCATATCCAAGTTCAAGACTTGTGACTAGAATCAAACTTCACTTGCATCACTGTGATCTCTATCGAAATAAATATTTAATAAGTAAAGCTAGCCAAGCATTTCTAAATATACCTTTGGACTTTTTATTTCCTCTGGGAAAAGAGAAAGTGTTTGGCAAGAGTTCTCAAATGGATAACTAAGCAGTGTCTTATTTTAGTGCCAAGGGCACCCTAAAGGGCTTGGCCAAAATGTTTGAAACACATCCTGGGGGAGCAGGAGAACAGGTCAGTTCTTCTTGGCCCCTGCTTGAAGGGGGAGCTTTCCTTAGCAACTGGGAACTAAACTAACTGATGTTGGTTTGGTTGCTGGGACTGGGTTTTTAAGTTATCTTCATATTATTTGAAACTTGCTGGAACCCACAGAGTCCTTGTGAATCTCAAATTGCCTGGAGCAGGGACAGGGAGATAAAGAGGAAATATTAAAAGAGCTTGAAACATTTATTTTAAACTTTCTTCTTTTAATGAAAAGGGAATCCCCAAATTTATCTTTTTATGTTTCACATTCAATTCCAGTATATATAATGACGAGGGTGGAGAGAACTTATAAAATGTCAATTGATAGAAGTGATGCAGTAAAAGGGGTCTTAACCTTGTCTTGGATGATGCCACTTGTGCATGGGGTTGTTGCTTGCTGACATCATCCATGGTCAAAGTTTCTGTAGAGAAACTTTATGAAGTTCCCAACAAAAGCCCTTTAAAACAATCACACCCTTCTGTACAGTGAAATGATCTCTACTTCCTTTCCTCTAAGTTTTTCATCTAAAGGATGGGCAGTATTTACAAATCAATGGTAACAGGAGGCATTTTTGCAATGCTTTTGAATAAAGGTGGAGGACAAACAGTTGAGAAATGCTTCCACTTATGAAGAATTGTTTTATTTGAGTTTCAAATTCTGCCTGTGCTACAGGAATACTGTGAGACATACTGTGGAAGTAGATTTGTTAAAACACTGGCAAATCAAGACAACATGGAATGTAACTGCTATTTTTTGGCAGGATACACATTCATTTTCTATTGTTCCCTCCCTGATAGTAATAAACAGAGGGGGAAAAAAAACCCTTTTAAGAGTGACAAGATTGAATGGACATTAGGATTAATATAGTTGATTTACATAATGTTAACATTTTAAAGCAAATGTGGGCTGTGTATTCTCTGCTAGAAAGCAGCCAAAAATAGAGGCCTTTCTATGTACCCTTCTACATTAATTATGTGGCTACTCTGACATGAATTGCTTCCCTCAGTATACTTCATGTGTCAAGGAGCATTTATGTCTGAAACCCCTCACTGCAGCTTTGCAGTTGAGAAGTCTATGTTAAAAGAAAAAAGAAAAAAAGAAAAAGAACAGTATTTATTAATTGGATTTTATTTGGGATCTTTACTGTGCTGTTCACACCACTCATTTATTTCGTGCAGATTCTTACTGTCTAGACTTAGACGGAAAGAGAAACTTGGAGTAGTCTGGATGTAAAGAGAGCTTTTCTTGGCTATACTCTGTGCCCTGGTGAGGGAGGAATTGCCTTGGTGCTCATCCCTTTTCTTTGGATTGGCTTGCACTTGAAGGAGGTGTTCCTTGTCCTCTGGGGAAATCAGGAATACACCAGGGCTGCAGCAGTTTTCTCTTCCCCCTTTAACCCCGAAGTTTACCCCTGCTGTTTCCCTAAATGTTGATATGCTGACACAATGAAAATGCAGAATTTAAAGGTTAAAAGAAGGAAGAAGTCCTTTGGTCTAAATTTTAATATTCATCTAGGAGAAGAAACTAATGACACTGAGGACATCTATAAAGAAGGGAGAAATCGTAAAAGCAAAGAAAAAAAACCTAAATAAGCTGGTTTGCCTTCATTTAAGGTATTTAAGGAGTTTTTTTTCATTCACACTTATAGAAAACAGCATAAGGAATGGAATGAATGATTTGAGTTGGCTCAAATCAGAACCAGGAAGGTGACCTGGGTAGGGCTTTTCAATTATGCTTTCAATTTGGACTTGAAGCCAAGATTCACAGAATTTTAGCTTGGGGATTTCCCTGTCAGAAAATAAAAGTAGTGTGAACATGAACAGAATAAAAAAAGCAATAAGTTTTTTGTCGGTGGTGAATTAGTTAATTTTTTATGAATATTATGAAATTTGTCTAAATTTGCTACAGAATTGAGCATCATCTAAATAATTTATTCTTCTGAAGGCACAGGAAAACTCATCTGTCTGAACTCACAATGCCTAAGTTCTAGCTGCTAGTGGCAGAGAATAGAAAGAAATAGAAAGAAATGATTCCATGTTTTTTTAAGACTACTTGTTCTATTGCATTTTATCTTACAAGTAAGAATTGAAAGCAAAGCATTTCTGCAATCCTAATTTTTATATATAAAATCTATAGGATCTTATTGCCTCCATGGACATGTATGAAGATTATTACTGCTTTTATAAATAAATATCAGTATATAAGCTGACAGATTCCCTTGGAGTACATTAAGTTTATAACATTTCTCATTGTCATTACAATAACTCTCAACATAATAGCTTCACATGTCTGTTCTGTTCTCATTACCACCTTCAATGAGATTTGGAATTTTAGAGCCTCATATATTAAAAAAATTAGGGGAATACACTATATACACTGACCTTTTCAATATTCCATAACTGCATTGCTTAAAATTTCACTCGTCTTCCTTGTTTACTGCTCTTCTCTTTCCCATATTGTTAATTGTGTGGGGAAGAGGTGAAATGGGTGACCTTTCCAGGATTTTGTATTTCCATTGGCTGAAAGATACATCAGACTTACATAGCACAGTGTACTTAACAACACAACGTTCTCTTTGCTTAGAACAGGTCATGCAGAAAATTTTTGTGGTTCTGGGAAAATGAAGGGCATGCAAAGAACAGTATTTTGTTTCAAGAATGTTACCATTGATGATAAAAAGAAGAATATCTGTAATATATCATTTTCAGAAGGTCTGACTTCCTGCATCTTAGGCATTTATGGACGTTCCTGGCACTTAATTGAGGAGATATTCAATTCCAAGCGTCTTTTGAATTCATGTATATTTTGCTGCCTGGGTAGTATCTGCAGTAATGTCTCTCTTTTTGTTTTAATATTGAAATGAGAATGGAGAACCATCCTTAGTGCATGTCTGTTATTCAGCAGTACTGAGAGCAGCAGGGTTGTGGCAGTGGGAGTTTGAAGAATATGTTTAGTCTCTGTCTAAAGTTGTTTACCCCCTGTCTCACCGTGGCAGTTATGATAATTCCAGATTTTTCCCTGTCTATCCTCAAAAATCCTTCCCCTGTAGATTGTCTGTCATTATTTGTTACACCCCTTTTTCTAGAAAATTCGCTCTCAGTTCTGATTTTTCCTTTCTGCCATTGGTATGTGACCTTCCCGCTCCAGGTTATGTTTACATTTGTCACCCCAAACCCTTCCTATCCAGCCACGGATTCATTAGATAGTGTCCTGGTTTGAAAAAGAAGTGAGTTTTTTGGGATGCTGTGATCAAACCAATAGGTGCTCAGATTTGAATATTGGCACCTGCTGTGGCCACTGAGGACATGGATATGCCTCTGAGAGCACAGGGGGTTAAAAGCAGGGAACTCCAGGGGGAAGCTCTCTTGGGCTCCGGTGGTGAAGGAGGTCAGAGCTGCCCTGCCCGGCAGCGGGCTGGGAGGGAGAGGGGAAGCCATGGGGCCGGGTGAGGGGAGCCGGGCCTTGGACTGAGAAGGGAGGTGATGGGCCCTGAAGGATGGAAGGGTGGAGGAACACTGAGAGGCATTGGGCAGCCACCCCACCCCAGGAGAGAGAGAGAGAGCCTGTGCCTGTGCCTGTGCCTGTGCCACCTTGAAATTGGCTATCTTGTGCTGGCAGCACTGCCGGTCAACAAGGAGAAGCGGGGTGTGCAGCAAGCAGGTGCCCGGCAGGGCAGCTGTGGGAGTTCTGGGCAGGCAGAGCCCAAGATTTTTAACCCTTTTCTTGATTGAAGGAAACCTTACAAATATTGATCCTCCTGGATCTGAATGAGAAGAGAGATACAGATAAAATAGGAAGAAATGGGCAAGTGTGATGAAAATCCATGCAAGTGAAAGATGTCAGAAGAGTTGAGAAGAATCCTAGGTGGGAGGAGACGATGGAGTGGCCTTTGGCTGGACTTTTCTTGTATAGCCATGGACAAAACCATTTTTTTTCCTGTGACACAGAGACACATTTAGGGGGAGACGATAGCTTGAAGCTAAGAAAGTGCAGTGATGTTATGTGAAGGAGTGCATGAATAGAGACGATGGATGAGGAGGGTGGTTAGTGCTCTCAATCTTTAGTGAAGAAGATCTCTGTTCTCGAGACCCCTCAGCCTCAGGGGGTGAATCTGGGGGGAACTGGTGTCCCAGAAATGAGAGACTGTTGCTTTTTTGGAATTGGGCAAAGCATCCTTAAAAAGGGAAACCCTAGAAGCAGCCCTGGCTCCATGTGCAGTGGTGAGAGCACTGTACATGGAAGAAAGATGTCACAATGGCAAATGTTCTCTGGGTGGTGCCACATGTGATATACACAAGAGGTTTCAACTGTGTTTCCTGGGGAAGCCTATGGTACAAGGGGGACTCCTCTCTTCTTGATAAACTAAGAATTGATTATCTAAAGGATGGTGATGAACTGAGAGTTGGTTATCTGAGGGGTGGTAACTGAATTGAGAATCCAAGGTTTTGTCTTACTGTGATGTCTTGGAAATTTGGTGGGGGGAGGAGGAATGTTTTTGGAAGGTTTTCATTCTGAGTTCTGTGTGTGAGTCTTTTTACATATAGTTGTAGGTTAGTAAAGTTTTATTTATTTTTAAGCTTGAGCCTGCTTTTCTCTGTTTCTGGTCACATCTCATAGCAGGCACTCGGGAGAATATATTTTCATAGGGGCACAGGCATTGCGCCAGCATGAAACCATGACAGACGGTCTCCTCCCAGGATTCCACCCCTCTCCATAAAAGCCGCTGTTTTTCTCTGGTTTTTGCTCTTTTGCCACTGCCACCTCTTTGAGCTGCTGGCACCTGCGCTCTGCCGGCACGCACCCAGCGCAGCGCAGCAGCTGCAGCTTTGGCAAACACCCACACGCCGAGGCCCCGCTGCTGCCTGCGCTGCTGCTGCCGCTGTCTGCACGGCTCTGTCTGCACGGCTCTGTCTGCACGGCTCTGTCTGCACAGCTCTGTCTGCATGGCTCTGCAAATCCACATAAATCTTCCCCAGTTCCTTCTGAAACCCCTGCTCCAGTTCCCCGTGCTCCTGACTCCCAGCACCCTGAACCAGGTGAGCTGAGGGGAGCAAACCACCTGCAGCAGGTGCACAGCTGCCCCCACGTTGTGGGTCTCCCTAGCTCCCCACATCTCCCCTGGTTCCCCTCTGGCTCTGGCAGGACTGATCACCCTGTCAGAGCTCCTTCCCTAGATCCTAATACCTCACTCCCTTTACCTGTAGAAAAACCTGCAGGTCATTCCCCAGATTCCTCATGACACCCAGAGTCACAGAATGGGGAAGGCCACATGGCTTTGCTTCCATTTCGTGGTTCTTTCCATAATCCCTTTCTCCCTTGCTCCCTTCCCCCTTACCTAGAGTCACAAAATGGTAAACACCACATGGCTTGGTCCCCATCTTGTGGTCCTCCTCCTGCTTCCCATAATCCCTTTCTCCCTTCTTCCCTTCCCCTGTCCCAAGACCCTCAGTTGTGCTCTAGCTTCTCCTCTTCCCATCCTCAAATTACCCTGGCTTTTCTCCCTGTATCTCCATTTAATGAAGCGTTTCTAGATTTTGTAGGCAAAGTCAGAGAGGTTACGAAAAGGAAAACTCCCTAGATCAGAAGCCCAAGATGACATCATTATAAACATCATAACCGAAGGTGCGAATGGAGATGGCAAAACAGTCATTCTCAGCCTTCCTTTATCGCCACCACCATTGTTATACCTAAGCATAGAAGAATATACCAGAAAAGCAAGATTTCCTCTAGTGAAAGCACCAAAGAAAGTCACCACAGCAGTAGCCTATGCTCAACTACCTCCCACCTCACCGCAAGTGTCAATACTACACCCCTGCTTTCACTGCAAGCAGAAGGGACATTTTGTAAGTGACTGTCTCCATCTGGGGAAAGCCCCCCCGGTTCCACCAAGAAAGGGAGAAGAAAGAGAACATAAAGAAAATGACTACCAAAAAAATTAGCACATGAGTGTACTACTGCTCTGTGCAATGAAATAAATGGGGCAAAGCACAGAGAAGATAGTTACGAACAAGACCAACAATCCTTTAGTTTTGTGGAACAAATGGTCCTCTAGTTTGCCCCAGCTGGAAAGAAAGCCCATAGAATTTGAGTTGTTAGGTTCAATAATAACCCCTTTTTGTATTCTTTTCCCTTATAAGCCCCGTTTTCACCCCAAAACTTATATTTCTGTAAGATTTATCAAAAAGAATTTCAAGCAGTCTCATGATGTAAATCTATTATCCAGCTACCTCTCACCTATTCCAGTGGGCACCTCACACCCCTGAAACTCCCAAAAGGAATTTTCTTTATTCGTGGGCAAAGAGCCTGGGCAGGGGTTCCCTCTCGTCTTATAGGAGATTCATGTACTCTTGGTCAGCTGTCCCTGTTTTCCCCCAACCAGACCCAAATTGTTAATTGGAAATCTAAATCGAATAATTTGGCCCCTCAAAAAGTTAAACACAGCAGAATACAATTAGACAAAAACTGCAATCCTAAAGTAGAAACCTGGTCCAAACCAACAAAAACAGCTGTGTCTGTATTTCTGCTGTGGATAGCAGCTGCAAAAGCACTCGGGGAATTAGGACATCTCAAGTGCTGGGTGGCAAAACAGGCCAAAACAGCTTAACATTGACAGTGATCAGTGACCTCCTAGAAGACGAAGAGGTGACTAGGAAGGCAACTTTACAAAATCAGGCAGCCATTGTTTTTTTATTGCTGGCACACAGGCCAAGAGTTTGAGGGACTGTGTCGTTTCAACATCACTGACAAAAGCCAAAGCATCCATGCCTTGATCAATAAGATGAGAGACCTTGTGCAAGAGATCAAAGAGGACACCAGAATCTGGTTTTATAAGATCTTTAAAGAATGGGGTTTGTCCAGATAGATGTCATCTATCATCAAAGACATTTGTTTACTTGTTTTAATTCTGTTTTTAATTTCTGTTGTTACTAGCGTTTGTAAAAAACTGTTTGTCAAAAGTGTTACCAACTCCAGCCAAAATCCCTCTCCCCCTCAGCGATGGTGGGAAGAATCTTAAATTTAATTAACTGCCACTGCCATCATCCCCTCAACACTATCATGAAAATTAAACAAAAATGCGGGAAGATATTTGCCCGTGCGCTCCGATGCGCTTTCGCTTTCAGCATGCATGCCAGGAGTGGCTGCGTCCCGACTCAGCCACGGGCAGGCAGGAACCAGGGGAGGTGTGGGGAGCTAGGGAGACCCACAACGTGGGGGCAGCTGTGCACCTGCTGCAGGTGGTTTGCTCCCCTCAGCTCACCTGGTTCAGGGTGCTGGGAGTCAGGAGCACGGGGAACTGGAGCAGGGGTTTCAGGAGGAACTGGGGAAGATTTATGTGGATTTGCAGAGCCATGCAGACAGAGCCGTGCAGACAGAGCCGTGCAGGCGGAGCCGTGCTGTTACAAATAGGGCCAGGAGAGCAGCTCCTTTGAAAGGCCTTTATAAAGACAGCTCTGGGTGCGGAACCCGAGGGGTCGCGCACAGCGCCGCTGCTCCCTCTGGACGAAGCTGAGAAGGAGGAGTGCAGCTTTGTCTCTCGGCACAGCTGGGGCTTCCGTCCTCACCAGAGTCCTTAGGAAAACACATTGGCTCGCAGCCCAGGGATATCCTCCAAACTGGGTACTATCAAAGTTATGGTGACAGGACGGGATCCGGCTCTGGTCAAGAGTGGGTGACTTAGTGTGGTTCTGGTGGGTTTTATGTGCTAGTTTGTTGTTTTGAGAGGGTTCATATAGTTCCCACAGCCTCTCATTTGAATTCAGTCCGGGTGCAAGTCCTCCTGGGAGCAGGGGAGCAGGGAAGTGGTTCCAATGGGAATGGATACAAATCCCGGGTGAGACAGAAAGGGGAACAAATACAGAGAATGACAGGGAGAGATACAAATACAGGGTAAAATAGTAACATCTAACAGCGGCAACTAAAGGCAAGTCTTAGAATTCTAACATTCAAAGTTTAACAAAAGACTAACACGGGGTACAAATACAGAGTATGATGAGAGATACAAATACAGGGTAAAATAGTAACATTTAACAACGGCAACTAAAGGCAAGTCCCAGAACTCCAACATTCAATGTTTAACAACAGACCAACACTTCAAATTAAGACCTTATCGACTTCATTAACATCAACTACCAATTACTGTTCTGGAACAGAGCTCTCATCTCCAGGATCTCATTGCTCACAGTGCGGACAGCGGCAGCAGCAGTGCAGGCAGCAGCGGGGCCTCGGCGTGTGGGCGTTTGCCAAAGCTGCAGCTGCTGCGCTGCGTCGGGTGCGTGCCGGCAGCTCAAAGAGGCGGCAGTGGCGAAAGAGCGGAAAACAGAGAAAAACAGCGGCTTTTATGGAGAGGGGTGGAATCCTGGGAGGAGACCATCTAATGAATCAGTGGCTGGATAGGAAGGGTCCGGGGTGACAAATGTAAACATAACCTGGAGCGGGAAAGTCACACACCAATGGCAGAAAGGAAAAATCAGAACTGACAACGAATTTTCTAGAAAAAGGGGTGTAACAAATAATGACAGACAATCTACAGGGGCAGGATTTTTGAGGATAGACAGGGAAAAATCTGCAATTATCATAACTGCCATGGTTAGATGGGGGATAACCAACTTTAGACAGAGACCAATCATATTCTTCAAACCTGCACTGCTATAGGCAGGGAGAGACCAAGTATCTTCAACCCCCCCTGCCACACATACTCTCTATTGAAGTAATCCTTTAGGGTTAATGACTTGGAAGCATTCTCTAAATGCTAAAGATCTGTTAGCCCTAAATCTGGGAATGAGTTGCACTTCATCTGCTTGTTCTCCTTGTGCTGTGCACTCTGATGCTACTGGGTATGTGGAACCTCAGCCCAGATTGGTGGGGGGCATGTTTGTCCTTTTATTGTAATTTTTCATTGTTAAAATGAGTGGGAAGGGTATAGATGGGGAAAAAAAACCTTCAGAAAATGGGGTGAAAGAAGGACTTAAATTGTCTTCATCATCTTGAGAAGGAGCAGGGAGACTTTAAGTCCTGCTTTTCATGAGGGATAGCAAAAGGAGCATACTTCCCTGAACCACCCCCTTGACAACCATGTGTGGTGAGAATGTCTATAGTGGTGTAAAGAAATCATGTATTTATGATTGATTATTGTCATTATGAGACCCCGCCTGGAGCACCACAGGTACTTCTGGTTCCCCCAGCATTAAAAGAACATGGAACTGTTGGGCAGAGTCCAGATGAGGCCATGGAGGGGCTGAGGGGGCTGGAGCAGCTCCCCTGAGGAGCCAGGCTGGGAGAGCTGGGGCTGCTCAGCCTGGACAGGAGAAGGTTGTGTGGAGAGCTCACAGCTCCTTCCAGGCTCTGAGGGGAGCCCAGAGAGGGACAGTTCCTCAGGAACCGCAGGGACAGGACAGGGGGGGAACAGGTACAAACTGACAGAGGGGAAATTTATGTTGGATATTAGGAAGGAATTGTTCCCTGTGAAGATGGAGGGACCCAGGCACAGGGTGCCCAGAGGAGCTGTGGCTGCCCCTGGACACCTGGCAGTGTCCAAGGCCAGGCTGGACACTGGGGCTGGAGCAATCTGGGATAGTGAAAAATGTCACAAATAGAGACATGGAATCAGGAATTTTAAATTCCATGTCCTATATTGTGAGAATTTTACCACAATATTTGTCAGATGCATTTGGTGCAGCAGCAAGGGAGTACTGATAAAAAAGGCAAAGATAAGCTAAGTCTGACTCAGTGATAAGCTGCCTTTTTCCCTAAGGTCTGGGAATATGCCCAGGTTTGATGGAATTAGTGGCACACATGGCTACTGTGCTTAGCCACTGGAAGAAAGGATGCTGGTGAACCAGCATTCTGTGAACTCTGGTTTTCATCTGGATTTCTTTTGCAATTGTCTTTGCCAGCTAGAAGTTTAGCATTTTAGACGTGATTTTCAAATACTTTGTACATGATCCACAACAATTCAAAATATATATATTTTTGTAAGGAATAAAAAAATGGGAAAAAATGTTTGCCAGCCATAGATTATAGCAAGGAGAGAGCTGAAAAGACTGAACAGGTTTGTTCCTTACAGCCTGTTCTCCTTCAGCTGTGGTGGGATGCAGCAGTGACAGTGCCCACAGCATTCCTGGAGCTGCCATCAAGAGAGGTGCCTTGTGAGATGCCACCCATCCCTCCAGCCCAAGCTTGCAGGCTGTTCCAGACATTCCTTATCCATTCTCTGAGCAGCACCTGCAGCCCTCATGTGTGTAAAGACAATAAAGAGGGCATTTAGGATGGGCAGCTGTTGTGGGAATCCATCAAGAGGAGAGATTCCCATCTGTTCCGATGATGAAAATTGTTTTTGAATTTGTGAAAGTCTTTCTTTAGAGCCAGACTTGAGCAGTTCCTTTTGTTAGAACATGGGTACTTTCATTTCCAGGCATCACCTGAGATACACATATGTGTATACTACAAAAACTTCTGCAGGTTCCCTATTTTAATGCTGATTTAAAGGACTATAATTTCATGCATCTTCTTTGTGATATTTTGAGGGTTTAATTGCTATGTCATGGCAATGCTTATCAGCAAGCACTGAAAAGCTTTAATTACTTTGTACTTTGGTTAGTTATGAATGCATGCAAAATTTAACTATTTTCCCAGAAGCAAATAAAGTCCACATTTATTATGTTACATAAAAGTTATGGAATGATTTAGAATAATTATGCTAAAGGCTGTCTTACTTGGGATTTAGCTCATCTAAATGATGGATAAAATTAATCTCTGAAAAATATTTCATATTAAAGTGCTCCATGAGAAAGAAGTGTTAGCATCTTCTCAGAAGGATTTTTTTATAGGAAACATATCTTATGGTAGTGAGATACAGGTATATTATGTAAACCAACAGTGTTGTAGTGGGGCCTTAATTTCTCAAATTAAACTAATCAAAACCAAAATTGTCATCAAGAAGAATGAGAAATTCAGAAGTGTAAAAGAACACAATTTAAAGCAGAAGAAGAGTGTGGTGGAAACATAAGGAAATTTGAATAGAAATTTGTGAAATCAGAGAAACATGCAGGTAATAAGAACAGTCAAGAGGTAAAATGAACAGAATCACAAAATCACAGAAAATCAAAAAGAACCAAGTTCTCAAAATTAGCTTTGATAATTCAGCAATCAGGTTTTACTATTGCAAGGATATTTACTGTCACCTGTTCAAAGCAACTTAAGCTTCTTCTGCCCGGGGTTGGTGTTGTACCACTGACTGTCAGAGGATCAAATACTACCAACTATTTTCCAAGAGAATTTATTGATAACTAACCCTGAGAATTGTTTAAATGAGTGATGTGAGGACAGAGGAATTATTCTGTATGCCAGAGCTACATTAAGAATCCCACAGGTTAATATTTAAAGCCACATGTTTCACACTTTGATCAGTTTGATGGACAAAATCATGGAAGTGGATGAGGGAAAAACACAGGAAATGAAAGGGATAAAAAGAGTTTCAGGATTATGTGGGATAAGTGAATGAATGGACAAATGAATGAATGAATGACTGGTAAGTTTACGCACTTCAGTGTTTTAATGATTTTGTCTCCATTTCAGCTTTTTATATATGGAAAAGATAATACTGGAATCATAGGATAGTTTGGCTTGGAAGGACCCCTCCCACTGTCCCAGGCTGCTCCAGCCCCAGTGTCCAGCCTGGCCTTGGGCACTGCCAGGGATCCAGGGGCAGCCCCAGCTGCTCTGGGCACCCTCTGCCAGGGCCTGCCCACCCTGCCAGGGAACAATTCCTCATTCCCAAGATCCCACCCAGCCCTGCTCTGTGACAGTGGGAGCCATTCCCCCTTGTCACTCCATCCCTTGTAGATTGTCTCTCTCCATCTTGTCATCTCCCTTCAGGATATAACATAAGGGAATAATCCAGGACATCTCACTGCAGTAGTTTTCCAGGACTGGGCTGAGAAGCTCAGGTGGCAATGACAGACACACTGAAAGCTCTCACAGTTGTTAACATTTTATAGAGCCCCAGGAGTGTGACTGTGCTGAGGAATTGATGGCGTTTCAATATATAAAGAATATATTTTTATTCCAAGACTTTCTAAAGATAGGCTTAGTTGCCTCTGCATTGAGAGGGATGAAGTTCTATGAAGTTTCACAAACAGCTGATGATTTAAAAAACTACATAAAGCAGAAGGATTCCTAATATATGCAGTTCCAGTGCCATAAGAGAGCACTTGCCATCTTTTCTCACCCTCAAAAAGGAGTTCCTGCGAAACCCAGTTAACTCAGTGAGGATGCTGAAGTTTTATTTGGGACGACTTTGGAGCTGGAACACAGCTTCTCATCGCAGTGTCTCATCAGTTCCACATACTCCTTGTTCCAAAGGTAGCGTGGAATGTGAGAGGACTCAAATTCTACCACACCCTAGAAAGGAAAACTTGCCAGTGGTCATTTCTACACAAAGAAAAATGATCCCCTGAGTCCCAAAACCTCCTGGTGTAAGAAGTAGAAATTATTCACAGCTTTCTCCCTCCTGGAGGTGTCACATCTTTATCTCTGTTGAAATACAAACTAGACATCTTGAAGTCTAGGCCCCATGGATAAATCAGAATTTCATGATAAATGGAGAACAATTTGACTGTAGGAAATATCAGAGTTTCAGAATTCTGCCTGAAATGTGAGCAGTGTTCTCAGAAATACTTTCTTGCATCCTACCATCACAGATTTTGAAGGCTTGGAAGAAATCATGCACTTTTTATTTAAAATTTAAATGGCAAATGTCCAGGTCTGAAAATTTGCTCCATTGTGTGCCATGAAAATTAATTTCAGAAAGCTCAGAGAATTTTGTAGGGGAAATCTTAAGTAACTCACCGTGTGCTCTTACTTGATATAAACAGCAATGCCTTGAAAAATCAAGGAAATACTGGTGTACTCGGTCGTTCTGATTTTATTTAAGCTTTATTACTATCTACAGAAGGGCAATATTAAATGATAACGTTATTTAGTTAATGAAAGCTCAATGAAGAAACTGCAATTCTCTGTTGTAGCATCGATATATTGGCAGTGAGGAAACCTCTGCTTTCTCAGCTGGATGTCATTAATTAATATCTTACTGTCTAATTAGTTTCTTTCCTTCTCATTGGAATGTTGATTTCTGAAACAAATGTCTGTGTTGCCAGCATGTGCTGTTTTCCAGCAAAACACAACTTCTGGCTGCCCAATTAATTAATATAAAATAGGGAGAAACTGCTGAGTTTATTATGAACACCAGAAACTCTAGGAGGTACAAACATTAAATAAATGTTGGTTTGTCATTGTCTTCAACATGCAAAGAGATCAAGGTTAACCTCTCTGAAATTTCTGTGGATGTCAGTGGGACAATGGGCCTAGTTTAATTTTTTTTTTTTTAATTGTCTTAGGTTGCAAATGCAAGATGTGGCTGGGGGTGTGTATTCTATTGCCCTCTGTTAGAGCTGGAGCTGTTATCTGCTGTTAATGGGGCAGCTGCTAAAACCAGGTGGGGGCAGTTTGATTCATCTCTCTCTTGACCATCCTCCCCCAGGAGATTCTTCTGTTAATGGGCCATTGAGTGTCCCTGCATGACTGATGGAATTACATCATCCCACTGGGAGATGCTCCACCCAGGGGGAGGACCAAGCATTCCCCCCTGGATATAATCTGAGGTTTTGGGACACTGGGACAGCCTTTACACTGCGTTCCCAGAGGGAGCCCAGGCCCATCTGCAGCACCCCTGGAGCTTCAGAGGAAAACTCCCCCCTTGTGCAGGATCCCTGCTCCAACAGAACCACAGCTGGCATTGCAGGAGGGCTGCAGCCACCATTCAATGGGACTGTGCCACCACCCTCACCCACAGGGGGTCAGCTCTTCTTCTGACTCTGGCAGTGTTGTTTTATATTACTGCATTTTAATTCTTCCTAATAAAGAACTGTTATTCCGACTCCCATATCTTTGCCTGAGAGCCCCCTTAATTTCAAAATTATAATTTGAGGGGCTGGGGGGGGGGGGGGACTTTACATTTTCTGTTTCAAGAGAGGCCCCTGCCTCCCCTAACAGACACCTGTCTTGTCAAACTGACACATTAATAGTACTAAATTTATATTTCCTAGGAAACTTAGAAGTAAAAATATTAGTGTCAAATAAATTGGGCTGTATCTATAACTAAAAGAAAATTCTAAGGAATGCATAACAAAAATGACATAGCTGAGTTTTAGAAGACCTTTTCCTTGTGGGGCAGATATAACCCCATAACATCTTCAAAGAGGCTGGGGTACATTTGAGCAAAGGGAACATGGAGTTCATGTAAATACTACAATACTTCAGACATTTCTGTAGTTGTTGAAATGTGTCTTGCTGTTTCATCCTCCCAGGCCTCTAGTCACCTCTGTCTTAGGTGCACCTGTCCCTGTGGTCCTCCCTCCTTGGTCCACACAGGTGAGCAGAGATGGCCAGAGCAGCACGAGCTCTATGTGTGTGTCAATCAGCTTTACCAACTTTCCATGCAGTTTTCCCCCTTTTTATCACAGACATGCTGAATGGCAGTAGCTGGAAGATACCAGCTGATCCATAGAAGTTATTCCCAGTTGCCATGAATACAGACAGGGGTAAAATTTCTGGCTCTGGAGGTTTCCAGGGGTTGAGAGTATTGCTCACCCCAGGATTAGGGAAATGGTAACAATGCTGGAAAAGCTTTCTTATTAATTGAAAAAATAATAGGCCCCTTAAATACACTGAAATCCCTTGTTTCACTAATACCATGGTCATTTTATACGTTAAGAGCCTGTCCTGAGTTCTGTCCAGTGTAAGGCAGCAATGGAAGCATTGCTTGACCTGAAGATGGAGGATTGGTCTGTGAGAATTATGAAACAATTTGGGTTGGGAGGGAACTTAAAGCCCATCCAGTGCCACTCCTGCCATGGACACCTCCCACTGCCCCAGGCTGCTCCAGCCCCAGTGTCCAGCCTGGCCTTGGGCACTGCCAGGGATCCAGGGGCAGCCCCAGCTGCTCTGGGCACCCTGTGCCAGGGCCTGCCCACCCTCACAGGGAACAATTCCTCATTCCCAAGGTCCCATCTACCCTATTTTCTGTCAATGTGAACCTATTCCCTTGTCCTATCACTTCATGTTCTCATAAATAATTTCTCTAAGCAACTTTCATCTTCAAACCTGAAGTGCTGGTCTTGGATGACCCCTCCGGTACCTCTGGGGATAATGCGATGTGCAGGACACAATTGTTCGGTGTAGTAGAATGGTAGAAGTTATTAAAGCTCTTTTTATTTTTTCTTTTTTTCCAGGAATATTTCCTGGATCTCCAAATGCTGTTGTAAATATCACTTTACATAAGCACATTAATGACCAAATATTAGATTACCCTTTTGTGATATTTTCTCAGCTTTAATTTTTATTTAATTGAAACTATTAGTAGGGCTGTAACATTTAGAAAAATGGATGCTGTAAGGTCAGGTGCTGCTTATCCAAAAGTACATATTTGTCCAGCAAGCTAATATTTTTAAGACATTGTAATATTAGCCACCCAAATACATTTTCTCAGACATTGTGCTGGGGTGGGGCTTTTAAATCTTTGTAAAAAATATTGCAAAAAATTATTACAAAGAATTTTTTAATAATGGAATTTGCAGGGCCATAATGTTGGCTGATATAATTTTGTCAACTTTCCAGCTGAAAGGCAAGTTTGAGTAACATTTAAGATAAAGTTAGTACTTTTTTTGGTAAGTACTTTGTGCTGCAGTTTTCCTTTCCTCATCAAATGTGCAGTTCTTATGTAGCTACCAATTCTCTTTGATTTCTTTTCTGAATAGAGATATCTTCATTTGAATCCTGAGTTAATTTCAAGATATTTAAAACACTCATTTAAAAAGTAGCAGTTTTTAATTATATAGGGTACGGTGATGTTAAAACATCTTGCTCAAGTCCTTCACATGTAAAAAATTATATAAATATGTGAAATGTACGTTTTGAATTGTTCACCTTGAAATTTTCTACAGATTATAGACGTGTCTTCTTTTTGTTCTTTTTGCCAATACCTATGGGATCCAGCCACAGTCTTTGTTCTATAAGGCAGATAACCATCCTTACCTTAGAAAGTCTGCCAGGTCAGAAAGATTAATGAGAAATCCTTCTGTTTTCTGAGCTAGTAATATGAAATTCCTTGTTGAAGTCCTATAGGATGGCTCTTCTTCTGCCACACTGAGATCACTGTGAACAATATTTTTCTTTTTTTTCAGAAATACTTTTCTACTAATATATCATAGCTGAGAAAGGATTTATTAGGTTATTTTGACTTTATCCTGACATTAGAGGATTAGTCTCAGAAAATTATCATCCAGTATTGTAGGATTGACGGGGGTTGCATGGTCAGGACAGACGGAGACAAGAGATCTCTGCAGCCAGGTCAGGAACTTGGGGTTTATTGCACAGGGCCTGGGTGCAGGGCCCTGCTGGGATTTGGGGTTTATTGCACAGGGCCTGGGTGCAGGGCCCTGCTGGGATTTGGGGTTTATTGCACAGGGCCTGGGTGCAGGGCCCGGCTGGGATTTGGGGTTTATTGCACAGGGCCTGGGTGCAGGGCCCTGCTGGGATTTGGGGTTTATTGCACAGGGCCTGGGTGCAGGGCCCTGCTGGGATTTGGGGTTTATTGCACAGGGCCTGGGTGCAGGGCCCTGCTGGGATTTGGGGTTTATTGCACAGGGCTTGGGTGCAGGGCCCTGCTGGGATTTGGGGTTTATTGCACAGGGCCTGGGTGCAGGGCCCTGCTGGGATTTGGGGTTTATTGCACAGGGCCTGGGTGCAGGGCCCTGCTGGGATTTGGGATTTATTGCACAGGGCCTGGGTGCAGGGCCCTGCTGGGAGCTGCCAGACACAGCTTGGAGCAGGCCCGAGAGAAGAGAGGGGCAGAGAGGGTTAGAGAGCAAAAGCGTAAGAGAGTAAAAGGGGAAAGAGCATAGAAAAGTAAGAGCTAAGAGGCAAGAGCTAAGAGACAAGAGGTAAGAGTGCAAAGTTCTTGTTACAATACAATAAATCATCTTCTGTGTTGAATATTCTGATTCTCACTAACCAATCTAGTACAATACACAAATCCTATAGCATTTACATACAGCCAATCAGAATCATTACATTACCATACTGTGTTACATTTTAAACCCTAAAAACTCCTCTTTGGGCCCTTCTGCCAAGCTGTAGGGTCTGCTCTGACCCTTGGGCCTGCCTGCAAGCAGAGGGTGTTGTTCCATCAAAAGGGGATTACCTGCAGTCCACCACACCATTGTTTTCCAGTTGTTCAGTAACTGAGGTATCTCAAAGCTTGCTTTCATTTCAATCTTGCTTATAGTTTCCATATTCTCAAAATCTTTCGCCAAGCTATCATATTTATAAAGCTTTCTTGTTTCATCTTCCCCAACACAGTATAGTCCATTAATCTTGTCACTTCACTAATTTTTTTTTAATATCAGATCTTTCAAATCCTGTTTATTTTCCTGTTGCTCATAAACCATTTCCCTCAGAGGTTTATAGATAGTACATTAGATGATATTGGGAGGTAAACTATTCCTTATGAATAGGTGTAGTAAGGTTCATGTAAATCTGAAAGATGATCCTGGGATTCTTTCTATTTTTGGGAATAAATGAGTGGGAATTCAAAATTGCCTTTTTCACCTAGTGTGGGAATGTCTTTATGTTGATATAGACACATTTATAACTTTAACTGCTGGCATTATAGTAAAAAAATCCATTATTCCCATAAAGTAACAGGCTTGAGAAACAAATAAATTCAGTTAAAACACACAGAATTGATTAGACATTAAAAGGTTGCTTCAAACACTTTTTTATTTCTTTTTTGCCTTTTCAATTATTCAGGAAATCTGGTAGGCACTACCTTGCTGGAGCTCCATGAGCTGTAATTTGTCTGCTTTTGGTGCCTCCTCCTCAAAGGATATTTTGCTCCAGGATTCCACATGAAAAATGTAGCTTTTAGGAGGACTGTCTTACATATATTTTTCCTTAATTTAAATAATTCCTGGCATAAGAAGATTGGTCTCTTGAGTAAACCCTTCCTACTTCCAGCAGTAGGTATTTCTGCTTCCTGCTGAAATGAATGGTTTTCTTTGCTTTTAAGCATGTGCCAATAATTTGAGTAGAATCAGCTTCTACAGGCACACACTTGAAATATCATAACACTGTTTCCTTTGCCTCTTAATTCATTTTTGCAAAATGAGAGAGAAGGTTTTTTTTAATAATTATAATTTTGCCTTTTAATTCATTTATGCAAAATGAGAGAGAAGGTTGTTTGGTTTTTTTTATTTATTCTGTCTACTAGGTTACTTATCCCAAGATTAAAGTCTGGGAAAAACATGGAAATGACCATTTGTTTATCTTATTTGTAATGCTCCTCTAAAGCAATTAATTTCTTTTTTTTAGTTGGAGTCCTCTGGATTGAAGCATCTACTGAGATTTATGGGGAACTTTGATGTTGTAATCAGAATTCTTTTCTGAAGGCTGATTTTCATGATTACAAAATTTTCTGGATTGCGTTCCCCCTTGTAAACTCACAAAAGTTGTGAACTGCAAGATGTGCCTTTATCTTGAATTGTACCTGCTGTGTTGTAAGTAATTGTTGAAAATACATGTGTTCATGATGCTGAAACTGAAGAACGTTGACCAGATTCCCCCACCCCCACCCCAAGTGGAGGTTTAAAATTTCTTTGCATCTACAAGAGAAATTGGTAAGCATTTGCTGCAAATGAGCAATATTCACTACAAATCATTGGAAATAGCATGGATAGAGTCAGGTTAATTAAGAGTAAGAGGAAACCAAGAAGAATTTTGGGGTTTGGGGAGTGTAGGAGAGAGCTAGGGAAATTCAGAACATTTAACTGATGTCCTAAACAAGAAATCACTGAACACTGTGTTCAAAATTCTTTCATCTGACCCTACTGGCCCTTGTGGATTGATGGCCCTTTTATTTACTTAAAGGTCTTCTCACATTGTCACAAATGCCTGGGCCTACTGAAAGTTATTTTGTACTGATTTTTTTGAAAGTCTGTGGTTTTTTTTAGCTCAGTTAACACTGCAGCCAACAGTAGATTGGGTTTGGATTTTTTTCCCTTCAATTCACAGTTCTTCTGATGTTATTAGAAGCAAAACAGAGATATGTAGATACATGTAAGCACTTTACAGGTGATTGTTTAAGCTTCAATAAACCAGTTCCACATCTGTGCTCTCACATGTGCTGCCCTAGCCCTCAGCACACTGGGTTGTGCCTCTGACCCTTCTGATTTATGGAAGTCTGAATTTCATTTTTTGTGCTCAGCAGCCTCTCTAGCTCAGCCAGCCCCATGGGAGTGAGGAGATACCAGAAAAAGCAGCAAAAACGGGTTGTGATAAATGGTTGTTCAGGCATTTGTGTGTTTAGTTGGGAGAAAACGAGGGTGGGCTGATATTATCAGGTAACTTGCTTAATTACCTGAGAAATGAAGGGCAGCAACTGTGATGGAAATTTTCCAAAAACTGAGATCTGACTATCTTTGAACTTCTAAATGTGATATTTTTACCAGGTAAATTAATAGAAGGATAGGAGTAGTGGACACATGGGTAGGTATGATAAAACTTTGAAAAAATGGTATAGATCTGTAAAGAAAGTTTCTTCTGTATTTTCTGAAGAGAAATGTAGCCAAAATTTTAACGCAAAGTGTGTTGATGCATGTAATAGCTTTATGTTTACTAATAAACTAAATCATTTAAATGTTTTGAAGTTGGTTATTAATTGCCATATAAGCAACACAGAAATTGCCAGGTACCGATTTGTTGAGTGTTGTTTGATGCAAGGAGTGGAATATGGGAGGATTGCTTTTTGTTTATGATTCCAGTAATTTCCCAGCACTAATTGTCATTTATGCAATTTGGAAAATTATAAGAACTTGCAGCAGTAAATCTGTTGATAAAAGAAACACCCAGTAGTGCAAGTCACTTTTACAGGGACAGATTTTGAGACTGTTAGTTCCTATAAACCTGTGGTACTTGTAACATGCTCCCTAATGATTACTGACATGAAAGAAATTCCGATATGGATTTGTATATTTGACTTGTCAACTGGTGGGAAAACAAGGACTGGCAATAGATATGACAGTGATGTCAAAATGACAGCAAATTCCCTAATCTGCAGTTTACTGGTTCAATTTTTTACCTGTTGCTGTGCTCTGAGGTTCAGCTAACAAGATAAATGGATGCAATCCCCAAGAAAGCTAAAGAGCAGCCATGCTCTCTTCCAGTGACTGAGGCAGCTAAACTGCTCATGGTTTTGCTAACTCTACTCTGCTTTTTTTTTGGACCAACCTTTATGTCTTTTTGTGGCAATCTGGGATTACTCCTGATTTATAAGAGCAGTGGTGAGAAGGTTAGATGGATTTACAGTGGACAGCAGTGTTCCTGTTTTCATAAAATCCCAGAATCATTTAGGCTGGAATAGTCCTCCCAGCCCATCTACTCCTACCTGTGCCCAATGCCACCGTGTCCTCAGCCCAGAGCCTTGAGTGCCACCTCCAGCCCTTCCTGGGACACCTGCAGGGATGGGGACTGCAAACCTCCCTGGGCAGCCCCTGCTGAGGTCTGACCACCCTTTCCATGGGGAAATTCCTCCTGGTGCCCACCCTGAGCCTCCCCTGGTACAACTTGTGGCCATTTTCCCTTGTTCTGTCCCTGCTCTCTGGGAGCACAGCCTGACACCCCCTCCAGCTGTCCCCTCCTGTGAAGGAGCTGTGCAGAATCACAAAGGCCCCCCTGACCTGCTTTTCTCCAGGCTGAGCTGCTTTTCAGCTCCCTCAGCCCCTTCTGGGGCTCCAGCCCCTTCCCAGCTCTGTTCCCTTCCCTCAACACGCTCCAGCCCCTCAAGGCCTCTCTGGCTGTGAGGAGACCAGAACTGGACACAGCCCTTGAGGGGCCTCAGCAATGTCAGCACAGGGGATGATCACTGCCCTGATCAGGATGCCACTGGCCAAATTGGATGTCATTGGTTTTGTTTGTTCATTTATTATTAATGTGGTCTTCTTATTTAATGCATTATGTATCAGTTTATTATTTAATGTATTTAGAAAAAGAACACACTCATTTTCCTTTAAAAGGGTCTTTTGCTGAGAAGCAGGGAAGAAAGCAACATTCCCCTTCACAGGAAGTCCATCTTTCATTTTCACCTTGTAGTCATGTTGGGAAGTGTTATTTTCTCATTGACTTTTACAGGATTTAGGGAAATGGATTCATCTTGCAAATATCTGTGCAAGGTGCTGCGTCTATTCTGTAGCTTTGCACAGTGTGAATTCTGGGATGAACTGGGGAGAGATCTCATTCCACATCAGCTGCTTGGCAGTAACTCCCTGTTTTTCCCTGCAGCCAGTGTTGAGTAATTTATGACAGTTTATCCCCCTGGCAAGAGCAAGATGGCTCACCTCAGGTATTTGCTCTCATGTACCAGAAAGTTGTTTTCAGGTTTGGGACATGTTGGGTTCCTGATGGAGCTCGAGAGCATCCTCTGGCTGCTGCTTCTTGACCCTTTAAATCAGTTCTGCTTCCAGGTACATTGATGTTTATGCACTGATCTTCCCCTCAGCTTCCTGCTGCACAACACAAATCTCCTTTTGGAGTTCTTACAGGTTGTTATCGATCATGTCTTTTCCTCCCAGCAGGTAAATTTACGACGCTTTAGGCAAAAAACAAAGTACAGTTTATGTGCTCAAATCTTAGAAAATTCTATTAGTTTTTGGTTTAGTGTAAATGCTTCATAATGCACAGCACAGAGTAAACTTGTCCTTTTAACAGAACTTTGCAAAATTAATTCTGTGTGACTGCAGAGATCCAAAAAGAGTTTTTTGTTTGTTTTAATTACCACAGTTCTTTACCTGTGGGAGTTAACATATAGATTTATACCTAAACTCCAAATATCAAGGCATATAAAAGTCAATTTTCTTTTTATTTCATTGGTTTTTTATTTGCTTTTATCTCACTGTTTTTAATGTTATTTAGTAGAACTCCATAAAGTCACAGAATGATTTGGGTTGGGAGGGACCTTAAACATAAAAATCTTGCAGAGACAAAATTAGAAGAAATGAGAAATACTGAAGGACACTTTTTGGTATCTGGAAATTCAGTGGGCAGTTAAAACATGCACATTAAGAGCTGACTCATTCCTATGTGATATTGAGCAAAACTAACCTGGAATTTATTATCTTGGACATCCAATTTAATAAAAATAGTAATTAAAAATTTTGTTATGTTCTCCAAGCATCCTAGTTCTCAAATAAAACATAAATTTATTAATCTTTATTTTAAGATTAATGCACATGTATAATCACACAATAGTGCAAGAACATACTATATCATTGATAAAAGTATTTGCATAAGTATTAATGCTATTTCATGTGGATTTTGAGGGAAAATTTGTTTACCTGATTAAAAAGCCAAGTAATGTAAATGTATTAATCTATTCTCTGCCTCTTGTGAATATGCATCTTTAATTTCCCCCTTGTATTTCTCTGCCTCCCATTTCTAATAAGAGCTGGTCATTGTGTCTTAGGAGAATTCAATAGCATGAGGCAGAGCTGAATGTTCTTATTGGATCTGGCATGTGAGGTGGTGTACAAAGTTTAAGCATTCTAACTCAGGATTGCCATGGTCCCACCCTTTGGATTGTCCTGTCTGTCTTCTTTCTCCTTTGAACTACCCTGAAGTCCTTTGCTGTTGGGCTGGTTTGAGGTCCTGGTGTAAAACTCATCACTCATTTTGCAGGATTGCTTTTAAAAGGGATCAACTTCCAGAGTCAGCTCAGACAGGGCATTCCCAGCAGGTCAGGGGGGATGCTGCCCCTGTGCCCAGCCCTGGAGGCACCTCTGGCTGCTGTGTCCAGCTGAGGATCCTCAGCACAGCAGGGCCAGGAGCTGCTGGAGCTGAGCAGGGCCTGGAGCATCTCGGTGCCCAGGAGAGGCTGAGGGAGCTGGGGCTGCTCAGGCCGGAGAGGAGCCCCAGCTGAGAGGGGCCCTCAGGCCTGGGTGTCCCTGTGTGCAGGGAGGGGCAGAGCAGGGCCCAGGCTCTGCTGCGGGCCCAGCCATGGCCCCAGAGCCACGGGCAGGGCCTGAGCCCAGGAGCTGCCCCTGCCCATGCCCAGAGCTCCTGCCCTGGGCAGTGCCCAGCCCTGAGCAGATGGGGCACAGAGGCTGTGCAGGCTCCTGCCTGGGGACACTGCAGAGCCACACGGACACACTGCTGTGCCCTGGGCTCTGGGATGGCCCTGCTGGAGCAGGGAGGTGCCACCACAGCAGCCCCTGTGGGCCCTTCCAGCCTGGCCCAGCCTGGGGTACTGTGCCCCTCACCCCTGCTGAGATGACAATAAGCTGGATTGTGGGGAGGTGCAGCACAGTGGGGCACCCTGAGCCCTTACTGGAGACGCCCTGCAGCCCATGGGCTGGCAAATATTCCTGTGATAAGGAACAGTCTACAAATCCCACAGTTAGTCTCCAAAGCCAACAAATCTTTCTACAGGGTCCTCATCCTCTGACTGGGTCCCAGTTAGCACATTTCTGCAAGAGCTACAGAACTTGAGAAGCTACAACCATTGCAAGGCCAAAACAATAGTGTGAGTATCTCTGTTTGCTGAATGACTGGTGAACTTCAGATTGTTTAGGTTTATCCAAATTTCTGAATATGATATAGCATAAAGGCAAATTAGTGGAGAATTCTACCAGGAAAATGCTGTCTGGATTTCTCAGATATTTATTTGGTTTTCATCTTCCATTGTATTCCTTTTTTTTTCCTTTGTTCCTTGAAAAGTGTTTTTTCTCCATCTTTAACAACGAGTATATTAAATACAGTTCAGAGATGTATTGATAGACCTGTGTAATTAAATTCCACTTTCCTCTATAATGCAGTTACATTTTATTTTGCCTTTCATTCATCCAAAACATGTAATAAAACATTGATTATACATATGCTTTCCTGCCTTTCATTTAAATTATAAAACTTATCTGGAATTCTCCCAGAAAGAAAGCATTATAAACCTTACTACTGCATATATTTTATTTATGTATGTGTACAGTGTATGTGTGCATTAATTTACAAGTTAGCTTCAGCTTCACATATGATCTGGGATGGCAGTGGAGGAGTGATTCAGGAGGGGTTTTATGGGAAGATGGAATGGGAGGTTGCCTGTCTGAGGTGGTGGGATATGAGTGTGCAACAGGGCCAAAGCCATGAGGTCACATTGCTCTGATAATTCCAAGCTTGTTTTCTCTCTCGATGAGTATTTAAATGCCTTGGCTCTCTCTGCACTCATTCAGTTTTGCTGCAGTGTAGCTGCAAGCACTGGGAGTTGCACACCTTGTGAACTTGAGCTATTTCAGGTGCAAGACAATATTCCCATCAGGAGTGGTTCAATACACCCCAGCCACATGGAACTGGCTCTTTATGCCCCCTCAAGGTGCACTGTGTTACTCCAGGCTGTGCATGCCTCAGCTCTCCTTACATTTTAGCTGTGGAAAATGGAACATGTAACATCTATGCTTTTCCATTTTTCTCTCCTCCTACACAGAATCTCTTGTTTTCTCAAATTTTTTTCTAGGTATTTTTAACATTGACAATCCAGCAGAGCAATTGTTCAGTAAACAACAGTGTTTGTCAGTTTATGCTGACATTCTTTTATGTGCACACACACAAAGATCCCTTGCTACAGTGTCTCCCATTTTCCAAATGTCCAGCAAGGCTGATTGATCAACCCTGATAAACACATCTCAGTAAGAGTCTAAAATTTTAATAAAGTAGTTCATAATGCTGTCCTAATTAAACCAAGAAATAGAAAACAGTGCTCATACTGTAAATCTTCAGAAGGCTTTTCATCTTTTAAAACATCTTTTTAAACTTTTCCGTGGTCTCCTACTGCATTCTGCTCAGCTTCCCAGCATTCAGACCCCTGCTGAATGGAGTATTCAGCCATTTTAGACAGTGCTAAGTTCCATCAGTCAACAATGTTTATGACTGGAATGTCTGATTATTTTTATTCTTAGCCTTGGCTTCCCATAAATCCAGCCTTGATCCCCTCCTTGTCACTCAGCCCAGAGTTCTGAGTGCCACCTCTAGGTGTTCCTTGGACACCTCCAGGGATGGGGACAACATCTCCCAGAGAGGTTTCAAATCACCTTTAAACGTCCCCTCTGTGACAATAAATATTGATAATAATGAAAACTGCATCTAAACTGCAAGAAATAATGTTTATTGTCTTCACAAATGTGCTTGTGTCCATACTTCATGTGATGTGCTGCAGCTCTCGTGTGGCAAACTGGGGTTTGCTCCTATTCTGTATTACTTTAAATATGCTGCTGCTTTGCAGTCTTGAAGGTTAAGGATTCAGCATCCCTTCACCTTCTGGGTTTTTTATAAAGTTGATGTTTGGCTGAGATCTGGTATGCCAAGTTCCAGCCTGAAGCAAATTTTACATCTGAGTTAAAAATATATGGATAAATCCAACTGGAATTGTCTCACATATTATAATATCCAAAAAAGGAACTTTGCTGGAGAGAAAGAGAGGGAGACTCTTCTTAAGGTGAGCCTAAAGTCAGACAAGTTTTTTTTTTTTTTTATTTTTGTGCTGCTATATACTCTCCCCTGAAGGAGCAGGAGTTATGCCTTAAGGTCAAACAGGTGCAGCACAGATCTATATTCTTTTATGTTTCCATTTATCTCTCTTCCTTTCTTCTATTGAAAGTTTCAACTCTATTGCTCAGATTTTTAGGGCTTATAATGGGAGGTTTTTGCTTTATTTTTACTTTAGGGAAGGCCCCATAGTAATTCTAATTTTGATGAGGAATGTAAAGGATACCTGCTGATTATGCATAAATCTTTTCAGTCTCTGGCACATTCAGGAGGAACGCTTCATTTTTCCAGTGTGTTATTATTACCCTCAATTCATTGTGTAACTTTATGTATTCATGGCACAAGTAATGACACCAAATTATTTTGAAACATTGTGGAGTGCTGTCTTTTTCTTCTTTTTCTCTCCTTTTAAAAATTATTGTTTCTTATCTCCTCCCTCATTTAGAATTTGCAGACAGATAGTGCATCCATTGAAATCATCAGCAGAGACATTAATGTTCCAAGCATTACAGAAATTAGTGTCCAGCCTTCTTACATTGTGCTTGGCGTGTCCTGAAACATGAACTAGACAAAGGTAAAAAGCATTAAAATTCAAGATTATTTATATATTAAATATATAGAAAGAAATGAAATAAAAGGTTTATGTCAGTAGGTGTCAATAAAGCAGTGAGATTGTAGTACATCAGGCTTCTAGAAGAACTCTTCATTAATTATAGACAGTGTTTCTGAGCTGGTGATGCAAAACTGTTTGTCAGCTCTTGTCCTGATAAGGAGCAGGACTTCCCGTGGGGCTACTGGGGTCAGCCCCAGCAAAAAAAATGTAATTCTTTGAGACTTCTAAGCCTTGCACATATGGAGACACTGGATGTGCTTCCCTCAAGCCCAGCATTATTACACACCTGATGGGGAGTTAGGAACTAAGGAGTGAAGCCCCTTTGTGCCCAGGAAACAAAGATCTGCACTTAAAGACATTAAATTTGGCCCTAGTTTTAAATACTGGAGGAGGAGACTGTAACTATCTGACCAGCCTGCTCTACCTTTAAGCAGAAGTTGTGCAGTCAGATATGAAATGATCTCAGCTATGAATCCGAGTGCCTTGAAAAGGTTTAGTCCAATGTAAAATTGTTTTTCACGTGTCAAAATGGATTGGTCTGTTCCCAGCATAGGAGCAGGGTCTCTAAATTATTCTGCCGCTGCTCTCATGGAGCAAAGAGGGTGAAACTTTATTATGGATGATGGCGGGATTAGGTGCAGTCCATGGTCTCTGCCTAAAACTTAATTTATAGAATCCCAGAACGGTTTGGGTTCAAAGGGACCTTACCCAGTTCGTTCCACCTGGGCAGGGACCCCTCCCACTGCCCCAGGCTGCTCCAGCCCCAGTGTCCAGCCTGGCCTTGGGCACTGCCAGGGATCCAGGGGCAGCCCCAGCTGCTCTGGGCACCCTGTGCCAGGGCCTGCCCACCCTGCCAGGGAACAATTCCTCACTCCCAAGATCCCATCTAAACACACTGCCAGTTTGATATTGGCCTTGGAAAACCATGACTGAACTGGTTTCTGTGGATTCAAAATACCTACAGAACTGATTGCAGAAAATTATTTGCTAATGAATTCACTTTATGCAGTACTTTTAACAATTTCCTGTTAATTGAAGTCCGTTATCTAATCAAAACCCTTGTAGTTTTGGGGTCAAATAATTCTAATTAGCCCACGAGAAATGAAACTAGGGGAATAATGTGTTTTCATAATTCTGCACTGCGCTTGCTAATTCTAAAATGCCGGAGGACTTGATGATTCATGTGACTGGCAAGGAAGAAGGGGGAAAAAAAAAGACCATTTATTTCTGACAGGCTTGAGATGTGGCTCCAAATAACCTTCTTACTGGTCCAAAGGCTATTACTGTCATTGGGGCCTGCTTGATGGATTATCAGCACAGAAAGGCAACAGTTTCACTTCTCTTTCTCCTAAGTCAGCATCTGATGCAGATGTGTGGCTGGAGGCACCTGGCACAGTTTCTGTTTGTTTATTTCGGGCAGTGGGGAGCAAAGCACTCTGAGTGGGCTCCCCTCTCACCAGAGGGATGTGGGCACATCTGACCAGACTGGCACTGCTCCCTCCCACCTCAGGGCACTCTGGGCATTCCAGTTGCACTTCTGTACCTCTTCCCACCTAATGAATTCAAGATACTTTGGAGATGGGAACAAACTGTGCCTTGCAGCTTGCCTTGGAGAAAGAATGGATAGTGTTTATCTCAAACTCAAGATAAGGGAGAAGCAGCATAGTAGTTCAGATTCTCCAAACTGCTGAGTGCCTGAATTTCATTTAATTAATTAAAGTTTGGCAGCTGAATATCACTGGTTAGATAATTGCAAAAAAAAAAAAAAAAAAGTTCCTATGAGCTTTGTGCTTTGCACGGTTTTCTTGGGCTTTCTTTATACAAACCCCTCCTTCCAAACTAACTCAAACCCCAGGAAGCTAGAACTGCTTGTAAAAAATAAGAATAATCTAAACTAGCTTTGTACATAGAGAAATATTTTAAGTATTTCAGTTCAGATATAGTGGAAATGAAGAAAATCATGAAAAGGTATAATTCAGAGATAAGAATGCTGCATCCCAATCAATGCAATATTGCAGTTAATAAGCCAAGATATTGGAATATGTCCCATCTTTGTGAACAGGATCTTGCATGTGGCATTGCAAAGAAATCCATGTGTGAAAATAAACAGGAAAATAGAAGAGTTTGTCCATTGCTGTCAAATCATATTCTGTATTGTAAAATATATTTTGAATGTAAAAATTTTTGCTACTGACACAAACCATAAAAGCCTATGCTTGCACCATGACTTAATTACTCAGAGTATTCTCTTCTGGTAATTAATTAAAAATCAAAATTCCCCAGGATTTTGGCCACATTGGTTACTGTAATTTTTCTGAAGGTCAATTAACCCTATGAATACTGAGGATACAACACATCTTGAGTATCTCAGGTCTGAGGACACTCACCAAGAGTCAGTTCACCCTGAACATTTTCTCAAGTGTAACAGCTACTTTTCTATGTTGCTCTGCTTCATCAGATTGATGTAAGTTCAACACACCATAAATAGCTCTGAAGGATGTAGACATTTTTAATCCAAAACAATGGGAGATAGACTGGAGGGAAAAAAAGAATTTAAAAGAGTAAAAAGGTGAGTGATGATGCCGGTGTTTAGTCATTACATCTTCAAAATAGTGGGGAAATATTTTCTTCATCATCTCTTCTGCACCTTAGTGAAGTAAAGAGTGTCTTCTCTCCTTGGAGGTTTTCTGTGCTATTAGAGAGCTTTAAGCTTATGGCAAGGACTTAATTATTTTACATCTTCTGCTCCTTCACATAAGCTGCTTCCTTATAAAAAATCTTTGATTGTTTGCCATACATTTTACTCTGCCTTTTGTCAAATATTGTGATGTTGATTATTGTGATGGAGTGAACTTAATCCATTAAGTTCAAAATGTATTGAAAATAGAAGAAGTTTTACATAAATTAATCCCAGAATGATTATTGATTATAAATGTTCTTCACTATTTGCTTTGTTATTTTATATTCATAAGAAGTTGGTTATTCTTTCTGCTCTGAAAGAATAAATATTCATGTTCACAGTTTTGCTAAATGTAACATAGCTTTTAACTGCCCTAAGACAATGTTTCCACAGTCATTTCATTAGCTATGTAAATCTTCCATATTTAAAACTAATAATACTTATTTACATTACAAATGAGTCACTAATTTGATAATGCTGGATAACAAAAGTTACACTGTATGATAATAATGTTTATCTTATGTTAGCAAATATCGAACACCATTAGGAAAATTCAAATGCCTATTAAAATTCTTTCTTGTATTTCCTGTACTGACTGGGACTTCTTCACTAAAAAAGGATCTTTGTGTCATTATAAAGATGGGATTTTTTCCTCTTGTTATCTAGAATTTCAATTATTTCCAGTAGTTTTCTGATGTCTAAGAGCTGGGATGCTCCTGCTTGTGATACATAAAGGAGTTCTTTCTCTAACTGCTTCATGAATTCTGCTCCCTTTCTTGGAGTCAAAGGCAATAAACTGAGGTATTTGGATTTGACTTTGAATGCATTCAGGGAGTAGTTTTATGTAAAATAAATAAATTTGGCACTTTTAAAATAGCCACTGTTCAGGGGAGCATTGGTGTATTATAGCCCCTAAATGATATCCATGAGGTGATCTCAAAAACCAGACACCAATAAGTCCACTAAAAAATTGTCTCGCTTGTTTTAGGACATTTGAATCCAGAAACCACATTGGTTTATGAACCCTCTTCTTGGTATAAATGTAGGGTATCACAATATAAATAATGCTATTTAACCCAAAATTTATACCTTAAAATAAGGAGTTGCCGAGCATGAAATACCTCAGTGTGTTATTCACAGATCCTGTGTTTTCCCAGGCATCTTCCTGTCTTCTTAGGGGAAGATCCAATTGCTGAGCTGTGGCAAACTGGGCATTTTCAGCTCTCACAATCTCAGTTGCTGCTTCCCCAGTCCTGTTTGTGCCTAACAGGCTTGCAGTGCATCCCAGAGCACTTGTAGACCCCAGGTAATTCATTGTCTTCTGCCACTTGAAATTATGGTGATTTCCATTTCTTTTCACTTTTCATCTGGGTAAATTTTCTTTTCATTATTCTGAGTTTTCTAAGCAAGAGGAACATTTAGGTTTGATCTGTGCCTGATTGAGCTCAGTATAATTTAGAAATGGGAGATCTCTGCAACCTTCCAGTACCAAGGACCTTATTAGCTCTTGGCACAGCTCCTTTTGGGTCCCCTTTCCTTTCCTTATTGCGCCACAATTACTCAAATCTTCTTAAGTTTCTGAAGTATTTTTCTAAAAACAAGTTTTATTCTCCCCCCTTATTTTTTCCCCATTTTTTTTCAAAACAAGAGAAAACTCTTTCAATTTGAATCAAAAGAAGGCTAAAATGAATATTTGACAAGTGTTCTGGGACTTTTAAACTAAGTTGCATGTATCAAACATGTTCAGGTTTTGACGTGTTCCTCTATTGTCCACATATATTTTTAATGACAAGTTGTGTCAAGATGCATCTGCTTTAATCTCATGTATTTTGGCAGTTCCTTAACTGAAAGACTCTTTACTACACTGGTTTGCCACAAAAGAATTTCCTTTCATTTTCTTCCTCAACTGACAAAACCAGAAGAGCCTTTACATTTTTAATGACAAAGAAGGTTTCTGTATTCAGCAAAAAAAGGGGAAAACCACTTTTTGGAGAAATGAGGCTGCAGCACACATTTGTACACTCCTTCTGTCAGAACTCAAGGAAAAAACTTGTACAGACAAGACATCACTGTAACCCTTTAAAGCCTTGCTACCTATCACAGTTTTGAAAACCTTGCCACAATAAACTTGACATTAATGGTTGATCCTCCTTGAGAGAAATATCCTTTTAAATGAAAGGGCTTATTCCAAAAACAAGTCAAAAAGATATGTTTTGAGCAAGACGTGAGGATCAGCTGTGAACCTGCTTTGCTTATTGCCTCCTTCCAAGGGAGCAAGCACTGACTGTGCAACACTTCTGGATTATTAATAAAAAATTAACAAAGAAGACTGGAAAAGGTCTTAAATCTAGAATATTTTTTTCAGTAGTTCTTTCTAACTACAACTCCGCTCTATTAATAAGGAAACACACAAATTTAAGTCTGTGATTGTTAAAGATGTTTCAATTCTGGTTTTTCTTTTTTGCAAAGCATAACAGCTTCCATGGAAAATAATTCAAAAATTGATTATGGCTATGAACACAAACTATTTATTTTTAATTTAACATTTATTAAGTGAGAATGCAATGTACAATGTTTTGTGAATTAATGAAAATCATTTCATCTTCTGAAAATGAACCCTATCACAGATCTTCTGCTTCAAAATGCATTACAATGACAGGTTTTCCTTTTCTTTTCCCTTAACAAATTCTTTGGTATGTATTTTATTCATAGTAAGTAAGTAATTTTGAATTTAGATTTGCAGAATTATTCAAGGAAATAGAGCTCTGTATTTCTTTCACATTTTTAATGAAACCATGAGAAAACAAGCTAAATAATTTTATTCTTTCAACCTTGCCTCCAAGTGTCTCCTCTGCTGAAATATTTACTAGCATTTACAACAGCTCTAACCTGGTATAGAATCTTGTATGGTACAGTCATAATGTGTAGCCATGCAGATGAACGTGCAGGTATTGCCCAAAATGCTTTCTGTGGATGCACTGACAGTGATTTTCCTGCAGCAAGTTCCTTTCCCCACTGCTCAGCCACACTTGACCTCAGACTGAGTCTAATTGAACACTCCAAGCTTGAATGATTTTGGAACCTGCTCCAGTCCCTGCTGCATTTAACAAGAGTCTCTCACAGCTGAGCACGCAATAATGACTTTTTCTTTAGTTAGTCCTACATTGTAGGGGATACACCTTACCATATTCCACCTTTGCAGCTGCTACCCAGGAGTTTTCTGGGACCTTATACATTTATGATTATCTCACTGGAAAAAAGTGCTGGAGCTGCTTCCACAGGTGTCTGATAAAACTAAATACAATAAGGAGGGGATTCTGCCCCTCAGGTGAGACCCCACCTGCAGAGCTGCCCCAGCCCTGGACCAGCACAGCCAGGAGCTGGAGCTGCTGCAGAGAGCCCAGAGGAGGCACCAGGATGAGCAGAGGGATGGAGCAGCTCTGCTGGGAGGAAAGGCTGGCACAGCTGGCATTGTTCACCTGCACAGGAGAAGCTTTGGGTGAGCTCAGGGTGGCCTTGCAGGGCCTGGAGGAGCTGCAGGAAAGATGGAGAGAGACAATTGCCAAGGGCTGCAGGGACAGGAGCCAGGGAATGGCTGCCAGTGCCAGCGGGCAGGGCTGGATGGGATCTTGGGAATGAGGAATTGTTCCCTGGCAGGGTGGGCAGGCCCTGGCACAGGGTGCCCAGAGCAGCTGGGGCTGCCCCTGGATCCCTGGCAGTGCCCAAGGCCAGGCTGGACACTGGGGCTGGAGCAGCCTGGGGCAGTGGGAGGTGTCCATGGCAGGGGTGTGGAACAAGGTGGTCCTTGAGAACCTTTCCAACCCATTCAGGGATTCTGTGGATTGACAGTTTAGCCATTTAGTGTCTGGAACAACAGAAATTGGATAGCCATTATGGCTATTGTCATAAGCATGCAGTAGATGCCGAAACAAGTAATTCACTATTAATATACAAGCTGTTGTTCAGAGTGACTCCATTTTCACATATAAAGCCATACTGTCCTCTATCCCAGGACATCCAGAAGCAGTCAAATCCAAAAATCCTTTTTCCTTGGAATATAAATCTTGTTCAGATGCACATCTCGGCTGTCAAAGAGTACAATAAGGGTATTGGCTGTGCCTGACTGGCTTTCTATGACAGCTTAGAATCTCTGCTTACTAGCACGTCTCAAGGGGAATCCTCTGTTTCCCCAGAGAAAAAGAAAAAATTGTGTCCTTGAATTCAAGCTCCAGTTTTTAAACTTGCCTTTTTGCCCTGAACACTGGATAAAAATCAAGATTACAGATTTCATCTATGCTCAGTACAGGTCACTGTGCACCAGAATGGCAGTAGCTGATGGTCCTGTTTTGCTAGAGCTTTGTTCATTGTTATTACCCACCCTCCTATAGAATACCACCAGTTTTCATTCCTCTCTCTGCCAACTGATTTTCTGATCCTGTCATGTTGCCTCCTCTACTATTCAGTATCCAAAACTGGTGAAGACTGCACATTGATCACAGGATGGGCCAGACTGGAAATGGCTGCTGTGGTGGCACCTCCGTGCTCCAGCAGGGCCATCCCAGAGCCCAGGGCACAGCAGTGTGTCCGTGTGGCTCTGCAGTGTCCCCAGGCAGGAGCCTGCACAGCCTCTGTGCCCCATCTGCTCAGGGCTGGGCACTGCCCGGGGCAGGAGCTCTGGGCACGGGCAGGGGCAGCTCCTGGGCTCAGGCCCTGCCCGTGGCTCTGGGGCCATGGCTGGGCCCGCAGCAGAGCCTGGGCCCTGCTCTGCCCCTCCCTGCACACAGGGACACCCAGGCCTGAGGGCCCCTCTCAGCCATCTCTTCCTGAAGCTGAACATACTCAAATTGATGGTGAAGTATCTTTTCCATAAATGCCAATCTGAAATCCTTATTTAAGCTCCAGAGGCTTTTCCTCAGGCCTTTGGTTCCACTTTTCCACCTTTCATTCCTCTGTGTCTATATTCAAGAAAAATAGTGCTGAAGAGATCTAATGATATTTTAGCATGTCCTTTATGGAACCAAAGATTGAGATATAAAAGAAGGAACAGCATTTCTTTTCAATCCAAATAAATAACTATTTTTATTGCTGTAACCAACAAAAAGTCCTAACCCAAACAAGCCAGTCTGTGTCCTTCAGTTTCGGACAGAGCTTTCAGCTCTGGCACCTTTTCTTAGTCCCTTTTCCCTGGTATCCCTAGCTCCATATAATAACTGTGTATATATTAGAAATGTACCTTTTCATGAATCTCCTGCTGCTGTTGTTGTTCCCTGTCAGTTCTGATCACCCATATCAGTGTGCCTTGGCATTTAACTCCAGGAGTCAATGCCATTGGCCGGGAATCCAGATGGGAATGTCCATGTCAGCTCCTGCCTCACCTTCAGCTGAGCATAGTTATTGTTATTATAAACTCTCTTTATAGTAACATTTCATTGTTTCAGCTCATATCAATTCCAACTTCCTTTCTATTTCACATTTCTCTGCAGTCACAATATTTCATGTCTCCACTAAATTAGTTTCGCCTCTGAATGCCGAATTCATTGAAAGTAACTAAAAATAGATTTTTTAAATTTTTTTTTTGGTCTTCTGAAATCTCAGCACAAGGATAAAACTGCCATTTTTCAAACCAAAGAGATTGCAGGAAGGAAATTCATGGATGAGCCACATTATGTAAAAATCAACCTTGTAGTTCTCATCCTCTTTTTAGACAGGAAAATAAAGAGAATTACAATGTGGCATTTGTTACATCAGAATGCAATTACTAATTTTATAATTTTATAGTGATACAAGTAATTTAAGCTACCAAAATGTCTGTTTGTTTAGTACTGTAATCTATTTTAACCTACGTCCTAGGAAATTAATGGCACAGGGAATTGCACACATAACAGAATGCCTTGTACAGAGGCGAAGCAGCACATATACAGGTTTAATGTAATGTAGCAGTGCACATCTACTCTTCTAAAATGCAGCCCTGACAGTTTGCTGAGGTCTGGCTCTGATCATGACAACAGCCCATTTCCCAAGAGGCTTCAGGTTTTATTGAAGACACTGTCAGTTCAGTGTTAGTTACACATAGAAAAATCAATACTTTAGACAAGCTATACTTTTCTTTTTTTTTTTTTTTTTTTTCCTTCAAAGGGTAGGGTTGAAAAAATTAATATTAAGGGGGGTTTTTTTTGTTGTTTTAGATTTTTTCCTCTTATTTCTTTTAAAGGAAGTGGGGGGAAAGCAATGTTTAAATTTTCCAGCTGTTGCTTTATACTGTGGTATTTTATGTTAGGTTGCCTCACCATGTCAAATGATATAAAGTTACATGATGTAATTATGTGACTTGCATTGAGTTATCTCAATATGACATAGCAGGCAGTTGACTTGCTGTAAAACACACACTTTCCTGGAAACTGCAGATAAATTTTCTGAGAGTGGAAAGCGGTTAGTAGTGGCTGCCCTGGGTAGCAACATCAGGCCTGACATTCTGCAGTATATTTATTATTGATTTGGTGGATAGCTTGGTGAATGTTGCTGATAACAGAAAATTCCTTGGACTAAAGAAAACCTCACAGAATTGTAAGATTTCCCAAAGGATCAAATCAAACTGGGAGACTAAATAATATGGTGAAAACAGGAGGCTGATAATATGTTGATAAAATGAAATTAATAACCGTAATACTTTAATGTAGAAGATAAATAATCTCTTCCAACATGGCTTAAATTTTTAATACATCTGTGGGTTCAGGATTGAACAATACTCCTGAGATCTTACTGAAGTGGCATCTGAATTTCCCTATGGATCATGCTCCTGTTTCCACTGGCATTGATGAATCTTCAATAATGGCTCAAAATCAACAAAAAGTGGAAATACTGTAAAACAAAAATCTTAAGGCATCGTCCAGGAAGGTTCTTGATTTTTTTTTCCCTAGCTCTGATTTTGCTGTGTGGTTCCATGTCACTTGTTTCATGTTATCAGTATTGTCACCAGAAAAGCCTTATACTGCTGCCACATCATCACAATTCCAGAAACCAAAAAGAATTTACTCCAACAAGCGGAACACTAAGAAAAATCAATCAAGATTTGCAACCTATAGTCTGTTAACCATGTTGTTACCTTCAACATCTGTTAGAATACAGAATTAATTCTTTTTTGAAAAATGCTGTCCTCCCAATATGTTCTTCTTAATTTTCTACATCATTCTGATGAAAAATATGTTCTCTCCATTTTGGTTATTGTCTAGTCTGGATGGGGGCAGATGGGTTGGTTCATGCTGTCATCAAGCACTGCCCACAAGATATTTTTTCTATTCACTCCCAATAATAGAATACAGCTGACAAACAACTGATGGGTTGTAACAGGGCAGCTGTGGACTCGTTAAAAATTCTGCGCACTGGAAAATTTTTGCACACTCTCTTAGATTTGGTCTTTTAATAGTTCATGTTCAGTCTTCCTCCTGGTCCTGGTTTGCTGTCCAACACCTTTTTCAGCAGATTGTTTATTTTATTTAATTCTTGTTCCCGGTACCGGCACTCACAGCTTCAGTTTCTGTCTTAGTAATCAAAAGCAACTGAAAAAAACCCACTATTCTCATTCCATTACATTGTTCCATTGCTCCCAGTCCATTTCAAGATACAGAACTGGGAGTGGCCAATTCCCCAGTCAGAGAGGCTGTCTTAGGGTGACTTTATGATGCTTGTATCCCCAGTCATCTGTTCTGTTTATGCTGTATATTGTGTTCTGGGCCTCCATGACTGGTGGGGAGAAGAAGAAGCACTGAGTTTGTAATCAGAGGCTGCACTCACTCCTCTAAAAGCAACACTGCTCCACATTCTGTGCTGCACTGTGTTGTCCGGGCACTGACAGAGCAGAACAGAGTGTTCTTTTGCTTTTCAGTTGGTTTAGCTGGCTGAGGCAGAGTTTTCCCTGGACTGTCTTTTTTGCTTTCCCTTTTCTTGGAACTGTTCAAACCTGCTCTGGACTGGGACCTGGGGAGCACTGAGAGCTTGCACTTTGTGGCCTATGGAGGCCTGCTCTGGGCAGCAGCCTTTCCCAGTGCCGGAGGGATTGATAACAGAGCGAGCATGCACAGGAGAGACTTTCTGGATTTGTTGTCTCTTCAGAGTGGCGATTGAGTTTTGTCATCTGGTATTGTTCATTTTTTGTGTTGAGGAGTGCTTTGTCAGTTAAATAAACAGGTTTTTTTCCCACTTCTCTCCAAGGAAATTTTCCCGAACCAGTTGTGGGGAGGGGCCATGTGAGTTGGCTTTATGGAGGGGATTCATTTTGGAGGTTTTCTCCCAAATTTGTCCTATTCCAGGAAGGGCATTGACAGCTGGGAGAGTTAGGCATAGAAAAATCATCTGAAGATCAACCAAGGCAAATGCAGGTTCTGCTCCTTGTCAGGAACAAGCCCAGCACCAGCACAGGCGGGGGGACCTGCTGGAGCAGCTCTAGGGGAAGGACCTGCGGGTGCTGGGGACACAGAGCTGTCCCTGAGGCAGCAGAGTGCCCTGGGGGTGCTGGGGACACAGAGCTGTCCCTGAGGCAGCAGAGTGCCCTGGGGGTGCTGGGGACACAGAGCTGTCCCTGAGGCAGCAGGGTGCCCTGGGGACATGGCCCCAGAGCCCTGGCAGCAGGTCAGGGGGGATGCTGCCCCTGTGCCCAGCCCTGGAGGCACCTCTGGCTGCTGTGTCCAGCTGTGGATCCTCAGCACAGCAGGGCCAGGAGCTGCTGGAGCTGAGCAGGGCCTGGAGCATCTCGGTGCCCAGGAGAGGCTGAGGGAGCTGGGGCTGCTCAGGCCGGAGAGGAGCCCCAGCTGAGAGGGGCCCTCAGGCCTGGGTGTCCCTGTGTGCAGGGAGGGGCAGAGCAGGGCCCAGGCTCTGCTGCGGGCCCAGCCATGGCCCCAGAGCCACGGGCAGGGCCTGAGCCCAGGAGCTGCCCCTGCCCATGCCCAGAGCTCCTGCCCTGGGCAGTGCCCAGCCCTGAGCAGATGGGGCACAGAGGCTGTGCAGGCTCCTGCCTGGGGACACTGCAGAGCCACACGGACACACTGCTGTGCCCTGGGCTCTGGGATGGCCCTGCTGGAGCAGGGAGGTGCCACCACAGCAGCCCCTGTGGGCCCTTCCAGCCTGGCCCAACCCGGGGCTCTGTGATTAAAGGAGGAAGCTCTATGTGTGTAGACAAAAATTTCAACATGGGGAGCAAAATTACTTCAGAAATTAATCTGGGCTCTTAAAACACAACTTTTAACATACCTTTCCCTATGGTTAGCATTTGGTTGATCCAGATGGCTTTAAAATGAAAGAAATTCAAACTTGCCTTCCAAAAAGCTTGTCCAAACTTCCAGAAACTTTTTTCAAAATTGTCTTGCAGATTTTTTATTTAGTCTGTTACCTACCTGTTAGTGATTTTCAGGGCTCTGGGAATCACAAATCCAGATATGGTTTGTTCAGTCTTTAGTTCTATCAATATTTTTGTGTTGATCATTCATACAAGTGTTTTGCTACACAAGAATGAAGATTTATTATACTTTTTCTCTTTAATTTAGGAATAAATAAATTAAAAATGCTGCTCTCCAAATCTTATTACCAATGAAAATAAAGTTCAAAAGTTTAATTACCATGCTAAGTTTGCATTTGGACTCAAAGGAGAAAAAATAAAAGCCTGATGGAGTATCAGCCGATCTTCTCTTAGGAGAAGGTGAGAAAAATCAATGTAAGAAAGACATAGAAAAGAAATGGAAAGTGTTGAAAGATAAATGAAGGTCTTTCATCTAGCAGTGAATGTACTATGACAAAAAAAAATGATCCAATGGAGATGAAAAATGAAGTGTTGGAAAGAGACATTTATAGGGTGTAAAATATCTGGACCAAAGGTGAAGTAGGAAGATTAAAGATTAAAGTCAGGTAAGTGTAAAAACACCAGATAAAATACTTTAAAGGTGGACAATAAAAAGAAGAATGCCGGAGGTTAAGATAAAAAAAATATGTTGAATTGCCAAAAAGAACAAGATGATGTTGAAGGGGGACTGTGAGATGCCATAAACATTGTTCAGAAGTGCCTTTCATAAAAAAAATGTACAGTAAAAATAATGCATAAACTAAATACATACAGTTTAACATTTGTGTCTGTGTTTATAACTGAACATGTGCAAATATGAAAATTCCCATTTTGCTTTGTGAGTGTCTGACTTCTCTCAGCTGCCCAGCGACCTGGCATGAGATCTATTCAAATAAACTTTGACAATTCTTTAGTTCACCCATCCAGCAAGATGACATTCCCAACCAGAACTGGAATGCAGCAGGAATGATGGAGGAGATGACACTGGAAAGTAATTTCCTTTGCCTCATCATTTGCCATGATTCATTAGAATCAGGTGTAAGTGAACATAATTGCTGAATTTAACCAGGACCTTATTTTTACAACAATTTTCAGTGCTTAAAGGGGGTTTCCACTTCACATCTGACTGGGTTTTAAAGTACATCTGGTTTGTTTTGCTCTGAAATGGATTTAGAGGGGCTTGTACCTGCACTTATCAGGTGGTAACCATGGGGTTGGGTAAGTCTTTCTAAGCAGTTCTCTCATAATTAAGACATTAAAACACATGAGGGTAGATAAATAGGTAGTTAAATCAAAATTAAGAGAGCCACAAAGGGGTCAGCTGCATACACGAAGTATTTGAAGCGTTTTCCCTTCTTTTCTCTCACCATTTTGAAAATTCCATTATTTTAGTAATGTGTTCAAAAATATTTGTAAAATTAATCAACAATGTGTTGTTGTTCACATTTCTTTTTATTGATTTCAATAATCCAGGGCAAAAATATAGTATTTAAATAATTTTATAAATAGCCATCACGGTTTACTTTTCCCCAGAGGGACATAATTATATCCCGAAGGTCCAGTGCACTCAGCAAGTTTGCATGGGGGATAAAAGAGAGAACAGAAATTTCAGTAGAATACAGGGATAGGGGGAGAGAGAAGAATGACTGTTTATACCATATAGCATCATTTATGTTGCCTTTGTTGTTGAAATACATAATTTACCAAAATTTCTGCACAAAATCCAGGCTGGTGGAATTCTTCCACCTTTTTATACAGTTACCAGTGGGAATTGTTTAGAATAAAAAAGAAGAAAGGCTACGACGGATGATAATAATTGATAATATTTTGCAATAATGAGATAATAAAACTCTGGTTTTCAGAGGCTGCACATAAAGCATGTCAAAAATGCCATTTCTGGGGGGAAAATTAAGCAACAGATGAATCTTGTATTCTTTTTATTTTAAAAAAAGAGGTCTGTTAATTAAAATTTTAAATAAAGTGCTAAACCACTTTTAATGGTTTAAAAAGAATAATGCCAGGAAAAGCTGGTAAAATGACAAGGATCCTCCATTTATGACTGTGAATAAAAATATTGTATTAATGTAGTTTTTAGGATAGTTGGGGAGGTTGCAGTTTAAATCAGATTTGCTACTGTAAAATGTTTGACCTTCTGTAAGAGAGAGTAAATTTAGGGCAGCTTTTGTATAAATGAAGGGTTTGAAGGAAGGGTTTGAGTGTCATTGGCTCTGATTGCTCCTGTTATATTTATTAATGAAATTTCACCAGCTGACACTGATTACTGCTTCCCCATGAATTGAGCAGGTTCATCCAAGTTCATTTCCTGTCCCTGGAACATTTCAGGATATGGCTCTGTTTAGATCCCTCTAAATTTTATAGCTCAAAAGAATACAATTCTATCGAGAGCAATTGGTTGATGTTTGTAAAGGAGACAGAAGCACATCTGCCCAGAAACTTGTCCAAAACTTCTCTCACCTATTCCATCCACAAGCACAAATTTGAAATGCCAATAACTGTCCCAGTGGGAGATGTATGTTCAGCTCTGTGAAAGAGCCACTCCCTCTGGTGTTCCTCTTTTCACCTTTCCTTTCTTATTTTCTGCTTCTTAAATCGATTGTCACAGACCAATCCTCGCGCTTTTCCTGAGAGTTTTCCATTACATTTCAGGAGCCAAGTTTGTTGCTATAAATTGTGGGTAGAAAACATGAGAATATTGAATACAGGCCTGTGTTACAGTGTGGGATTTGCTTTGTCACTCGATATCGCTGAAGGTGGAGGCAGGAATGCGACATGCACACATGGAGACCATGCAGCAACAGACAGATTTTATTGTTGGGCACCCCCTTTCATAGGGGGGACTGAATTTCCCTGTTATACACAGGATTGCACAAGGGTCCCGACTCTGCTCAGCTCACTCGCCAGTGATTTGGGTGCGTTCATACTCCAAAGGGATTGGCTGGCGTCCCCTTGTTTGAGCTTGAATTCAGCCGGTCAGTATTGTGTCCGGGGTCTTGTTCACTCCTTGCTCTGTAACGAGCTATGCTGGTTGAGTTGGTATCTGTTCTGCCAAATTATTTGTGCAGTTCTAGACCAGCTATAGTTGTCACAACTCATCAGAGCCTGGATACAGCACATTTCATTTACTCTTACCTAGGACATAACTCCGCTGTTGTATCTGCATTCATCTTCAGTACATATACACCTGGTGGAAAAGGTCCTTACCTAGAACTGGGCTCACTCCTTATAAAAGTATAGATTACCAATGAAAGTTGTCTCCAGAGGTGTCCAAGGAAGGCCTGGTTGTGGCACTCAGTGCTCTGGGCTGGGTAAGAAAGTGGGATCGGGCACAGGTTGGACTCCATGATCTTGGAGGTTTCTGTGATCACCAGATCCAGGGATTTGGGTAGTGCCTGTGTCTCTTCTCTTTTTCTCTGTGATACCAAAGATAAGACAAAGAATCTTAGTGAGTTAAATAACCAAAAGCATCTGCAAAGCAGTGTAAGGTAATTAACTCAATTATTTCTCTCTATTTCTCCCTAATGATGGGTGAAGATTCCTCTGATGAGGAACTTCTGATCTAGGTAGGTTGCTTGAAATTTAAAGCAGCAGCTCTATCAACAGCTGTGACCCTTGGTGCTGTTATCATAAGCAAAGGAACTTGTCCTACTCTTCCCCAAATTAGAGCTACTGTAATAAGCTGCTGAAACAAGTGTCTGGAAATGTTTTGAAACAATGAGGAAAGACATTGCTTATTCATGTTCTTCAAGGCCAAATTTTTCAGTTTTTCATCTCTACTTTGGTAAAAAAGAATTGATCTTTGGATTTGCAAGGTAGACCTTCCACAAACGCCAGTTGCAAAGATCAAGGAATTAATGGATGAAGGAAAATGCCCTCTGTTTTCTATCAGTCTGCCCTAACTGAAATAGGCTTGTTAGCAGTTTCAGTAAAACTGCGTCTGCTAAGAGAAAGGAAGAGGAGTTCAAACATCTCACTCCGTCATATTTCATTAACAGAGAAGTCCAAACCTTGTTTACATAGAAATCTGCATGAATTATAATGTTGGATTGAGTGTAAGAATCTTTATATAGCTTGCAGAAGGACTGAATTGAGTTGAATTCTAGCTCAGAGGAAAAAGAACAAGTATGACTTGATGCTTTGATTAAGGCCTTAATAAAAACCAGGCACATTGTTGTGGAAGCTTGTTTTGCTTTGAAATCAAATTAATTGTCTCAAGTTATCCCTGCTATGTGATTGCTTGATAAGTAAGTTTGTTTTGATTACCACTCTGAAGATAATTAAAAGATAATCACTATGTCACAAATACAAGCACACAATCCAGCCAAGAAAGTAGCAGAAGAACACAGCGAATGACATCTTTACACTTTTATAACAGCAACTTCCAGAGTCCTGCCCTCACCCCAGAATTATTTTAGAACTCCTAAGTCCTTTCTGGCTCCTTAATGCAATGGTATCTGCTGTAGAAAACTAGAGCAATGTGAGTGCTCTGCAGCTCTGAGCTTCTCTGCTCCCTCAGGTGAGACCCCACCTGCAGAGCTGCCCCAGCCCTGGACCAGCACAGCCAGGAGCTGGAGCTGCTGCAGAGAGCCCAGAGGAGGCACCAGGATGAGCAGAGGGATGGAGCAGCTCTGCTGGGAGGAAAGGCTGGCACAGCTGGCATTGTTCACCTGCACAGGAGAAGCTTTGGGCTGAGCTCAGGGTGGCCCTGCAGGGCCTGGAGGAGCTGCAGGAAAGATGGAGAGAGACAACTGACAAGGGCTGCAGGGACAGGAGCCAGGGAATGGCTGCCAGTGCCAGAGGGCAGGGCTGGGTGGGATCTTGGGAATGAGGAATTGTTCCCTGGCAGGGTGGGCAGGCCCTGGCACAGGGTGCCCAGAGCAGCTGGGGCTGCCCCTGGATCCCTGGCAGTGCCCAAGGCCAGGCTGGACACTGGGGCTGGAGCAGCCTGGGACAGTGGGAGGTGTCCCTGCCATGGATGGGGGACTGGATGAGCTTTAAGGTCCATTCCAACCCAGACTATGTCCTATTTCTCTTATTTAGGTGCCATAGTGCAGCTGAAATATTTTGAAACTAAAGAATCAGCTGTATGTGTCATAACACCTACAGTGGAAAGTGCTAATGAGGTCGAAAGGACAACACAAAGAAAAGAACCAAATAATTTTGTGTCTTTCCCATCCCACAGTTGGGCCGAGGTCAAGTTTTCCTTCTTGGGAAGTATTGCAGAACTCCATGGTGTACAGCAAATACCTGAATCAAACAGGTCCCTGCAGCTGATTGCAGTGAGGCAGCTGAAAAGAGACAGCTAAAGTTCTCTGTGCATGCACACAGGCTTATTGGTGGTATTCTGCCCAATGTCCCTATTACATTGTTATTTAATATACTCTGCAGCCTTTCACTGTAATTCAGGCTATAAAATCTGTAGGGAATGGGCAATTGTTGGAGTTGTCCACTAAAACGCCTTCACAGGTGACTGAATATCAATACCAAAAGGCCCAGATTGTTCTCACAGGCCAACCTTAATATCTTAAAATGGTGATCTGAAAGAAACAGTGGAATTATTGTGTAAAATACAACTACATAAAGCAGTAATAGCCATATTGTGTAGGGAATTATCCTAAATGGACTGGGGAATTGTAGGATAATATCTTTCTCCTTTTATGTGAAGGATGGTGTCTCTGAGAGAGTTAAAGAGCCAAAGATTAATCATGGAGCTTTAGGTAAATAGGAAAATAGGAATGTTGCTGCTATTAGAAATTACTAATTCCTCCTCACCCTCAATGAACTTTAATTCAACATTGTTAAACTCTGACATTTTTAGGGATAAATAGTAAATCTTTCAAAAAGAGCTCTTGAAATTTATCTGAAGGTTGGGAGGCAACAAAGCATTTCCAGGTGCCTAGCTTTCCCTATTGAAATGATTTTATTGAATTTATTCATTTTATAATATTGATAGTGCAGCATCTCAGGTATCTTTTCATGCTTGCAAATATGTGGGTGATCACAAAGCTTATTGTGCTTTTTCACTTGAAAAATATTACATGCTTTAATTTAACTCTCAATAGTTAAGATTTAATGAAGGAACTACATCCCTTTTTCCTCTTGAATCACTGTTTGTGTTACTGGTGTCCCCTGCTATGTGTATTCTTTCTGTTCCTGTACCTCATTAACAGAGAGAGAGAAAATCTCATGGGATTTTAAAACATATTTGAAATACTTTAAAAACTTTTGTCTCTCTGTGTAGTTCTCTTTTGCCTGTTCATGGTCAATGCAAAATTAACTCCCAAAACCCAAACTCTCCCAAAAAAAGTGAAACAGCCCATTAGTCATCACCTCAGTAGAATATTCCAAATCTTTGATAACAATTTTTTACCTTTGGCAATGGCCAAGTAGCCCACATTTTAGAGAAATTAGAGAAATTATGAGACATTTTAGAGAAATTAGCTCTGTGCATTCAGACCCCGTGACATCCACAAGAGTACCAGGACCAAGTGTTAGTGATGTTTCTGTTCCATGGGAGAGAAATGCTGGTAAGGGATAATGTTTTCCCTGAAAATATTTAAACCGGAATAAGATTGTTCCTGTCTGGTTTGTTCAGCACAGAACATCATCCCAGTGCAGCATTTCTTAAATGGATTGAAATACACATCAGAAATGCTCCTGCCAGGCTCAAGGTACTCCTTGTTCTTGCTCCACTGACCGATCCCATTGAACAAAAGGTAAAATCGTTGCTCCTGATTCTGACATTGCCTGTTTCTGATTGCAGAACTGCAGGGTCCCAATGGGAGTCAAGAAGCAGGGTTTGCTCTGCCATGCTGTGTTACCAATACTCCAGCTGGGATCACCAGCCAGCCTGGGCAATCTAGGGGAGCTACAAAATTTACAAGAAATGCGCATTTCATTGGAAATATGACAACCTGGCAGAGCTTCTTTGCTAATTAGCGGTCCATAACTTTGTTGTTCTGAGAGGTTCACAAGGTGCCAGCACTGGAGGATTCACTCTAGGAAAGACCTTCACTGAAGAAATTGAATTTGAGAACAGCCTATTATGAATAAATAATGGGTAAATATTTGCTCTTACTTACTGAAATGTGTAATCTGGGTTTAATTCATTCATGTAGGAAAATTGATAAATGGCTTTTTAGCTCCCTTTGCATACCTGTGACTTTGAGAATGTAAAATTTTGTCCTTTTTGAACTCTAGATACAGATTAATGTAATAATTTTTCATGTGATTTCAATGGTACTACATGTTATACCCCAGTAACTTTGCACCATTGCAGTTTTTAATTAAACAGAGCTGTTGTGGAGTTGCATTGCCTATAAGCATAAACGAATTCCAGAGCTATGCCTTAATGGATGCATTTTCATGTAGGAGGAATATATAAAAGAATCCCAGCTTTGCCCAGAATGCATTACATACTACAAGATGCTTGACCCAGACTCCCATGGCTAAAGAGATTAAATTTTTGTGGATTTTCTGTATTGGCATAGTAGCATGAATGAGAACTCTTTCCAAGGGCTGCAGTCACCCAGGTTCCTGGCTCTGAATCTATCTTTGAATCCAGCACAGAGTGCTCCAAGACAGACTCTTTTATAAACAGCATATTTCCACAAGGAGCAGCAGCGTGAAACCCCATATACCTGGGCAATGCTGAAGACAGGGTGTCCTGGTTTAGGACAAATTAGGGGAAATCTCCAAAAGGGAGCCCCCCAAAACAAAACAAACCTCCAACCACCCCTCCCCCAATACCGGGTTCGGGAAGGAATTTCTCAGAGGAGCAAAGTGGAAAATAAAACCTCTTTATTTACAAGTAACAAAAGAACACTCCCCAACACAAGAAAAGAAAAGAAACCAGGCTGTGTTGTGAAGGGCGCTGAGCTTCTCTTGCAAACTCCGGGGCGGGTCCTGGACGTCTCAGGTCAGGTCCGGAGCCGGTCCAGTATCTTCAGGGGAGGGTAAGAAAGAGGGAACAAAAGAAAAGGAAAAAAACCAGCGCAGAAAGAAGAAAGCAAGCAAGCAAGCAAGCGGCTAGCCAAGCCAAGTAGCCAAAAGCCAAAAGCGAAAGTGCCTGGTCACACTCCCTCCTCTCTTCCCCGCCCCGCAGCAGCAAGACGGCCGGGGGGCGGGGAGAAGAGAGAAAAAAGCACAGCTGCCAGACACAACACACGATATTGGGATAAAGGCTGTCACCCCACGACATTCCACCCCTTATCCCATATTGTGAACATAGAATAAAAAACTTTCATTTCACTTACTCACACCTTTGACACTTACGCATTCCTCTCATCTTACTTGCTCAGACCTTTGACACTTACAGTTTCCTTCTGTCTCACATTCAACAAACAATGACATTAATATATGAGTCTCATCCCACAATCAGGTCTCCCTGAGGCACACACCGTGTTGTTCCATCTTTCTGCATTATCCACCATGTATAACCTGGTCCTTGAGCAAAGACAATCCCACGGATGGGTTTGTCTGTACTCGAGGCAGGGTTGATCCATACTGTCTTTCCCAACAAACCTCTGACATGGGCCACTGGGGCTTTATCCCCATCTACTATATTAAGGAGCTCAGACTGAGCAGGACCCACTCAGTTGGTGGAACCTCGAGTGTTAACTAACCAGGTAGCCTTTGCCAAATGCTGCTCCCAGTTTTTTAAAGACCCCCCACCCAATGATTTTAAGGTGGTTTTTAACAATCCATTGTACCTTTCCACTTTCCCTGCAGCTGGCGCATGATAGGGGATATGGTATACCCACTCGATGCCATGTTCCCTAGCCCAAGTATTAATAAGATTGTTTTTAAAATGAGTTCCATTATCCGACTCAATTCTCTCGGGAGTACCGTGCCTCCAAAGGATCTGCTTTTTAAGGCCCACGATAGTGTTACAGGCTGTAGCATGAGACACAGGGTAGGTTTCCAACCATCCTGTGGTGGCTTCTACCATGGTTAGTACATAGCACTTGCCTTGGTGGGTTTGAGGCAGTGTGATGCAATCAATCTGCCAGGCCTCCCCATGTTTGTACTTAGACCACCCCCCCCATACCAGAGGGCCTTCACCCGCTTGGCCTGCTTAATGGCAGCGCACGTCTCACAGTCACGAATAACCTGAGAGATACTGTCCATGGTTAGATCCACCCCTCGGTCTCGTGCCCACTTATAGGTGGCATCTCTACCCTGGTGGCCTGAGGCATCATGGGCCCATCGTGCTAAGAATAACTCTCCCTTATGCTCCCAGTCGAGATCTATCTTCAACTCCCCTATCTTTGCAGCCTGATGTACTTGCTGGTTGTTTTGCTGCTCTTCATTAGCTCTACTTCTGGGGACATGGGCATCTACATGGCGAACCTTCACAGGTAATTTCTCTAACCGAGTAGCGATATCTTTCCACTCTTCCGCAGCCCAAATTGGTTTTCCTCTTCGCTGCCAGTTGGCCTCTTTCCATCTCTTCAGCCATCCCCATAGAGCATTGGCTGCCATCCAAGAATCGGTATACAAATAGAGCCTTGGCCACTTTTCTCTCTCTGCAATACCTAGGGCCAGTTGAAAAGCTTTGATTTCAGCAAATTGACTGGATTCACCCTCTCCTTCAGTAGCCTCTGCAACCTGTCGAGTGGGACTCCATACAGCTGCTTTCCATCTCCGTTTCATCCCTATGACGCGACAAGAACCATCGGTGAATAGAGCGTAACGCGTTTCTTCTGCTGGTAACTGATTGTATGGCGGAGCTTCCTCAACCCGGGTCACTGGCTCTTGTTCCTCATCCGCGACACTAAAGCTTTCACCTTCGGGCCAATTTGTAATTATTTCCAGAATCCCAGGGCGATTTAACTTCCCAATTCAAGCACGCTGCATAATGAGGGTAATCCACTTACTCCAAGTAGCATTGGTGGCATGGTGGGTAGAGGGAACCTTTCCTCTGAACATCCATCCCAGCACCAGTAGTCGGGGTGCCAGAAGGAGTTGTGCCTCTGTACAAATCACCTCCGAGGCAGCTTGGACTCCTTCATAGGCGGCCAAGATTTCCTTTTCTGTTGGAGTATAGTTATCTTCAGACCCCCTGTAGCTCCGACTCCAAAATCCCAATGGTCGGCCTTGGGTCTCGCCAGGTAGCTTTTGCCAAAGGCTCCAGGACAGACCATGGCTCCCGGCTGCAGAGTAGAGCACGTTCTTCACATCTGGTCCCGTCCGGACTGGACCAAGGGCTACAGCATGAGCGATCTCCTGCTTGATCTGGACGAAAGCTTGCTGCTGCTCAGGGCCCCAATGGAAGTCGTTCTTCTTGCGGGTATCCAGATAAAGGGGTCTCACAATCTGACTATACTCAGGGATGTGCATCCTCCAGAAACCTATAGCACCTAAGAAAGCTTGTGTTTCCTTCTTATCAGTTGGTGGGGACATAGCAGTGATTTTGTTAATAACATCCGCAGGAATCTGACGCCGTCCATCTTGCCACTTCGCCCCCAAGAACTGAATTTCTCGGGCAGGTCCCTTGACTTTGCTCTTCTTAATGGCAAATCCAGCTTCCAAGAGAATATGAATTATCTTCTCTCCTTTCTCGAACACTTCTATTGCCGTGTTCCCCCAAACAATGATATCATCAATATATTGTAAATGTTCTGGAGCCTCATCCTCTTCTAGTGCAGCCTGGATCAGTCCATGACAGATGGTAGGACTGTGTTTCCACCCCTGGGGCAGTCGGTTCCAGGTATACTGCACTCCCCTCCATGTAAAAGCAAACTGAGGCCTGCATTCTGCTGCCAGAGGGATGGAGAAAAACGCGTTAGCAATATCGATGGTCGCGTACCACTTTGCTGCCTTGGACTCCAGCTCGTACTGCAGTTCCAGTATGTCCGGTACAGCCACACTCAGTGGTGGAGTCACTTCATTCAAGGCACGATAGTCCACAGTCAGTCTCCATTCTCCGTCAGATTTTCGCACCGGCCAGATAGGGCTGTTAAAGGGTGAGTGGGTTTTACTGACCACCCCCTGGCTCTCCAGCTCTCGGATCATCTTGTGGATGGGGATCATGGCATCTCGATTCGTCCGGTACTGCCTGCGGTGCACTGTTGAGGTGGCAATTGGCACTCGTTGTTCCTCTACCTTCAAGAGTCCTACTGCAGATGGGTTCTCTGATAGTCCAGACAAGGTATTCAATTGTTTAATACCCTCTATCTCCACTGCAGCTATTCCAAAAGCCCACCTGAATCCCTTAGGATCTTTGTAATAGCCATTCCGGAGGAAGTCTATGCCCAAAATACACGGAGCCTCTGGACCAGTCACAATCGGATGTTCCTGCCACTCCTTCCCAGTCAAGCTCACCTCAGCTTCCAACAAAGTCAACTGTTGTGATCCCCCCGTCACTCCAGCAATGGAAATAGGTTCTGTCCCCACATGTTCCGATGGCATTAAGGTACACTGTGATCCAGTGTCAACCAATGCTTCATAGTCTTGTGGCTCTGATGTGCCAGGCCATCTGATCCACACCTTCCCAAAAACCCGGTTTTCCCGTGCCTCTTCCTGGCTGGAGGCAGGGCCCCTCTAAGCCAGATTGTCCTTCTTTCCTTGGGCATATGCCTTAGAAGTTCCTTCAAGGGGATCGGACATGTCATCGTCATCATCATACTTAACATCTCAGCTACGAGCGACCGGAGCTGCTTTCCTTTTGGTGATACTTCCTCTTTTCTTCAAATCACGCACCCGTTGTGCTAAAGCAGAGGTGGGTTTTCCATCCCATCTCCTCATGTCTTCTCCAGACTCACGCAGAAAGACCCATAACTCAGCCCGTGGGGTGTACCTTGTCTCCCCATCAAAGGAGCGCCAGCGTTGGACACCAGGGCCTCTAATTTGTACAGCTGAGATTTGAATAAGGTCCTCCTTAATCTCTTCCTGGAGTTTCTTATGATTCTCCTCTATTTTGTCCTCTAGTTTCTGCAGTCGGGTTTCCACTGCTGCAATTCTGGCATGAGTTGGGCCATGCACAGCATCTGCATACACTCGAAGCTTCTTTGCCATATCGAGCACAGTCTCATATGTATCATCCCGCTTCATTATTGCTAGGGCAGAAGCGTATTCAGGTGGCCCAAGTCACACAAGTTTCCTCCACATTACAGGTATGCATGGTACCAGGTCCAGATTCCTAGTTGTTGTATCATCTGAGAAAATGAGCTCTGCCACCGCCATCTCTCTCAGGCATTGGATCCCCTGTTCTATGGTCTTCCACCGTGTCTGCTGTATATAGAGATCATCCGTACACAGGTATCGAGGCTGTGAGGGTTAGCCCCCCTCATCATACCTTGATCGATGACAGGATCATGTGACAGGGATCCCAAATGCCTCGCTTCAGTACCATCCAAAATCGTAACCTCCCCTGCAGCATCCCAAAGGCGGATTAACCAACTAATTATAGATTCGTCAGGTTGTCGTCTGTAATCCTTTCTTAGGCCTCTGAGGTCCTTCAGAGAAAAGGAGTCAATATTAGCTCCAGATTCTGTGCCCCTTGATGTGGCCTCTGATTTTGGTGAGGGTCCTTCTCCTGCATCATCATCATCATCCTCCACCTTTCGATTGGTCGCATCATCCTCATCATCCTCCACCTTTCGATTGGTCTTGACTTTACACTTTCCACCTCTTGTATTAGCTGCAACAGCCATGGTTTGGGGCCTATTGTCTGATTCAGCTGCTAGCCTGGAGTCTGGGATGTTAGCTGCAGTCTGGGTCACTGGGATAGTAACTAACTTATCTCCCTGTTCCCTTTCTGCTATCTGCTGCTCCACAGTATCTAGCAGAGTACGGTAAACAAACGCCAAGGCCCAGCTCACTGCAGTAATCCTTTCCTCCTTAGTATTACCATGGCACTTCTCCCTCAAATACTTTGCCACCTCGACTGGGTTCGGAATTTGATCAGATGGAAAGTCCCAGTCTATAGGATCAGAAAATTCCTTTAAAGTCTGGCCCATAACCTCCCATTTCCCACTCCAGTCAAGATTTTTCCTGCTTTGTTTTACTCCTGAACCAGGAGTCTCTCTAACCCCTCCAGAAATCTCAGCTCTCATTTTATACACACTCCAGACAGTATAGAAAAGTCTTAATAAATTAAATGCCAGAAAGATGGTTTCTTTTAAACTCAGGGGAAATTCAGTATTTTCTAATAGAGATGTCAACAATTTGGAGGAGAAGAAGGAAGACAAAGGCTGAAAAGCCCCTTCCCCTTCTTCTCCCCAAACAAACTGAGCACACAGCCATAACAACAATCCATACATTCCTGAAACAAAGTCCAGCATTTTTATCCGACACATCATCACACATAAGACCAGCACAATGACTATTCTGGTTAGTGCCCCCCGCTTACAAAAGCTACTTATTAGGGACAACACCAGAGCTATTTTTGGGTAAGGAAATAACCCTAGGGACCACAAAGGTATTAAAACTTCAAAAACCCCTAGGGACCAGAAATACCGGCAAGCTTCCACTCCAAATGACATTATGAATTACCAATATGCCCACAAAACAACCAAAACCAAAATATTATTGTTATAGGTTTTTTTTCCACTGTCTTTGGCCTCCGTTTCCTGGCCAATGCACCAAAAGATATACTGTCCTGGTTTAGGACAAATTAGGAGAAATCTCCAAAAGGGAGCCCCCCAAACAAAACAAATCTCCAACCACCCCTCCCCCAATACTGGGTTTGGGAAGGAATTTCTCGGAGGAGCAAAGTGGAAAACAAAACCTCTTTATTTTCAAGTAACAAAAGAACGCTCCCCAACACAAGAAAAGAAAAGAAACCAGGCTGTGTTGTGAAGGGCGCTGAGCTTCTCTTGCAAACTCCGGGGCGGGTCCTGGACGTCTCAGGTCAGGTCCGGGGCCGGTCCAGTATCTTCAGGGGAGGGTAAGAAAGAGGGAACAAAAGAAAAGGAAAAAAAACCAGCGCAGAAAGCAGAAAGCAAGCAAGCAAGCAGCTAGCCAAGCCAAGTAGCCAAAAGCCAAAAGCGAAAGTGCCTGGTCACACTCCCTCCTCTCTTCCCCGCCCCGCCGCAGCAAGACGGCCGGGGGCGGGGGGGGGGGGAAGAGAGAAAAGGCACAGCTGCCAGACACAACACACGATATTGGTATAAAGGCTGTCACCCCACGACACAGGGAAAGCGGCTACAGCTCTTTGAGTCTCCCCAGAAAATTAGCACATTCCTGTTTGTGTCTTCTGCCTTAAATGCAGCGTGGGCTGCAGGGGAGGGAGGGGATCCCACTCCTCTGCTCTGCTCTTGCGAGACCTGAATTGCTGCAATTCACTTCTGGCGACTCCAACACAAGGAGATGATGAAACTGCTGGAGAGAGTCCAGAGGAGGCCATGGAGAGGCTGAGGGGGCTGGAGCAGCTCCCCTGTGGAGCCAGGCTGGGAGAGCTGGGGCTGCTCAGCCTGGACAGGAGAAGGTTGTGTGGAGAGCTCACAGCTCCTTCCAGGCTCTGAGGGGAGCCCAGAGAGGGACAGTTCCTCAGGAACTGCAGGGACAGGAGCCAGGGAATGGCTGCCAGTGCCAGAGGGCAGGGCTGGATGGGATCTTGGGAATGAGGAATTGTTCCCTGGCAGGGTGGGCAGGCCCTGGCACAGGGTGCCCAGAGCAGCTGGGGCTGCCCCTGGATCCCTGGCAGTGCCCAAGGCCAGGCTGGACACTGGGGCTGGAGCAGCCTGGGACAGTGGGAGGTGTCCCTCCCATGGCAGGGTGGCACTGGGTGGGATTTAAAGTCCATTCCACCCCCAAACCATTCTGGGATTCTGTGTGCAAATATTTTCATGGCATTAAAAAAACACTGTGGAGCACACTGAGAGTGTCCTCTCTTCCTCTCTGTCTTACTTGCCCCTTTTTACTTAATCTTTTGGCCTTCTCTACTAGAATAGATTTGTTTTAAGGTTCTGGGGTGTTTGTAGATTTTGTAAGGTGAGTGAAAAGTTGTCACTGTCTTGAGGATGTTTGCACTTGCATTTTTGCAGAATTTTCTTGCTAGCTGAGTACCAGGCTTAATGACTCTGTGAAGTCTCATCATCCCTTAGACCCATTTAATACAGGCCTTTATTTTCTTTCTTCATTTTTCCCCACCTCAAGCTGCAAAGCTTGTTTTTGTTTGTTTTTTTAATTGCAAGAAAACTTCTAGAATGTCTTCGTGTCCCTTTTCTCAAGCAGCTGGCAGTAAAGGAAAAAAAATTCCTAGGAGATATAAACCAAAGGAACATTACAACCACATATCCATTAATTACTAATATCCATTAATTACTAATATCCATTAATTACTAATATCCTTCTCAGTGCATTGTAAGATGGGAAAACAGTGACTGGTGCAAGTGCATTACTGCCAGCAGTGCAAAGCTTGATCATTGTCAGTGCAAAAGTAACAAAAGACCCATCCTAATTCTGACAGAAAATTTGCTCCTGTAAAATTTTCCAAGTTCTAAATTCTGGAATTGTATTTAAAGCCTTCTTGTTCACACAGGAACAAACTCTCCTTGCAGCTTTGAAATTGCAAAAGGCTAACAATGCAGTAAACCTTGATTCTCCCTCTCTATTCAACCTTTTAATGACTGTCATTGCTTTAGCTCCAAGAGGTTGGTGATCTAATTAGGGCAAATTGAATAACACTGCTTTTATGCTAAAGCGTGAGAAAGTTAATTGAAATCAATCCATGTTCAGTGAAAATGCTGGAGACATCACTGATAATTTAAAGCAATTAAAAGATGTTGTCCTGAAGCAAGGCAGAAACATTAAGTCTAAGAGTCTGTTAAAGAAAACTACCTAAAATATTTAAATGATATTATACAACTAAGATGGACTAGGGATAGCTGAAGCAATTAGAAACCCTGAAGCATATACTCAGTCATGTGTAATCTTGAGTTATTTCAAGCCATTTGTTTCTCGTAAAGTCATGGATGTTTTTAAATCCCATTTGTGACATTTTGTGAACAATGCTGTGCTACACTTGCAAGCCTCCAGTTCTCATTGATGGGCCATTGTGTTAAAAAAAAATTAAATTTAAATGAAGTTTCCAGGCTTATTTTAATTTTTTTGTTCATAGGATGCAAAACATTTATTTGGTAGATCTGAAGGTTATAATCCAGTCCCTTGTTTTTTAACAAAATTTTAAACATGGCAGGGTAAACGGGATGGGTTTTCTTTCTGAAATCCCCAAATCTATCATAAAATCATTAAAGATGGAAAAGACCTCCAAGATCATCAAATCCAACCTGTGGAACTTGCTGAAGGGATGAGAATTCAGAGCTGCACAGTTCTCATTTAGAAGTTTCTTCAAGGATGTGTAATAAGACATAAGATAAAAACCAGAATAATAATAGTTTTAAAAAAATTGTAATAATATCCACAAAGTTTATGTTGTTGCTGTCTGCATTTAGGCTCTGGAACATACCTGTTGATGTACCTGACTCTGTTACCTGCCACCTCTGGCAGGGCTCGTGCAGTTCATGGAGGAGGCTTAACTGCAATGACACATACTGGGAATGCTGGACAAACATGAAACTGTATGAAAGATTAACTCCATAAAATACGCCACAGGCACAGGCTGAAGAAAGCTAAAATTAATCTGCCAAATAGCAGTAATTATCTTTTATCGTCTGTCGCAGCTTGTACTTGCACATTGGTAGAAATCTTGGTCGTGGCAGTTTCCTGCTTACCCAGAGTTAAACATATGGAAATGTAAAAGGAATGATTGGGAGTCAACAACATAATAGAGATGTCCTGCCAAGGCTTCTCAAAACAAGAATTTGAGTTCATTTTATTGGTGATGTGTATGTCCCAGTCCCAAAGCCTGATTCTCCTGCTTCAGCTTCAGCCCTGTGTCCTGAGGGGGTCTGCAACACATCCAACCGTCCTGACCATCAGCACCTCAAGGTCTCCCTGCCGTGAGGGCCGTGCTGCACAGCTCCCTCCTGTGAGGGCTGTCATCCACAGCCCAAAATCTCACCGACAGTAGGGATGGCCGTCGCCTGCTGGAGGCCAGGGTGTGTGCTGCAGAGCCCTCCTCCCTGCCACACACCTCTGGGGGATGGAGCAACATGTGGAAAAGGAAGGGAACACAACATTTGCCAGACTTTACAGCCTTGGACTAGATATCAGTTAATTTTGATTAATTGCATTATTAACTGTGTTTGTTCTTATGTGTACAAGTGCCCCCCTGCAATAGCAAAGGCTTTTACTTTTGGAGTGAATGTTACTCATATTAATAGTGGAATTTGTCTTTTGTCCTTCACCTTCTAGTCCTGTGCCACGTAAGAATCTTGGGTTGACGCAGAATTTTTTTGCTTCTTTTCCCCCTTTTGAAACTATTTTTAGGAGAAATTATGCCCATATTCTTACAACAGCCGGGGGAAAAAAAAAGCATCAGACACATCAAGACTGTAAACCAGGGAAAAATTGATTATGTTTGAACCAATTTAATGATTTTTCTTGTGTTTTTTTGTTTCTTGAATTGTAAATGTTTTGACTGTGAAATACTGAAAGATACTTTTCATCCTTTTGTTTATCTCCATTCAACATGAGGTGGAAGGAATAATATTCTTAGTCAAAAATTGGAAGCAAGTTATTTTAATGTCATTTTTTGATCTTCCATGTCCTGGATTACTGCAGAAAACTCTGCCAACCTTCTGGTCACTCTTTATTGATCTTAAGTGCTGAAATTTCTGTGTTTTCAGAAAAGAATCCCCACATTTTTCTTTTATATTATGAATATTGTGGTATCTCAAATGATATGTCTGCTGTTTGTGTCTACTGTGGTGCCTACTGGTTCTAACTGGGATTAACATTTTATGTGAAAAAAGTGATGATCAGAGACAATATATTTGCTGGACTGGGTAGAGAGAACTTAGAAGTTAATAAATATTTTTTGCCAAGAAATGTATTGATTTGTTTGGGTCACTCAGGAATTATGAATAATGTCAGGAAATGAGGCTGGGAAGCATGTGGTATTTGGTGCAAAATCTTTCTTCCTCTCAAAATATTTCTGCAAAAAAGTCTAGAAAGGTGAAGAACCAGCTCTGCCCACAAAAAATCCTCAGGACTTCTGTGCAGGTAGCAGCTAGAGATCTTTAAAATTCCTGCATTGTTAAATGTGCACCTTATAGTCGCTCCAGAATAAATACACTCTTTTTTTTTCTCTTTTTAGACTGAAACTGCACATGGAAACTCAATTTAAACTAGCATTTTACAGGAGGCTTAGCTCAGCTCTCTGGATGAAATGTCCTTTCTGAATTTTGAAGAGCAGTCTGAGTTAAGTCTCAGTTTGGCTGAGCTTGTTTTCCCCTATCACTTAAATCACCTCTAACAAGTTTAGCTTTAATGCACTTTCATATTGCACTACAAACTCACTGTGAGGATGCCATGCCTTATTTCCTCTGCAAGATATTTAATCAAAAATGACCTACAATTTCAAGCATGAATGCCCAACATCTCATTATTAACCACTCCCTGGGACTCTTTGGAGTGCTCTAGCCTCAGCTGGGATGTGGCGACAAGATTCAGGAGACCACTGGTGTTTTACAATTGAGGTCATCTTTTAACTCTCCTTGTTATTTGGTAGGAAAAAGCAGGGGGGAAGTATTCTGATAGGTTTATGTATCAGCAGTGAAATTGTTGATCTGTGTGACCCTTGGTCTAATTCGAGACCTCAAGAAATCAAGGGAGAGGCAGCCCAAAGAATGGACTCTTGAGGTTATTTGCTTTCCCTGCTTCTTGAGTTCCCAAGGGTTTCACTACAAGGACACTTTCCAAGGAAGTTCATGAATTTTTCAGGCACCTTTCATCACTAACCTTTCACTTCAATTTGAAGAAAATTGCAAGGTCTGTGTAGAATGACATTGTTACCATTGCCTTTTAATTTGTCTCGTGTCAACCAAACACAACTACCCAGCCTTTGTAATCATGTTGATCTAGCAAGCCTCGCTGGTCTGGGCAGAATATTTTTCCCCATCTTAATCTTTACAAATATGGTGTTACTTGGTGAAATAAAGCTTGAAAGGGGGTCAGGAAAATGATGACTTGAGCTGAAAGTAATTTTTTTCCCATTGCCCAGTTTTCTCAAAGTCGCTCAGGGATTGTTTGTTTTCCTATTTTGAAAGAATAAGGTTTGAGTCCCATTCATTTTTTGGAAGAATGCAGATAACTGGGTGTTTTGTTCCTAATAAATCCAGAGATAATCCTTCCAATAGCGGCAGCATGGGCTGAACTGATAAAATGGTGAGAATGTGGAATATTGCCTAGATAAAATGTAAAACAAGAAATGTGTGGCTATTCCTACGAGCTGCAATGTTTTTTACCACATCATTTAGTCCTAGGCCTCTGTAATACTGGTGCTAATTAAGTGAGGCTCCAGTTTATGTCAGGCTGCTACAGCAATAATCATGTCCAGTTAAAGGTCACATTAAATGATTTGGGTCTCAGCTCCATAATGGCTAATTCCAACAACACTATTTCAAAACAGTGATACTGTTTAAAGTCTGTAATGCACTCATGCTCTGGCAAGGAAGCTTTTGTGTCTCTATGGTGAGCAGTTTGCTTTTATGAGGATAATTATTATTTTTCTACAGATCCCCTCTTTTTCTGCTTTTACATTTGCAGAAAAAGTGCAGTGAGCTGTTGTAAACTCTGAGTCATCATTTAAAGGTTGCAGAGTGGGGTGGTTTGGTGAGGTCCACAAAGAAACCTGTAGTGAATAAATTGAATTAAATTAAAAGGGGAAGAAAAAAAGCAAAAGGAATCTGGTTACAATGTTGTACATGATGCCCTCAGAGTGTTTTGTTGTTCCATGTGATGCATCCATAGAACTTTGACATTGAAATTAAAGCTGCTCAATCCCAGCTAAAGTTCATTAGATATTTTTATCAGTTCTGGGTTTTCAGATTTGCCCCATTATGCTTAAGAATGACCAAAAATAACCCTGATGCTAGCCAGTGCTAGCATCAGAATCTGCTTTTTTATTACCTTTTTGTTCCTTTAACAATATTTAATGTGCTTTTAGATAATTTTGCGATTCTTACTGTGTTTTAAAGGGTGCAGAACTTCTCTTTGACTCATTGTCAAAGAGCTCATTATTTTATCCTAACTTAGCATGGTTTTGTAATGTTCTGGGCCATACTATTAAAATAACAGTGAAATAAGTGATGCTGCACACAACCCTTGGGATTAAAACCACCAGCACAAATCCTGAGAGAGCAACCTGCAGCCATCAGCACAAATCCTGAGAGAACAACTTTCTCACCTGGTGATCCAGCTTTGGTCTGTCCTGTGGGCTTGCCTCAGGGAATTCTGAGGTCACCTTTCCCTTAGGAGCATATGTAGGAAATGACATGTCTATATTCAGGTTGAGGAAAATATTAAACAGAATGACTTTATCCTTTGTAATCTCATGCCCTCAACTTTGGGAAGTAAAATCCCCAATTCTGTTACGCCACAGACCGAATTATGTTTTTCTTCCTGTTAAAAAGCAAATTAATTTTCCCCCTTTGTAAATGCAGTAATTTGAGATTTGCTGTGAATTTCAAACATTGGTAAGGAGACAAAAATGTACCTTGTAACTATTTCCAGATTGGACAAAGTTTTGAGTTTTGAGTCTGGGTTTGATGCTAAATTTGCACTTCTCTGAGTGATGGGAGCCCTGGGAACCGGGGGTGATGTGAGCTGCTCTTCAATCTGCAGGCAGAGAATCAGAGCTGCTACCATTCAGTTTCCATGCATTGGGCTTTTTTAAAATGTAGAACAGGATAATGATACTTTTCTTCCAAAGTCTATGATGTCAGGAGTGGAAAAAAAAATGATGTATGTATATTTTTTTTCTAAAGTAGGATTATGAAAGTTTGAAAGTTCCTAAAACACTTAAGCTGAATGATTAGTTATTTTTAAAATTACCAATAAGTAGAAAAGACATCTTTGCTGACTGCCTGGTATTTTTTCAATGGCATTTTGTTTTGCTTTAAATATTGCTTCTGGTTTGCATTATGCTATTTGCCCACCTAATGAATTTTCATGGATTTTCTATCTTTCAGCACCTAATTTTTGCCTATTTCAAGTTAGTGTTAATCACATGGTCTGTGTGTTTACCTGGAGGTCTTTCCATGAAAACAGCCACACTGAACTAAAAAAAAAAGTAACCAGATTCTTTGCACTTTAAATGTTGACTTCTGTTATATCAAGGACTACCTTGACACAACAATGTTTAAATGAAACAAGGTGCTGTTTTGTTATAGGGACCACCTATGGGAGAAAAATAGTTTCAATCAGTTTTAGGCTGATTTTAAGATTTAGGGTTTTTTTCAGTCAGCACAAATTCCAGTTGGACTTGTTTTCACACCAGGCAGTGCAAGAGCACTCTGTGGCATAACTAATTGATGATGAATGTGTGACATGTCACTGCACAGTCATTCAGTCCCTCCAGACTGACACAATTATGCCAATTTTATAGTTACAATCAGCCTGCTCTTTTCTACTGGGATTGTTGTTCTGATGACATGAGATCTGATTTGTTTCTGGTAGGAAGTGGCCTCTTTCCATTTGATGCTTACCTGTTGCTGGTGGTTTAGCAATGGAGTATAAACAGGATTTTATTTTGAGAGTCTTTCCACAGTGTCTCACTGATCGTGCAGAGATGAAAATGAAGCAGGCTCTGATTTATCCTGCAACTTATTAATGAATAAAATATTTTTTTATGTATTCTTGTGGAGCCTTTAACTTACACATTCAAAAGTGCTCCACACTGACCAAGCTGCCAAAGCCTGAAAGGCAGGCAGCTCCTTTAATATGAAAAGTTCAAGCAGCATATTCTTGCTTTCTAAAGGAGAAAAGTCTTTACTCCCCCTTCTCGAGGGTAGCTAAAAGCCTTTTGCTATAAGTTTCTATTGCTTTAGACTTCATCATTTAGACAAACCTTTGTCCTTGCAGTGTGTAGCTCCCAGCTGTCAGAAACCATTTTTGCAGCTTGTGAATTTAATCTGTTCGGTGTGTCTGCTGAAAGTACTAAAACATCATTGAAATTCTGGTTTAAGAAAGCTAATGCACTAACTGCTCCCCGTGTGACTGCAGACAGCTAAACTGTGAGATATGGACTTTATATTGTAAAGCTCTTAAAAAAAAATTGCACTGATATCCTTGGTTGCAGTTTAACTTGTGGATTAATAGACCTTTAAATTTGAAACCAGCTCATCACCTTGCATTAAATGAAACAAGGCTATTTTGAACAGTTTTTAACAAAGGGTCAAGATAATATTAAAGGTAAATAAATTCAGAAAATTTCAAAACTTACCTGCAGGGGCAGTGGAAGGCCTCCATCTCCAGGATTCTACCCCCCTGTCCATCTCTTCAACAGCAAAATCTCCATACAGGTTTTCTATGGCAGTTCTGGATTAAACCTTCAGCCTTTTTTTAGTCTGTGTGTGGTATAAATTTGATTCCTGGAGGCAGTCTCAGCTGGTAGATCACTGTATTCTTACTGGATGTTATCTTTGCTTTTCTGTTATTACTCTGATTTTATTTTTTTTTAATTCCATGGTACAGCTCATATCATGACATATATTGGCCAATTTCATGACCTAAAGAGTGGTTACACAATTTTTTGGTGAGGTGATAAATAGGAGTGGTTTCACTCACCAGCATTAATCATGCAGGTTGGAAGTACCACAAAGGGAAACCTGGTAAACTCTAAGGCAAGAGGAAATTGTAAGCTCATGCCAAAAGTCAGAAGAGTATCTCCAGAAGGAAATGACTGTTAATAAGGACTTGATTCTGAAAACTGGCAGTGAAACAAATGGGTGAATTCTGAGAGAATGTACTCACCAAACAGCAATAACACAGCAACAAAGCTGGCAGGAATTGGGGATGGTAGTTTGCTGGCAATCGGTTGAAAAAACTCTGCACTGCAAGGATTTAGTTAGGGAGATGTGAAAATAAATCACTGAGGCAGTATCCAGCAAAGTGAACTGACCTTCTCACCAGTACACACATTGCAAATTACAACAATATCAGTGGGAGGGGAAGAAATAGAAGCTAAAATACAGAAGGAAGGCAAATGTGGAGTGTGGAAAGCCATCCATTACAGCGTGTGAGCGGCAATCAATAACCTCTTAACTAGGCAAGGGAGAGAAAATATCTCCACATGGTGTGCTGTCAGAGGGTGCAGGACCTCAGGCTCTTTTAGAAAGTGAGAACAGTTGCAGTGTGGTACAGATTTGCTATTAATGAGGCAGGGCATTTAAAACCTCTGTGAGATGAATTTCTGAGGGAGCACAGAGAATAAGGAGCACGGGAGATGGAACTCAGAGCTCAGATTCCATCTGCCTTCCTCTCTGGCTGCCTGGAGTGCCAGGTCAGGATAAGGGGCAGAACACCTCAGTCTCACTGCAAACCTCTGAGACAAACACCTGAGAGAGAACCCAGCATGCAAAAGGGAATGTGCAGAGAGAGCCAGGAAGGAATGCCGTGAAACTGCACTCACCACAGACAGGTGGGTTGACAACAACCCACTTGTTGATGGGTTTTAGTTGGTTTTCCCCCCCTTTTTCCAAGTGTGATGGGAAACAGATCTGATAACACAACTTCATGTACCTAAACTGCAGCAGATCCTAGCTCTGCTCACCTGCACCAACTCCCTGCCAAGGCAGAGACACCCAAGCAGGTTGCACAGGAACACATCCATGTGGGGTGGAATATCTTCAGAGAAGGAGCCTCTACAGCTTTGTAGGCCTTGTCCTACTGCCTCTGAGACTAAAAGGTTTCAAAATATAGAGGCTGTCAGTGCTTAGAAAACTAAAGCAATAATGGTAATTGAAAAAAAAGTCTTTTTAACTTCTCACTTGTCTCACAGTTATGTGCAAGTCAGGCTTCTCAGAAGATTTATTTTTGAAGTCCTGTCATGTTTGTAATCTACTTTATGTTCTTTTGGCTTAATGGGACACTCAAAAGAGCTATAAGGTATATTTATCTCAAGGCCAGATCTTTTTTAATATATTTTGTGCAAGAAAAAGAGTGAATTGCAGCAAGTTGTAAGGAGCTTTGCGATTCTTGCTTTTTGTTTTCTATGTTCTTTGTCTTTCTTTTGTATGTTGTGACAGATAAAACAAAATAAAGTTCCTTCATACAGTATGAAAATATAAAACTACATAAAGATGTCCTTTATCAGAGAATGAGAGAATAAACCATTTTGGTATGTTGTTAATTCACAGAGCACAGTCAGACATGATGGTGAAGAAATGAAAGAGTTCTCAAATACAATCTTACTCTTTCCTTTCTTTGTGTTTCAAATTTTCCTGACAGAAAACAGCTGAAAGGGGATCAAGAAACTTTGCACTTTTCCCAAATGGTATCAACATATGGCTGCCTAAAACTGGGGAGAAGTTTGCAGGCTGGACAAGTCTTGGCTATATTGAAATTCATGCTGAAAATGCAGTGGTGCATTAGGAGTTTTTAAGGCTGCAGTTCTCTGAAGTCCTCAGCCTGAAGCCTTTCACTGAAACATTTAGAAAATAACACAAAACAGGTAAACAGAAGGAATTGATATTTTTGCTGCACACAAATACTGGGTTTAAGGTAAGTCTTTCTATGGTAACTTCTGAGCATTGTGGCCATAATTCAGCCCATTGTCTTGATCTTTTGTCCTCCTCTGTGATGTACATGATATGCAGACACTTCAAACAGGAGGGTTCTATATTTGCAGATCTTTTAGTTCTAAGCTACCTTATATTATACACTGCTTTTTATCCAGCTATGTATTTGGCTGGCTTACAGATCCATACAGAGCTGAAAATGAATGAAATATTTAAGATGCTTTGTTTATCTTTATGTTGTGATCACTTCCAGTGAAACACCCATGTCACCAAGAGCTAGGAGAGTTCCAGCTGAATTCCTGATGAACTTTTTTTGACCTCCTCTGCAGTGTGTCAGCTTTTCCCTGTGGCTGGATTATGTATGGCTGTCTTAGCATCCACCACACATTGTGATCATCATGGTCTTGTCTTTGCTCTCAGACAGAATGGCATCATAATCACAGAATCCCAGAATGGTTTAGGTTGGAAGGAACCTTAAAGATCTTTTAGTGTCAACAATTTCCACTATCCCAAGTTGCTCCAAGTCCTGTCCAACCTAGCCTGAAACACTTCCAGGGATACAGGGGCAGCCACAGGTTCTCGGGAAGACCTGGAAGTGCCTCACCATTCTCAGAGGGAACTCTTTTTATCTATGAAATAATTCATATGGGTTTTTTTGAGTTGGGCTGTTTGTGCACCTCTCCCATAGAAAGCACTTAATTAACAGCTTTAATTTTGTTTCTTTCAAAAGGATCTTGATAGATAAAGCAGTCAGTTCTGAAGACTCAAGAATAAATTAAGAATCCTCCTCAGACAGAAATGTAGCTAATTAAATCAAGCTAAACATAATTAGACTCATATCTGGAGTAAAGGTAAGAGAGATGGTGATATAAATGAAGCCATTCAGCTCAGACTGTAATACTGTTGCTAGAAGTTTGAGAATCCTCAAAGTAATCATTTCCAATCCCTGGGAATATCATCCTCTTTGAGAAGCCTTGATGTAGGAAGCCTAAAAAATCAAGTGTCCTGAAACAGTAATTTTGGAAGACGGTGGCAGTTTTTCTCCATCCCAATCTTTAGGCTCTGCAGAATCTCTCTCTTTGCTGTCTGATCCATGTCTTCCGGAGTTATTACTGCCAAGAGCTTTCTAATGTAGGTAAATTAACAGCTCCAAATTATTTATGGGAAGGTTTCATGGCAAGTGTTGGGAAAGATCCAAACTTCACAAGAAAGGCAGAGAACCCAACAATTTTTGGTTCGACTTCTGAATAAATGACCAGATTTTGAGGAGGGCACAGTGCCAGCTTCCCTTTGTGCCATTCTTCTCTTCATTCTTCTCAGCTAGAACTACTGGTTCCAGAGAGCTTTCATATATTTTAGCTAGGTTCATAAATGGCAATGTACATTGTAAATGATCTTATTCTAAGAAAAATGAAGACAAGGACACAGTGGCGGATATGACAGAAGGAAAAAGAAAGCAGAAAATATTCTTGAAGCAATACGACAAGATAATGCAGTCTTTAAGCTTTTGCACACTTTTCTCTTAATTCTATCCAAGTGCCAGGTCAGTGTTAAGATTAATCAAAAATATTCTTCAGAAACTGTTTGCTAAACTTTCCTCTCTAACCTACTTTCAACTTCACAGGGTGAGGAGCTGAATGGTAAAGCATTTCCATATATTTATGGTCATGAAATATCAAGAATGTTGAAAGCAATAATGAAATATCCACTATATTAAGCATTCTTGAGGAGTTATTAGAGCTGATAGTTTTGTTGGGTTTGAATAGCTAAGCAAGTTGTTATCTCCTGCAATTGCACCTGTTGGAATTGTGCTCACAAGGGGTTTGTGAGAAGTGATTGCAGTGGAATTGCTGGGAGCAACACCCAGTACTGTGGTCTACTTTTTGTTTAGATTTGATACTAAACCTCCAAGGACAGCAAAATCTTTTTAACTTGCAGTGATGGCTTTTAGTTTAGTTTAATTCCAGACTTTTCCCTGTGGAAGCAGTTACTCTAGCAAGGGGGTTTGGTAGGTTCTATTCTGCAAAATATAACCCCAGGGAGGTTTGTCTGCTTTCAAAGATATTCCCTCCTTAAAGAAGAGTTTGGAGAAACAAGCTGGCCACAGAATTAAGGAGGAAAATAATTTTTAGTCATCTGTCATGTCTCTGCTGCCTTCACCTCTTGCTGTGTGCTCAGTCTAATTTTTGTGTCTAGTTAGGAGCCACATATCTTGATGATGGAGCTGTCAGCCAGGGAAACTAACTTTCTTTAATTTCCCTTTCAGGGTCTGAGAGCCCCATCTGAGAGCAAAGGTTTGGAAAGTTCTGGCAGTTCTCTTCATTGAGCACATCACTGGTGCAAATAACAGCAGGTCCAGTAACATTGTGGTGGAACGGGATATTGGATGATATATCTTACAGGAAAATCCCCGATCAGGAGATTCAAAAGCTTTCTGGAAATTGCATAAATTAAGATGGTTTCAGGCAGGGAATATTCCCATTCTTCTTACCTCACCGAGGCTGGTGACCTCTGGCCTTCTGCTTTGCTGTAGTTGTTGCTTTTCATAGATTTTTGGAGAGATTGCTGTTTTACATTTAACACTCCTTCTCTACCTACCTAATAGTACAGTCAAGCCATCCAGGAAGACCAGGCAAGATAAATTAGATGCTTAATTTGCACATCAGGAACTTCAGGCAGCCTAATTTTAAGAGGACATTTTTATAAAGTAAAATGGCACTGTGCATGTATTAGTAATTGCTAGTTCCACAAAATTATTAATGATAGATGAGCTCTGGGCTTGGAATCTTTGCATAACTTAGTGTTTGAAGGCTGTGCCATGAAACACAGGCAACAAAACTCATTAGGAAACTTATCACATAATTGTCAATATTATTGTAATTTATATTATTTTTCTCCATCACTCTCCATACAAAAATACATAAGCCAACAGTTATAATACAGATTAGTCACATTGTGAATAGTCTTCCCAAAACATAAGTTGATTTTAGCAATCTGAAAACAGAACAATGTATTCCTGGGCATGCTGCTGTCTCACATTGTTCATCCCTTAAGGGTTCCCATTTTCCTGACATGGCCTGAACCCTGCAGGGTTTAGATAACGTTTTTGGGTGAGTTTGTGTTCTTGCATCTCCTCTCCTTGGTCCTTCAATCCCTTCTAGACACATTCCGCCTTTCCACATCTTCTATCCTTTATTTGTCTTGGGAGCCAGCCAAAACCTACAAAGAATATCAAAAATATGTGTTCTGAGGTGGTTTAAATATCGACTTGATTTTGGGCTGATCTCTCCCTCTCCCACATGTGAATACATGAGGATCAAGGCTGCGTTCTCCAGACCTGCTCCCAGACCCTAGTTCCAAGCTCTTCTCCAACGTTTTCCAAAGACTGTAACCAGGCACAGAACTGGCCCTGTGAGGTTCTGTGGGTGTGAATACAATTCAGAGCTGCTTTATCTCTTCCAATAAATTTTAGAAAAAGTGTTCTGGTATATTTTTTTTAACAGACAGATTTTCAGATATTTTTTCAGATTTTTTTTCCCAGAATTTTCTCAGTTTGAGCTTTCCATCACATGAAGAAAAACCTTCTGTTTGTTTAGTTCTTATCATTGTGAATTTTAATATCAGTGGGGATGATAGACTGACAATCTTTTGTTGCTTTGTGTTTCACTTTTGTGTACACCTTGAACATATATGTCCTATTACGAATACAAAATTATATGTGGATATATATTTTTAGTGATGGCACTGATTTTAAAATCTTCTGAAAACTGCCTTGAGAACCCTTTAAATCAGATTATTGTGTGGCATTTCTTGGAATGCTGAAGAGATAAAATATTGGCCATCTATAAAATTGTGCACTTTTATTTTTCTGTTTCACAAACAGGTTTTATTCTTTGCATCTCATTTACAGATTGCTGAGTGTCACAGTATATCACAGTACAAGCTGGTTTGCACTGGGCAATTAATTCAGTTCTAGATAAGAGACACAACTGGCCCCTGCATTGACTAACAGAGAGGGAAAACCTTTCCCAACCAAGTTCTTGGCCCTGATCAAGCCCTGAACCTGGCTGGTAGAGGAAAAATATACTATTAGACACAGATAATTCTGTGCAGACTTTGCAAAAGCTAACCCTTTTCCTTTGAGATAAAGAGGAAACCTTGTCTGGAAGAGGTTCTTTCAAGTTCTCATTGTGAAAAAGAAACGCCTCAGCAATAGTAGACCCCAGGTAATATTAAAACATTTGCACAATTTTAAGTTTTGCCTTATTAATGTTGTTCAAAAGTCCATGTTTTCTTCCTATTTTTTATTAAAACAAAGAAAAGGGAAAAAATTTGGGGTGAACGTACACCCTCCTTTAAGTCTTGGGTGATATAATGTTCTCATGTTTTTCTCACGTCTTTCAATCAATCATATAACAGTACAATCATCTGGTGATGTTCAGCTGCCCAAACCCAAGGTAATGGTGAGAGACCTCCTCACCAATAGATGGGGTGGCTCCTTGAGATCTTATTACCTGAGAGCAGAGGCATGAACGCCTTTAAATGGACACTGAGACACGTTGGGCACCTGCCAGATGTGTCCAGCCTGCACCACGTCCTGCTGAGGACCACAGGCAGCATCCTCCTGGTGACCCCTCCACAGCCATCACAGAGCCCTGAAACCAGAGCAATTCATCACCTACCTCATGGAAACCTGGGACTCTTGAAGTGACAGTTATTTCATTTGCTTACAAATTATTTTTTTCCTGTTTACAAACAGTTTTTTTCTTTTTACAGATTGTTTTTCTAGTAATTGAGTTTTCTCTAACGGTTCTATGGGTTAAATGGTTCTAGAGTTATATAGGTTCCTGCTTTTAGAGATAAGTTGTAACTTGTCACTTCTAAGAAAATGGCCTGTGACATGTTAGGCTGAAAGGCTATTAGTCCTAGATGTGAATGCTGCACCTCCAGTGATACATGGCCTCAAGCAAATTAGGCCCATGCTCTCTTCTGTCACCTGGTTTGCAAAGGGCCCTTGCAGATGGGTGACAGAGAGCAGGCTGCAGTTTTTAATAAAGAAAAAATGGAGGAGATATCACAGTATATCACACTACAAGCTGGCTTGTACTGGGATAATTAATTTGGCTATAAATAAGAAACCCAACTGGCCACTGGGTTGACTGACAGGACCCTCCACCAATTACATTCCATCCTAAGCTAGAGACCTCTCACAGGCCGGGGAGCTGGGCAGTGTTAAAAGATCAGCCCAATGGGGTTATCCTGACAAATCCCCCTCATAAAGAGGGGCTCAAGGGTTCAGCTCTCTCTGTTGCCCTGTGAGCATCGGGTGAGGGGCTGTCTGTGTCTCTGTCCACATTCACAGCTGAGAACTGTGGCTGGCAAAGGGTGAAGAGGAACATTCTCCAGAGCCTTTGCATGCCCTGTGTCAGCTTGGACAAATGTAGACACGTGTGTGAATTTTGAAGTAAAATTTAAAAATTTGAAAGGAATAATATAAAAGAAAGAACTTTCTAATGTTTAGCTTGTTGTATAATCTTCATTTCATAACGAATGCTCTAGTTTTGTTTTTTGGTGTTTGTTTGGTGGGGGTTTTTTTTGGTTTTTGTTTGGTTTTTTTTTTTTTTTTTTATATTGGTAAAACGCTTTTGGATTTGTGGGGACAAAAAAATCTGAATGCATTCCTCTGACCCGTGAGTATCCCAACAGGTGGAACACACTCTGGGACAGGGAAGGAACATGAGGAGACCCTGGAAGAGCTGAGCTGGAGAGGAAATCCAGCACCTGCACAAACCTCCTGTTTTCACCATTAAAATGTTGTTCTTTCAATCTACTTTTGACCATCTGCTTTGGGCTAGGGAAAAATGCTTCTTCTTGATACACGTGTCACTCACACTCTGATGGGAAGCTTAGATATCCACAATTTAGTTGTTTATTCTCTTCCCTCCACATTGTCTTGTTTTCTCTGCTCAGGTGAGACCCCACCTGCAGAGCTGCCCCAGCCCTGGACCAGCACAGCCAGGAGCTGGAGCTGCTGCACAGAGCCCAGAGGAGGCACCAGGATGAGCAGAGGGATGGAGCAGCTCTGCTGGGAGGAAAGGCTGGCACAGCTGGCATTGCTCACCTGCACAGGAGAAGCTTTGGGCTGAGCTCAGGGTGGCCCTGCAGGGCCTGGAGGAGCTGCAGGAAAGATGGAGAGAGACAATTGCCAAGGGCTGCAGGGACAGGAGCCAGGGAATGGCTGCCAGTGCCAGAGGGCAGGGCTGGGTGGGATCTTGGGAATGAGGAATTGTTCCCTGGCAGGGTGGGCAGGCCCTGGCACAGGGTGCCCAGAGCAGCTGGGGCTGCCCCTGGATCCCTGGCAGTGCCCAAGGCCAGGCTGGACACTGGGGCTGGAGCAGCCTGGGACAGTGGGAGGGGTCCCTGCCATGGCAGGGGTGGCACTGGGTGGGATTTAAGGTCCCTTCAAACCCAAACCATTCTGGGATTCCATGATTCTGTGATTTTACTTGTCTGCCAGTGGCCCCTGTTTAATATTGATACCCAGAGGCCACATTTGTTTCCTTCTTGAACAGAAATATAAATCCAGTTTTACATGAGACACTGTCTGTTTGTATCTCCTGTAGATGTAAGGAGGTGCTGTAGATATTTCAGTACCCTGAGGACATCTTTATATAATGATTGCTCTTGGGCTGAAGCAATTTAAAAATCCCACTGCATACACTTGATGTTTAGTATAACGAATGAGGGCAAATGCAAAAAGAATTGCAATAAATAAGCTAAACACTGGAGAATACTGGATCTAGCCTACATTTAATAGAAGTACAGCCATCATAGAAAGAATTCATGTTTATAAAGTACAGCTGTACTTTGTTCTTTTAACAAATCTTTGGGGCAAGTTTGTCTTGAAAGCTAAAGTTCTAAATTCAGTTTCCCATCTCACTTCAATTTCTGCCGTGCATTTAACTAAATGCTATTTTTAACTATAAAGCTAATAAGAATAACAACAACAAGAGTTTGTCTGAGCATCTCTTTCCAAGATGCTGTAAATAAAGTGTGCAAGTGAAAGAATTAAAGCTCTCCTTCCCCTTTAGCCGCTGCTAAAGGTGTAGTCAAATCCACAGTTCCTCAGCTTTGGGTTTTACTCCTTGCATTCCACACTTACTGCTCAGCTCTGCCCACTGCTCTTTGAAGGTTTCCCCTTCTTTCTGTCGCTCTCTCTGGTTGTCATGGCTCAAGATGGTAAATCCTTTTACAGTCACATTTTAGTTTTTTCTTTCCCACTCCACACATGTTTTTTGAAGTTTGATTTGCAGCAGCACTGGGCAGCTCAGGAGGCCCATGGGAATGCAGTGCAGCCCTTGTGTGAGCTGGGTGTGTAACCTCGCTTACCTCAGTGTTCAGACCCCTAATTCATTGCAGAGCTGCAGTGGATCTGACAGTCTGGCCCATGCTCCTGTCACCCAAACCCTCCATCTCTGCCTTCATCCCAGCAGGGCGCAGCCTGCTCGCGTGTGCGAGAGATCTTCCTCCTAGGACATGATATTAAATGTTCACAGTCAGGATGAGAAATCTCCTTTCTGAGCATGATTGGATAACCTTTGGTATTGCCATGGGTATAAAACCTAAAATAAACTTCCAGTACCACGCTGTGTCAGGAGAAGTCACAGTTTTTTTACTAGATGGTGTGTTGAGCATCATTCTACCACTGACTGAGTTTTGACAGCAATTGTTTGTATCCTTTAGAAAGAAAACAGAATTAAAAATTAAAATTTTTCTGTGAGCTTTAACAGGGGAAGAAGGAAAGCACCTTACTAAGGAGACACCACATTGCAAATTAATGTAAAACTTAGGGATTCTCAGCAGTTGCTTGGAATTTTAGTGCTCTGAGTGTATTTGTATCCACAGTTACACTGAGATTTCTTGAAATATTTAATGCAGTGCTTTATTCATCATTTATATATTTTTAGACATAATGTGAGCGGAATAGATCTTTCTAGTGACTACACAACTGCAGGTGAAAGTATCAACATTTACAGGAAGGATGATATGAGCCGTGATGTTTTTACAGGAATTTAGATTTACATATGAAGGAATATTAAAGTCATAAAGTAGCATAAGGAGATTATTGATTTAAATCTGGTTCAATTTTTAAAATATAATCTGCCCTTCAGAATAAGAAGCTCTTTGCAGTATCTCGCAGGCAAAACAAATTCTTTTATCCTGTAACCTTCTTAATCTTTTTTAACTGAAAGAGAGAAGATTTAGATGGGATACAAAGAAGAAATTTTTTACAGCTAAGTGTGGTAAGGCCCTGGCCCAGAGCAGCTGGGGCTGCCCCTGGATCCCTGGCAGTGCCCAAGGCCAGGCTGGACACTGGGGCTGGAGCAGCCTGGGACAGTGGGAGGTGTCCCTGCCATGGATGGGGTGGGATAAATGCAGCTCCTTCAAGAGCATTATCTGTGGATGATAGCAATTGTTTTAAATGGCTTAATGATACCACAGATAATTACAATTCTTTGACTTTTGGTGACCGAAATCCAAGTGAAGCTGATTTACGAAAGTTCTGCTCGTCTGTTGTTGCTCAGTGTGAAAAAAAGAAACTAAAGAAAACAGAAGTATGTTCTAATGGATAGAATAGTACCCAGTGCATTCATTAAATATCCCACTATTAATCAGTAAACTCTTAGAGGCTGCTGATTGTTTGTTCCCCTTGTTGGTTGCTGAACCAGAGATGATTTTGCTGCAGCTGACATGCAGTGGCCAGTCCAGCCTTCCCCTCCTCTGCTGGCCCTGCTCCAGCAGCTCCTGGCCCTGCTGTGCTGAGGATCCACAGCTGGACACAGCAGCCAGAGGTGCCTCCAGGGCTGGGCACAGGGGCAGGATTACACAGTTTATTCATCAGCTGTCACCGGAGATTTCTCTTCTTACCAGAGTTTATATAATTTTTAACTAACCTTAGCATTTTCTGTCATTCGTTTCTTCTTCACTAACTAGTTGCTAAGGAGCTGTACTTGCTAAGTAGGAAGGTGTCCACTGCACAGATTTTTAGAGCCCTTTTGATTAGGAGCCACATCTAAACCCCTGTGAAATTAATAGGGAGTCATAAAATCATAGGATTATGAAATGGTTTGGGTTGGAAGGGACCTTAAATCCCCTCCAGTGCCACCCCTGCCATGGACACCTCCCACTGTCCCAGGCTGCTCCAGCCCCAGTGTCCAGCCCGGCCTTGGGCACTGCCAGGGATCCAGGGGCAGCCCCAGCTGCTCTGGGCACCCTGTGCCAGGGCCTGCCCACCCTCACAGGGAACAATTCCTCATTCCCAAGATCCCATCCAGCCCTGCCCTCTGGCACTGGCAGCCATTCCCTGGCTCCTGTCCCTGCAGCCCTTGGCAATTGTCTCTCTCCATCTTTCCTGCAGCTCCTGCAAGCACTGGAAATCCATTAGTTTTTCATCAGACCTTAAAGCAAAAATTCTTGTCTTTCTACAGAGGCACATTTTTTGGAGGAGGATGCACAGATCTGATCAGCAAAGAATCTGGAGGTGTCACTCTTGAGGTTGTTGGTGTTGTGTTTGTGCTCAGCTTAGTCACGAGTTTTATGGGCAGGAACGTTGTGATGGGATTTAATGGGATAATTTGGGCTTTCTGCTATGGAAGAGAGCATGTTTGTTTAGCAGGTGTTTTCCAGCATTTCTGAGGCCAAACTATGTGCACCACTGATGAGGGGGCCTTTGGAATGTCCTCTCCCAATTTGTATGATGGCAAAAATTCACCACAATTAAGTTACGCTTGGAATAAAATAAAATGAAATCCAGCCAGGGAGCAACTCAAGGTCTGTTATTTCAAATGTGGAATCCTTAAAATTTCTCTTTGACTTGGATTTAAGGAAAAGAGGTTTGAAACTTTTATTCAGGGTAAATGATTAATGTATTAAAATTCTCTCTTAAAATAATTAAAAGTCTCTATTTTTTTTTTCATATTATGTCCATTTATCTGAATCATGAGCATGAGTACCTGTTGTGCATGACAGTTATATGTTAATAGTGACCTCTCAGAATTTAAGCTGTAATAGAGAAGTCAAAACAATCTATTTTAACCATTAAATCTGGACTTTGCTTGGCATGTACTAAAACATTTTTCTATTCAAGTGACCTCTCATCACTGTTTTTTTAACAAATCAGAATTTATAATTTTATCAAGACCAGATCAAGGTTGAGTGATTAAAAAGAGCATGATTTCAAAAGAGATGTTTTTTTAACATCAGAAACAGCCAGGCTTTGTTTATCTGCAGTACTGAAATTTGAACATAATTCTGTGTGAATTCAGTATGGATTCATATTCTAAACACAGAGTATGTGGTCACTTCCTACCTCTAAGGAGAAATGAAATTAAGATACTGTATCAGACTGGCTTTATGATAAAAGTAGTATAGGGGTTTTCTGAACCACACAGTTCTTGAATAAGATCTCTCAGCATTCCTATTCAATATGTTAATTTAATAGAAACACTAGAATCACAAGTGTGGTCTTTCCATGAGTAAGATAATTAAAGAGTTTGAAAACTAGGATTAATAAGTCATTATAGCAAGTTTAGTTTCAATTAACATTATAAATTCAACTCTTTTAGTAAGTAATTGACATCTGATTAGCATGTTGTTGGGTATAGCTGTTTAGATATTAATCAAACTTCCAAACCTTGCTAACAAAATCCCTTAAAGACATGTACATAATTTCCCTTTATTTACATGGTAACTAAGCTTATCTTTTATGTGTGTTTGCTCAGGGCCACAACTTGGAGCATATGCTGAGACTATTATTTATTAATTATAGTCAGAATTGCCAATATGATTCAAAAGTCATGGGACAGCACTTCTGCCTTTTTTGATATACTCTGTGTAATCTCGACCATTGCAGAGATTTCTTGGCTCTGTGGGTGTCAGCTCACAGAACTGCTCGGTTTTGTGTCTGAATCTGAGTAAAGCAGCAGCTTCGTGTGGAAAAAATGAATGAAACTAATTTGTTAGCAGCTTTCCTTTGAAAAATGAATTAATCTAATTTGTAAAAAATACAGCAATGAGTCTTTCTGATGAAAAAGGTAATAAAAATGCAAGGCATGAAAGCATATTTTGTGCTTAGATCCAGTTAGTTTGTGCTTGAGCAGACTAAATTAAATACTATAAATTCTGCTCAAGAAATGTAAATACTAGGAGGTAAATCTGACTAAAAATGCAGCTAAAAAGGGAGGGGCTACTTTTAAATGTAATCTCTTAGATTTGATATGATTTGCTCTAACTAAAATTATATTTGGTCACTGACAATACACTTTTTATCATTAAATATATGGGAAATATGGAAAAAAACTTGCTTTAAAGACTGTCACAATAATGCTTCGGTAACAGAAGAAAATATGATTGTTTCTTACATTGGATATGAATCAGAAGGAAAAACCTTAAACTATGGGGAAATGAGTGATTTATCCGATGGGACGGTGAGTGACAATAACAAATCGCTCTCTCTCTTTTGCCAGAGCTCTCTTTGCTCTCCTGAGGCACGCAGGGCAATGACCCGGGTGGCAGAGCACGGCCTGGGAGGGCACAGTGCCCAGGGGAGGACCCTGCTGTGTGCGCCCGTCAGAAATGGAGAGCAGCGACTCCACACGCTCCTGAGGAAGATCTGCAGTCCTCCACGGCCAGGAGTTCGCGCAGAAACTTTATATCTGACTTTTTATTTGGCAGTGTTGCATTTTTCCACTCCTGGCACACGCCACACCGGAGGGCTCTCCCTCCTTTGAGGAAGATGAGGGCACCGTTCATCCCTCTGCAAGAATTCCCCTCTGGACACTCACTCAAAGGGCTTTGGCAGCCCTTGGAAGCCACTGAGGGGTCAGGGCTTCACATCCAGGGAAGGCAGAACAAGTTGGGAAGAGCTTTGAAGTGTTGTTAGAATCTTGAGAGTCTCATTTGAGAGCCTGATGGGGTTTATTTTATTGTGAAATCACTACTGCCCGGGGTATGGCTGTGCTGGCTCTGCCTCCTTGGGAAAGGGGCTTTCCTAAGGTGTTGGTAAGTTTGGTCCCTCTCAAATCCATCCTGACAGGGGGTTCCCTCAACCCCATTACCCCCTGGAAGGAATGAAAATAATCCAGGAGCTCTATAAAACAAACATTCAGCCCCCAAAAGAGCTCACCCCAGGTTACTGCCCAAATTGCTGGCTGAGGAGGAGCAGCACCTCCTCCCTCAGCAAAGAAACCAAATTTGCCCCATTTGAATGGTTTGCAGTGAAATACTTCCCACATGTCAGCTTTTACTGGCAGCATTTACAGAAAAATCAAAGAATTCCAGTAGTTGAACAAATCTCTCATCTTTATTCTTTTGCATAGAATAAACAAAAAATTTATTTCAAACTTGAAATGAAGTGGGAAATGGGGATTAACCAGGCAGTAAGTGAAAGCAAGCTGCAGCCTTGAGCACATTTGTAATTAGGCAAGTTACAAACACTTCAGTAATGAGGATAATAGAAATTCTGACAGGTCCTGTAATGGAGAGAGCTTGTGAGCACCACTGTAATAAATAAACAGAGATCTATTTGATTTTTTGTTAAAAGTTAGAAGCCCCAAGAGTTTTATGTTACTTCCTTTAGTGCTTGGTGAGGCTGTTTGTATGAGACTTTCCCCTACATTTTAAATCACTTATTGCTGCTTTGGCAGCGTCTGTTAGATTCCATTAGATTCATTAGCTCTTCTAAAGAGCATTGCTCTGTGGAAATAGCTGAAACAGCTGCCCTGTGTAATTTTGTTATTGCTTTAATTTACTCAGAATTCTCTTTTAACACTCCAGCTGTTAAATATAAAGAGGAAAAACCAATCAATATAAAAGCACTTTCTACCTCAGTATTCTTACGTGTACAGTTTGGGGGAAGATGGCTGAGAAACTAAACAAATGTAAGGCTTGTTCTGTTGTTTTCCAGGAGATTTCTTGGAGCTGCTGGAAGTACACAGCACTTCTGAAAATGTCAGCGATGGAGCACTTTGCTGTGGGGTGAGTTATGCTCCTCTGCCAAACTGCTTCTCTCACACCATGAAACATCTGTCAGCCTGCAAGCCCAGCTGCCTCCTGTCCAGCACCACTTGTTCCCTCTTAGATCCTGGCCAAATTGAGGTGAGAAGATCTAGGCATGGGCTGTGCTGGTGTCCTCAAAGCCTTTTTTATTTACTCCAGGAATAAGGGATAAGCTTTCACTGAGCATCCCCGTGCAGCTGCAGACCTGCTGCTGGAAATGCGTGAGTCCATTTGTGAAGCTCCTTTGATTTGCTAACAGAAACCTTTATGCGTTGTAGTGTGTATTCCTGTTGCTTTCAAGAACACAGAATTGCTTTATTTTTATGGTTCCATCCAGACCATCCAGTGAGAAAATTCAGGGCTCTCCTGAATTTGTTGTTGAATACTGATTAGAGGTACAAAACTGCAGAGCAGGGTATAACAACAACAACTGATCTGGCAGCAGTTCAGCTCAGTATATCTTACAGAAATTGATTGAGTCATGCCAACTTAAAGCTTTGGTCTTTGTTACCAATATCTTAGAAATACAGCTACAGAAGGGTTAAATCCATAAAGGAATGTTTGGTTTCTTTCCAGGTGGAGAGAGGGGAGCAAGAGGGAAAAGAGATTTTAATCTCTTTCATCTTTGCTTCTGTTCTGATGTCTTTAGTGAAAGGAGGCAATCTTCTTAAAAGGGACTTTAAGATGAGATCTAGTGGAGCATTTTCCCACTCCAGAGGCCAGGGTTGGATGGAATATCGGGAAGGAATTGTTCCCTGGCAGGGTGGGCAGGCCCTGGCACAGGGTGCCCAGAGCAGCTGGGGCTGCCCAAGGCCAGGTTGGGCACTGGGGCTGGAGCAGCCTGGGACTGCTTCCCAGTGGAAGGTGTTGGGACCCTTGGCAGGGGATGAAATGAAATGAAATGAAATGAAATGAAATGAAATGAAATGAAATGAAATGAAATGAAATGAAATGAAATGAAATGAAATAGCCTTTAAAATTCCTCCCAGCCCAAACCATTGTGGGATTGTGTGTTTATCTGCATGGGATGAGTCTTATGTTTCCCAGCTTTTTTTCTGCCAACTTGTGGCATTTGCCTGTAGACTTTGCAAACACAGAAGATCCATTGCCTTCTTTCCAACAGGCAGATCAAATAGTATTTTCTTGAACAAAACTGCCAATTTGAGCACAATCAGCCAGTTGTGCTTTAAGTTGTGCAGTCTGTAGGGAAAGTTCTGGAGTACTACTTTAGAAAAGATTTTGTCAGTGCTCTTTCCTAGAGGCCTTTGCTCTCAAACACAGTTATACCCATTACCTGAGTTTTAACCTATCTATCTCTATTGTTTAATTCAAAATGTGTGGCTGCATTTCTCGTCACAGGGAAAAGCAAGGCACAACTTCCCAAGGATATTTCTGGGATTCACGTTCTCTGAACCTCAGAGAAAGGAAAAACAATTCTTATCTCATTTACTCTCCTGAGTTTTGGAACAAGTGGAATGCATTGAGGAAGATTATTTACCTGAAGGAATTTGTTTGATTGGATTCTGGTTATGAGTGTTTTGATTCATTGACCAATTGAATCCACATGTGTGTCAGGACTGTCAGCTGACAGTCACAAGATTCTGGGCAGTTGAGTGCTTGGCAGATTCAGTTTAGATGTAGTGTAATATAGTATAGAATAATATAGTATAATAAAGTAAATAATTAGCCTTCTGATAAGATGGAGTCAGATGCATAATTTCTCCCTGTGTTGGAGATTGCCTTGATTTACTGTAAAAATGAGTCAATTTTTTTTAAACAGTCGTGTGATTTCATGTCCCAAATCCAGTGAATTAGGAATGCTATTGTTGTGCCATCTGATAGTTAAATGCATCTCTTTCAAATTAAGTTCTTTTTAAAGTTGTTTCTGATATCCCAGTGATGCAGAGCACACAGGCAGACCTTTTACTTCTCATTGTTAATAAGTTTTCAGATGTTAAACTCTAGATTTCTGCTGTCAGTGGCAAATGTTTGTTTATGTTCTCCTCAACAGCTGTCATGTTAGTGTCACTCCTTCCTTATTTTTTCCTTTAATTGCCTTTCAAAGTATAGTCTTGAAGATGAAAGGCCAGGTACCTTCTTTCAAAGGTCAGGCTTAACTGGCAGTGATGCTCATTTCTGTTTTTTGAAAGTCAGCTCCCTTGTCTCAGCAGACGAATATGTTGTCATAGCACAGGTATGCAGCATATCAAAACCAGTATATTTCGTACTGTTCTGCTCTGCAAGCTTCTAGCATGTTATCTTTTAACAATAATTTACTGCCAGAAGACCCACTTCGTCCCAATATACTCAGAATTAAGTTTAAGGTATTTCTAGTGTGGATAATGCAATAACATATATGAAGTTTAATCAAGTATTTGCACAGATATAAATATTTTTTCCCCTGTTAATTTATTTCTGAACACATTAAGGGCGCCCAGCCTTTGGCTGAAGGCAAAGCCTATCTTAGGATTCTCTATTTTATTAGGGATATAATATTTTTTACTCTGTGCTGTTTATTCCTCTGCTGCCTGCTAGCAGCTAAACAAGAAGATAATGGTTCAAAGGGAAAACACATCACTGAGAATTAACTGCATATGTACAACATGGTCCAGTCTTTGCTGTTGGAATAAATGATTAGGAAATCAAGTGGTAAACTAAATACTGATTGAACTGCTTTCCTCAGGACTGCTGTTGCTGATAATCCCAATATTCTTTGCAGCATTAGTTGATCACATCCCTTGTTTGAAATAAACTCCTCTCATATTATCAAAGGACAAACTGAGTATGGGGATTTAAGATACTTAACACTGTAATGGTTCACTGGTCTGCATTAATTGGGGTATTTGGAGAGCATTAATTATGAATTTATATTTGCTGAAATTAATCTGTTGCCACTCCTTTGGGATTCAGGAAGTGTTGATTATGGTATTTTGTCATCACCAGACCAAGTGGGGAAGAACTTTTGATCTTCCCCAGAAGAAGAACAGAGAGAGCTGCATCTGCTGAACTGAGACTGGAATTTGGCACCTGCAACCTCATCCTGCTCAAAAAGGAACCTCTGCACAAAAGAGAGTTGTGTGAGAATCCCTGCAGACCAATAAATTCCTGAGGAATTCTTTGCCTGAGAGCCTTTCCTTACTTTACTGCTACTCACCAGTCTGTTTGGGACAAGGCTGGATTTAAGCAATTTGTCTATTCATTGGACACTTAGAATGGACCTGTCCTTTTTTGCAGAAATATCTACCTACAGCCAAAATATAGCTCAATAGAGATAACTTGTTTTAGAAGTTTGTTATTTAAAATACAGTAATTAGATTTAATTCTTTAGATGGCTTCTTCATGTAAAGTATTACCAAGAAGTCCCTTTGAGGATAAAAAGTTGTGTTCAGAAAATTCTTGAGGTTCTATTTCTGGGCACTACAGACATCTTTAAGGGTAATACTTTAAAGATACTTTCACAAAACCCTTCTCCACATCAGATGTGCTGTTAAATACTTTAATCACATCGTTAGTTTTTCCTGAAAGACTTCAGCATTATGCCACACATGGAGAGACACTAACTTTGATGTTCAATAGGTCACCAAGCTGGGAGATGGAATTCCTCTTGCTCACAAGTTCCAGGTAGCTTTGTAGGTTTTGTACTCTGCTGAGGAAGAACATTCATATTGTCTAGTGATCTCTTTAAGAACACTTCCACTTTGGTGGAAAAAATGTCCATTTAAAAACAATGGGCTCTGTAAAATATTTTCCAACTGAATAGGATACAACAGAAAAATGGATGTCCATCTGAAGAGATGTCTTATCATCAGTTCACAGAGCAATGATAAGTGTCTTTCAGACACTTACAGGTGTCTCCCAGAAGAACAACAGAACCACCTAAAGACATCCATGACCGAATATTTCAAGAGTGTCAGAAATCAAATTACATTCTATACTGGCAGGATGATGTCTTTTGGAAGGTGTTCGACCTTTATTTAAAATAAATACATGTATTTAAAAATTATTTTAAATAGTGATGTTTTGGAGAAAAATACTGAATCTGCTCAAAATGAACTACTTGGCAATTTATGTAACTGAAGTGGTACCGGGGAGATGACAGAGACAACTGGGATATAGGTTTGTGGAGTTTTATTTTTAAAGTATTCTTTTAAATGGCAATTTATTGAACAAATTTGTATTTAAAGTATTTGAATATGCATTTGTTGCTACATATGCTGAGCATGGAAGATGTTCCAAGGACTACATTCACAATTCTATAATATTTTAGAATATGGTTCATCAAATTATGGTAGCTTGGCAAAGAAAACAAGGAGCTCATAAAATGTGTGATAGATGCAGGTGAAGAAAACAGAAAGATGTCTGATATGGGCAGTTAAAATCTTACTCTGTGACTGTGAAAACAGTTAAAAGGTAGATATCAGCAACATTTTGAACTCTACAAGGAAGATTGTAATTGTACTTGATTCATTATTCATCAAAGAATGAATCTGACCAAAAAAACCCTCAAAGGTAAGTGCATCTAGTCTGTAAAACCAGACATTCTGATAGTTATTACATAACCTCTCCACTACACACCTCTATTTATTTATTTATTTGTACTCCTGGTCTAATTTTTGGTTTCTCATATACTCTTCTTCAAAGGATGTAATGATTCTATTCACATGGTGTGTGTAAGATACTCCTGAAAGGAGCTTTAGAAACAAGCCCAAGCTGCTGGCTGCATGGAGGGCAGCTGAATGTTCCAGAGACTGCCCGGCTCCCATTGTTTTGGCAGGAATCTGTGTGGATGCAGATCTTTGCTCCCAGATTCTGGGTGTCACAAGGGGGGTTGCTCATTCCTCTCACCAGAGGTCAGGATGCACAAACAGAAAGCAGAGAAAGGGGCTCCCAGCTCATCAAACTTTCGTTCCCAAAGACCTGACGGGTGAGGGTGTACCAGGGTTTGGATCAGGCGCCTTCACAGCCTGTGTGACCAAGGCTTTTACCAGCCCCGTGTCACGCTGCTGTTTCATCAGAGCTCTCCACGCGCCTCTTGTATCTGATTTATTTCTTCTGCGTTATATTTCAGTAATTTCTCTGTAATTGCATCAGATGGGGGAAAATACCAAAAGAAGAGGTTTTTATTAGCTAAAGCGCAAATGCCCTTGGCAGTCTGGAGTCAGGAGATGTAGCAGGATCATGGATCTGTCACAATTTTGTGACCAGGGGCAGAATGGTTAATTTATGTGTAAATTATTATTGTTCACAGAATCTCTGCTCAACACTGTTACCAAATCTGAAAAAGTAGCATCAGCAAAGAATTCCAGCTTCCTCACTTGGATCTGATTTTTCTAAACCTCATAGTATGAACTTACCCATTTGGGTTAGCCTATAAGAACACTCAAAAGGCAACCACAAGGATAGAAATTTAATAATCCGGGAGCTTGTGGTTACACTGATGAGTATGGAATTTAGGGATCTTCTCTAGTTTTAGGAGATTTTCAGCTTCTAGGTTACTGTAGCTTTCATTAATAATTTTAAACTAATTAAACAGTTTTTTCATGCTTAATTGGAAATCTCTGTTTAAAATAATATATTCATTTTTCATGTGTTTTTAAATTATATACAAGTCCTTGAGATGGATAATAATTGTTAATTAAAATGCTACATTAGCTTAAAACATTTTAAGGAAGTGGTAATAACTTGCAAATTATGAAGAAAAATGATGTATGTATAATTTGGACAACATTTTTTTCCTTAGGCAGAAAATGCAACAACCAAGATCAGCCAAAGGTAGATAGAGACTGCAAAAGGTTGAGACAGCACAAATCCAACAAGGTGAATCAAAAAATAAAAAAAAATATTTCCAAGTTTTCCCGTTTGGATGGTTCAACTCATACCCACAGTACACTGTGAAATAATCAGACAGTTTCTGGTTTTTTGTATCATACAGAGCCATGAAAACCAATTTAGTTTTTAAACTCGATCAATTTTCTCTCCTAAATGAGCTGAGGTAGGGTCACCCATCAGTAAACCTCTGTCAAATGAGTTTTTTTTTAGACTATCCAGCTCTGCTCTTTAATGGCACCAGTTTGAATTAGACCTTAATGTAATGTCACTTTAAATTAGGGGCTTCAGCCTGAACATGACCATAAAGAATATTATCGAGGCAGAGTAAACAGATTTCTATCAAAACAAATCAGTGTAGGTTGGAAATAGCAAAGTCACTGACACTTTGGAGGTCTTGGATTTCATCGTGGAATTGGCTGCGTCTGTTCAAACCGAACACAGGAATGTCTTCAGGTGACACAACAATTGTGTGCTTAACATAATAAATGCAAAACAATGTACAAACACATTGCCTCAAGTTGGCTTGAACAGGTCTTTCCTGTGATCAATGCCCTCATTTCAGGCTTCTAAACCAGGTTCCTGCTGTTCCCCTGCAAGCAGGAGCTGTGACATTGCTGTGCTCAGTAAACCTCGAGTAATTCTCTCCCTTTTGCCCCGAATTCCGTCAGCCCACACAGCCCTGCTGTGCTCTGAGAGGCACTTGGGCTGTGCCAGATGCCACAGGAATCGCTGGGGCTTTCTTAACGTCGTCGTTTAGTCCTAGGAAACCTGCTGACATCTTTTGCTTCCCCCAAAATAGCATCTCTGTTTCCAGAGGCAGGGAAGATGAACGTGGGTGTGCGCACATAATCAGATATCGATTTCTGGGCAAAATGTTCATAATTTACTTGCAGGAGAAATAATTTGAAGCACTTTTCCCAGGAATAGTTATTTATTTTGGAATTCTGTATCTCTGTGTAGTGAAATCCAGCAGGGAATGGTTGTGGGTGAGTTATCTGCCAGATGGCAAAATTTCTCAGCCCACTCCAAGTCAATGGTTTATGTGCACTTCCTACTACACACATCAGGTTAAAAACTCTGGAACCTGCACTTGACAACTGGCAGTCAAGGGAGAGAATCAGCTGAATTACCATTTGTCAATCTGAATAGTCCCTAGCAAAACAACCAGAGCTATTCTGAGCTGTTCAATAAGTAAAGAAGAGTAGAAATCAATGGAAATTAAATTACTGTAAATTTGGTATATCCATATGGAATTAAAAATACATATAGGATCTGGTGCTTACTAAGTAAACAAAACTGATGTGAAAATCTAGTTCTTAACTGGATAATTGTCAATTATGGCACTGCCTTACAGAGGAAGGAGCCAGCTGCTGCAGGACTGGTCTGGAACTTCAGCTGCTCAGATCACTCTGAGGGCTTTGCCACTGACTTGCAGATTGGTAAAAATCCATGACACAAATTGTGGGGGAAGAGGGGATCTTGTCAACTTTGAAGTGGAATTACTTAATTTCTTTCCATCTACTGTTGAACCCTGTGGAGGGTATAAGAGAAGTTCAATAACAAACAAGCTTGATATGGAGAAAAAATTAGTGGAGACAATGATAAGAAGCAGAAATTGTATCTATAACTCGCTCCTGACTCTGGGGCCTGTTTCCCACCATGCTGAGGCCAGCCCCATGTGCTCCCTTCAGCCCCAGATCTCCTTCTGGACTGCTGGAACTCCCCAGTGATTTTCTGATTCAGGAGATTATATCCTGCAAGAAAAGAATGGTTTTTCTTTCTGAAACTATCATTTATTTTGGCCACATTCAGCAATTAAAATATAGTGAGTAGATCTGATGTCATTAAATGTCTGAAATTCATAAATACTTTCAGGATCTAAATAAGCCTTCTAGTGTCACGATAGTAGAAAATTTGGGGGGAAAAGTTATTCATGGTTACTCTGGTGAAATCCAGAACAACCTATTGATTAAAGTGTATAATTATAGTTTCTGTAGTGATGTGTAACTTTGCAGACTTTGGATCAAGCTGTCTGAACTGGTGACGCGAGTCAACCAGGGCTTTGGGGTATTTACAGTTTAAATTTTGCCACACTCAATTTCAAAAAAATCCTAAAGAGTTTTCAGATGAAGCAAAAAATTTAAAAAATAATTAAAAAAATAAAAGAATGGGGACGGGGTGGGGAGAGACAAAACGACTTAATGAGGATATGAATTCAATTGACTGTACAGAGAAAACTCGTAGTGGATGGAATCATAGAAAGACTGAATTGTTTGGGTTGGAAGGGACCTTAAATCCCACCCAGTGCCACCCCATCCATGGCAGGGACCCCTCCCACTGCCCCAGGCTGCTCCAGCCCCAGTGTCCAGCCTGGCCTTGGGCGCTGCCAGGGATCCAGGGGCAGCCCCAGCTGCTCTGGGCACCCTGTGCCAGGGCCTGCCCACCCTCACAGGGAAGGGAAATTTACCACAAAAGTCAGGATGACTTCCCAGTGTTACAAAGAAGAAGCTATCTTATTGTCACCATTTCTAATTAACAGCAACCTGGCTGCCACTATTGCTAATTACCAGTGGAAAATAGAGCACAAAACAGTACCAATAGCAGATGGTTATAAAAAGGCTAAAAGAAAACATGAGCAGTGTGAGATCTGTTTTTTCAGTAATTCCAGTTGTTCTGCATTTCAGGTGGTGCTGCTTTTCCTTTCAGTAAAACTGAAGTGACAAATAACCGAGTGAGAAAGAGGAGAAGGAGAGTTAGCAAATTATGTCACCAATGAACTTTGTATGGAATATGTTAACATTTTGGAGGTGAGATGAATGATTTTATTAAAGATCTGAGAATGCTTAAAAGCATATTTTAGAGCCTAATGTTAATATCTCTTGCTGTCTTGGGTCTTCAATTTATATTGGTGCTGTGCTTTGCTGTTCCGTGCTTAAAAATAACAATAACATTTCAAATTATAAAAATTGATTTATCTCTCTCCTTGCTCTTTTTTAAAATGGTATTAATATATTAGGAGGAAGAAAAGTGAACTCTTAAAAAAATTACAACTCCTGTGCTTCTATAATTTTCACATTTATAAGAGCCAAGGCTCATAATTTCTAGACTACATAAAAAAATGGAAAGGCAAACTTGGAGAAGGCAGTGGAAACAAGACTCCAGTTCCTGGCATCTTTTCCCAAGTCTATGATTTGCATGAAAAATGCCGGCATAAAATACCCTGGAGATGTGTGATGGAGATGTGTGTTTGCAAAATGTCTTTTCTTTAGGAATTGAATTACGGATGAGCAACAGGTTTTAATGGCTCAATCTGACAGCAATTTTTTAGTGGTTGATATGAGAGTCCATTTTAGGAATTATTTTATCCCTTTGGTCCATGTAGTGGCATACAAAGCATTGCCTGAGCACTAAAAATTTTGGAAAAAAACCCCAAAGTTGCATGCAGGAAGAGAGTTGCCTTCACTTATTTTTTCACTCAGGTTTTCACCTGCTGTTGTTGTTGGGTCCCTTTGTAACTGATTAAGATGTATTGTACTTAACATATATCATGGATTTGAAAAGTGGAAACCTTATAAAAAACACAATCAAGTAAAAGTCAGAACCATAATATGATGTTTTATTTGGATAAAATACAAAAATCCCAAATTGTATTGAAGACAAATTATGAAAGAAATATCAGAATTGCTTCCGTTTTTGTATTTTTTTGATCACAAGGGAAATTTCAGTACTCCGGCCTGTACTGTCTTGTTTCAATCTGTTTATATGTGTTGCATTTAAATTGTCCAGCATTAAATTGCTGATCCCTGGGATCCTTGACTAATGGGAGTGGTGGTTCAGGTGTGCCTATGAAAATTCCCATTACATGATGGAGATCCTGTTCCTCAAGGATATAAGCTAAAAAGGATTAGAGGTATAAACCTAGTAGTTCTCATGGCAAGGCTTTGGATGTAGTAATACTGTGCAAAAATTAGGGACAAATTAAGACTTCCATGAAGCCCAAACAATGCACAAATTATTTGATATCACTGTGGATAATTTTATGAACTACTGTAAAAAACCTGCTTCCAAACTACCAGAACATTGGCACTTTTCACAGGAATTATTTTCACAGAAGCCTCAGTAATATTTCAATAGAGCATTTTAAACTGTTGTCTTTGTAGAAACCTTCCAGAAAGTGTAACTTGTACTACGGCATTTAGGGTTGCCTAGCATTTCTGTCTATAAAGTTGTAATTGCAATGTTCAACTTAAATTCTATGTAGTGGTCAGTGTTCACTTCTACATCTCCATCAAGCTGATTTTGGGTTCACAATATCAATTTATTTTTTTTAGTATCTGATTTTTGGTTTTGCAGTTTCATCCAAACCATTTATTTCCGTGCAAGTAAAGAGGTTTTAATTCCCATATCTCCTACAGACCATTGCACAGTCAAGAGATTTCAGATGATGTAGCCTCAGCTCTGGTTTTTATAGATCTTACCAGAAGAGGGTCAGAGCTAAACACATTTCCCATCCCACACAAAAAGGCAGAATTTTATCTGGAAAGGAGTTAGAAAAAGTTTTGCTGGTGCGTATTTAGTCATAGAAGGAAGATTGGATTTATGTCAATATCAGGATAGATGGATTCAGTTGGAAATTCCTCAAGTAAAAGGAAATTGTTACTGAAACATGTTTTGATTTCAGCTCCCTGTCCAGGGAGATAAAGTGCAGATTCAGGTAATGTGGGGACAACTCTAAAACCCATGGTTCCATTTACTGGTTTTAATCTAACAAGCTAAAAACATTTAATTAATGCCTCTGTAGCTAGTTACATTTCACAGCAGTGGCTTTTATTACTGGATATCTCCTGATTTCTGTTTCTCTCTCTGTGCAAACATGCACGGGGTTCTCAGTTACAACTCCTTAGCATACATTAAATCATTTGAAAAAGTAGCAAAGCAGTAGTTTTTCTTCTTCCCATTGAACTGATTTTGGTACAAGAGGTCTCATCAATATTAACCAAATAATAAATTAAGAAGGCTTACTGAGATGTGATATATTCATGTGAAAAAAGAGAATATTTCTGCAGTGTCCTTGGTTTCCCAAGTTCCAAAATGCTTTTAAATAACTCAAATTGAGTTATCCCACCACTACCATCTGTAAAGAATGAACAGATTTTATTCTTTTTCATGTATCTTGTAGCAGTTCTTCTTTGCTTTTAAAAGTGTCAGAGTCTTCTAAGAGGTGAGGAGCCCATCTCCAGGAGGTTCACAAGTTCACAGGAGGAAATTACTGAGTTGGTCTTGTCAGAGTATGTCCAATTCTTTTTTTCAGCTCAATATTCTTTGCTACAGCAGACAGAGAAATATGTCCTTTTAATTTTTTATACATTTCAAAGGAAGCTCTATTCTGTTTCATATTTTCACATTCTGGATATTTTCAAAGAAAAACACCACCTGCTTTTCTATTTTTATATCCTTTTATGAACATTAATCTAAGAAAACTTCTGTGGCCTTGCTCTCTGTCTGCAGCGACTGGCTGCACCCAGGCCAGTTGAATTAAATCCAGAAGGGTTGGTTCGTGGCACCTGTTTGTCAGGCACGAAAGAAGCCGTCGGCACAGGGATGTGGGGACTGAAAATCCCCCTGGGTGTGCTTAGTTCCATCTGGGATAAAGGCTCTGCTGGCGCTGTCAGCCCAGCCCAGCTGGGAACATGGCAGGGGGAAGCAGCCATGGCTCCTGGTGCTGTTAAGGCCAACTTGTAGATTTATAAAAGGTCATTAATTATTAGAATTGAAGAAAAGCAATGCGAGTTTTTCAATACGTTAATAATCACAGAATGGTTTGAGTGGGAAGGGATTTAAAGCCAGTGCCACCCCTGCCATGGCAGGGACAGCTCCCAGTGCCCCAGGCTGCTCCAGCCCCAGTGTCCAGCCTGGCCTTGGGCACTGCCAGGGATCCAGGGGCAGCCCCAGCTGCTCGGGGCACCCTGTGCCAGGGATCTCACACTATACAAGGTCTTCCTATGCATAAATTCCTTCATGTGCATCATCCTTTCTAAACAAGGAAATCCTTGTTAGGCTCACCTGAAGGAGAAAGGGAAGCAGCACAGCCAATTCAGAGCCCATCTCTCTCGTCACTGGCACAGGCAATCCTAAAGTAAAGCAGCTTTTTTAAATGGTGAAAGCAGATTGTGGATAAGAGGTTTGCAATTCCCAGGAGAGCTCTGGGGACCAACATCAGGCAAGCAGCAGGACAAAATTTATGAGCACTCCCAGGGTAGAATGTACCATCATTAATCTGATTTAAAAATGCACATGGGGTTCTGAGAACGTGAAGAATGTGCGTTTGTTGTCTCAGGATATATAGGTGGTGTTTCCTTGGAAAAGCAGGGTACCTTAGGACTATTGTTTTTGAGGACCTGGAAAGGTTCTGCAAAAATCATATAATAATTACCATTTACAGGATGAATTATAATGGTTTTGCAGACTGCTTGAAGACAGCTGAAGAGTGTGCATCACAACACAATTCAAATATTTTGTAAACAAACTCATTGTCACAAATGCATTAATATAGATGTGGTTGCAATCAGGTTCTTCTCTCTTTCCCCGCATTTAATGGATTTCTAACTCATGACTCTTCTTTTACCATGAAGAATTTTTGCCCAAACTAAGAGAGTTAATGCTGCACATCAGGTATTCCCATAGCCTTGATCCCTTCCTACACCTTCTAAATTAGAGGGTTGGTGATTTGCACCCCTGCACTCTCCTCTCCTCTCCTCTCCTCTCCTCTCCTCTCCTCTCCTCTCCTCTCCTCTCCTCTCCTCTCCTCTCCTCTCCTCTCCTCTCCTCTCCTCTCCTCTCCTCTCCTCTCCTCTCCTCTCCTCTCCTCTCCTCTCCTCTCCTCTCCTCTCCTCTCCTCTCCTCTCCTCTCCTCTCCTCTCCTCTCCTCTCCTCTCCTCTTTAATTTATTAATTTATAAAATTATTAATTTATTAGCCAAGCTTTGCCCATGTGAAAAGTGGTATTTTTTTGCAAGTCCAAGTCAAAATACACCTTTCTGAGCACTCTTACAAATGGATGATACACTTGGAAAGAACATTTTTCATTGCGAAAAAGAATCGATCTGATCAATTTACAGATGGTTTTTGACAGCCAAAATCTATCTAAAAAATTGTCAAAGTCTGTCCAAAAACAAAAGGGTGTTAAAATGGCGGCTGATGTTTCCAGATATGCCTAGGCTACTTATATTGAACTGGGTGATTATTTAAGAATTCCATGTAAGCAAATGGATTGCTAGTTCAAAATTTAATGAAGTTTGATATAATCAGGGAGATTGAAATCAGGCTTGAAGGGTTTGATTCTTGATTAATGGAAATCTATGTCGTTCATGTATTGTTTTCCTAATGTAATACTGTCTTGGTTTACAAGACAGGTGTCTGCTAGGGGCAGCAGAAAATCTTCCCTGGGAAAGGAAAATGTAAACCCCCTCCCTCCAAATTATTAGAATTTTGAAATCAAGGGGCTCTCAGGCAAAGATATGAGAGTAGGAATAACAGTTCTTTACCAGTGCGTATAATAAAGCAAACAAAAAACAACGACTCTGGCACAAAAACAAACAGAACCCTAACCAAGTCCCAGAACCCTAACCAAGTCCCAGAACCCGAACCAAGCCCCAGAACCTGAACCCAGCCCCAGAACTTGAGCCCAGTCCCAGAACCCGAGCCCAGTCCCAGAACCCGAACCAAGTCCCAGAACCCGAGCCCAGTCCCAGAACCCGAACCAAGTCCCAGAACCCGAACCCAACCCCAGAGCCCAGCCCCGGAACCTGAGCCCAGCCCCAGAGCCCAAACCCAGCCCCAGAACCCAAGCCCAGTCCAAGAACCGGAGCCCAGCCCCAGAGCCTAAACCCAGCCCCAGAACCTGAACGTAGCCCTAGAACCAGAACCCAGCCCAGAACCCGAGCCCAGTCCCGGAACCCGAACCCAGCCCCAGAACCGGAGCCCAGCCCCAGAACCGGAGCCCAGCCCTGAACCCGAACCCAGCCCCGGAACCCGAGCCCAGCCCCAGAACCCGAGCCCAGCCCCAGGACCCAAACCCAGCCCCGGAACCCGAGCCCAGCCCCAGGACCCGAACCCAGCCCTGGAACCCGAGCCCAGCCCAGAACCCGAACCCAGCCCCGGAACCCGAGCCCAGCCCCAGAACCCGAGCCCAGCCCCAGGACCCAAACCCAGCCCCGGAACCCGAGCCCAGCCCCAGGACCCGAACCCAGCCCCAGAACCCGAGCCCAGTCCCAGCCTTGGGGCTGCCGCACTTTTCCCCCTGGTGCAGTTCCAGGCATGGCCAGCAGGGGCGCTGCTGGCTCCCGGCGGGCAGGGCAGGTGCAGCGATCCCCACGGGGCTGCAGGGGGCGCTGTGGGGCGGCGCGGGGAGCGCGCGGCAATGGCGGCTGGGCCCAGACGGGGAGGGACGGAGGAGAGGCTTCGCTCCACAAACCCCGGGGCAGCCGAGCCCTGTGCCCCAACAGGACTCTCGCGAGCAGCAGGACAGAACAGCAGGGATGAGCAGAAATTCCAGGGCAGTGAATGAGAATGTCCCAAAGCTGCACAGCAATAGCTGGAACCTGCAGGTGTGCTGGCAGGGCAGGGCGATGCAGGGCCCAGCAGCAGAAGAAAGGTTCCCCTGTGCGTCACGGTGGTGACGGAAAAACTCTTTTTTTCCAAGCTGATCCAACCGGCCTCGGTGGGAGAAGGCAGCAGGGACAGAGCCTCGCAGTGCTGGTGAATCCTCCCCACAGTGCCCACACCTGTCTCCCCTCTGGTGCCAAGAGAGCGAGAGGCAGCCGGGAACTGCCCCAGCCCCTTCCTCCTGCCCGAATCTCCTGATATGTCTGCCCTCCTCCAAGAGAAACTCCCAAAACCCAAAAGAGCTCCCCCTGCCCGCCCATCTCAAGCATCCATCCATCAGTTTCCATTCGCAACTCAATGGGAAGAAATGCCACAGGTGATAAGGAAAGAACAGAAAAAAATCCCAACCCCCAACAAATACCTTTGGAATAAAAAAGGTTTAGGTAAAGTTTAATAAGAAACAAAAATGAAACAAAAATTAGGAAGGAGTTGAAGACTGTAATGTATGCATCAAACTTTGAGGGTCCCTTCTTCCTTGTCCTGTAAAATTGGAATAAATACCTTCTGAGGGGACTAAGAATTGGTATTCACTGGTCAGAGAGGATGCTTAAATGAATATTCATGTATTTTCCCAAAAAATTGAGAAAAAATCCACCATCATTTTTTTAAGAACTGATAAAAAAATTACCAACCTCTCATCTCCAAATCCAGAAGTTGTCCAAATGACAATCTTAATTGTTTAGCAGCAACAGTTGGTGCCCATGAGCCCAAATTTGCTGTGATTTTCCATGCAACATACAGGAGAAAATGTGAATGAGAAATGATGGTATAAATAGGCTTGTTAAAAGTGCAAGGCAGACTAATTAATTAATAAACTCGTCTGAAGTTTGAAGTTTGACATATCAGCTACAAAGATGACAGAGAAAACAAACCTTCTCTGTTCTCCACTGCTGTACCTGAGCACTGTCTAATTGACAACAACTAAAAATCATCCTTCAGTGTCATTATTGTTCTCAGGATCTGTGCCCAGCACTGCTATGTGCTGTCAGCTTTATTAGATGCCACAATGCCAACTATTTCTTGTGACTCTGTGATCTTTATAATCTGGAAACATGAAGTAGTCTCCCAAAAGCCTGATTTTGTTTCCTCCCTGACCCTTTGTCAGCACTGGGGTGGTGGTGCCTGGGGACAGCAGCTCTGGAGAGCAGCCAGAGCCAGCACTGCTCACTTTTCCTGCCTTTCCCTTCCCCTCCACGTTCTTGTTATTCCTCTCCTCAGCCACAGACACAAACCTCCAGTCTGTCAGCAGTTTCAAGTTTGTCCCCTGGCGTTTTTTTTTTTGCTGCTCTTGTCTCCTTTCCTGCCACTGCATTTATTGTTTGTCATTCACTCCTGTTCCACCCCAGCTTCGCACTCCTGTGTCAGGAGATGTGAGTGGCCCTGTTACTCAGAGTTCTACAAGTATTTCTCATGTTCTGCTGAGATTTGATTTTTCCCAGAAAACAGGCTAACAATACATTTCAGCCTAACTTAGGAGTCACTGGAGAGAGGCAGGGGGACTATGCAGACAAGCTTTCTCCAACTTTATCTATCTTTTTAGAATCATTTTTTGGAGAAAGAATCAATCTGTATTGAGAATGAGGCTTTTATTAATACATGAAGAGATTTTGGGCAGGTAGGAGCCAGGCAGGTATCTGCTGTCAATGATTTATTTATATTCTGGGCTTGAGATGTATTTGTAAATAAACCAAGCCATTTTTGCCTTAGCTGCCTGTGACACATGTACTATGTGTGTGCACGGAAAATGTGACATCTGTGCTCACAGCACTGAGCGAGGCAAAAGCACTGAATCTCACTGGCAGTGCAGCTCCCACAGAACCAGGACTTTCCAGGATAAAGCTCTTCATTGCTGATCTGTGTTGCTAAACCCAGAGCTGCTTATCCTGCAGTCTTTCCAAGGGGAGCAGCAGTGGTGCTGCTGTAACTCCCTCTGTGAAAAACTCTAGGCAGTTGTGGAAGCTTGTGTGGAAGGATGGATAAACAGCCACCATCAGATTCTGAGCATGAGAACCCTTGTGCTTATTGTTTTTTCATCATTATTGCTAACATCTGTTACATGGCTCTGCAAGGGTTCCTCAGGGTGAGAGAGATAGACGAAAATCTTGGCTTCATGATCAGAAGGCTTGATTTATTAATTTATGATATATATTACATTAAGACTATACTAATAGGAATAGAGAAAAAAGTTAAGAAGCTGCTAAGCTAAGAATAGAATAGGAATCTAAAAACAAGAGAGCTCTCTGTGAATCTGTCCCAGAGATCTTGGTCCTGTGATTGGCCCTTAATTGTACACATGGAACATGAGCCAATCACAGGTGCACCTATTGCATTTCACAGCAGCAGATAACCATTGTTTACATTCTCTTTCTGGGGCCTCAGCTTCCCACAAGAGGAAAAAATCCCAAAGAAAGGATTTCTATGAAAAAATGTCCGTGACAAAGATCCACCCTCTCTGAGAGTTTCCAAGGATGCCTAGCCTGTTCCTAGCACATGGCATTCAGGCAGGTGTGCACACTTCAGCGGCCTTGTGCAGGTGTCCCCACTGGGGCACAGAATTCCCTAAACCACAGGTTTCATATTAAAAAACAAATCATTCCTAGAGATGAACTAACATTTTGTCTTTTCTGCAAAATCTTTACTTTCTGCCTCTTTTTCAGTCCCCACCTGTTCCACAGCACCAACTCCTGACCAGGGTGCAGCTTTGGCTTGAGGACACTGTGTGAACTTGTGGCAGTCTCCAATTGCCCGTTCTGACTGAGGCATTGACGTTGCCAGGTGTGCTCGGTGTTGTGCGCTTGACGGGGCGCGACACCTCCCCCAGGACACTGAACCTCCTCAGCAGTGCCCCGTGGATCAACGCGGGAAAAGCGACACGGGCCTCGCTTGTTTGGCTGAGGATCGTTTAGTAAACCACAAGGGTGAAAACAAAAGCATCCATAACTCAAATGGAGATCAGAGGCAAGGACTACGAACAAAGGCAGGGCAGTGGGTTTAAGGGACAGGACAAGGGTGGAGTTCAGAATTGGGAACCAATAACAAAGGTTGGGGAGGAATACAAGATGGGGATTACAATAGTTAAACCAATAGAGAGTTACAGGGGAGGAGAACAGTTTAACTAAACCAATGAGACATTGAAGGATACAAAAATTTCCAGGGAAATTTCTGGGAAAAGGGGCAGGTATGAGGGAGGACTGACATCTGGGATTAAACCAGTGCCTCAGGGGGGTGGGTTCAAAACCAACTTTTCAAAACAGTAACATAACAAAAAACACACTGCAACATGATAGTGTGATAAAAGAGACTTGGCAGATTTCCTAGGTGAAATCTGTTAGCGTGGAGCAAAGGAGGCTCAGGGGGAGCCTTCTGGCTCTGCACAACTCTCTGACAGGAGGGGCCAGCATGGGGGATCAGGCTGTACTCCCAGGGAACAGAGACAGGACAAGGAGAAATGGCCTCAGGGTGGGCTAGAGCAGGCTCAGGTTGCACACCAGCAGGAATTCCCCCATGGAAAGGGGGCTCAGGCCTTGGCAGGGGCTGCCCAGGGAGGTTTGAAGTCCCCGTCCCTGGAGGTGTCCAAGGGAGGCCTGTACGTGGCGCTCAGTGCCCTGGGCAGGGTGACCAATCATAGGCTGGATTTGATGATTCTGGAGGTCTTTTCCAAGCTTAATGATTCTCTGTAGCCTGAGAAAGCAAATATGTATAAAATCATCCTTCTGGGTGCCCTAAGCAGTGGCAGCTCTAATCCAGGCAGTTTGGTGCACATCTTTGGGTGTTGTGGGGCCAGTCTATGCGGGTCATCATGGTGCCGCATGTCACCATCCCAGCATGCTGGAGTGGAGAGACACTCAGGGCAGGACTTCACTGAGACAGCCCCTAAAGTTTTGGGGGATGGACTTTCTGCCTTCGGTGGAAGAGCTTGCCCAGAGCCAGAGGCCTAGTACATGGAGCTGAGGGATTATCCATCCTTTCACTCCTCCCCCCATCCCATGCGGACATTGAGGATCCCTGAGCTGTGTCCCTGTGAGTGGGGTGCTCATCCTGCCCTCATTCAGCCCAAATTCACAGGACAAAGCACATTTACTCATTGACATGAAGCAAATATCAGAGCATGAGAGAGAGGAAACCCGTGGTTTGGATGGGTCGGGCATTTGCCCTCAGTATCCTCAAATCCTTGTGCCCTTGCAGAACTCCTCCTGGATCTTCCTGTCCTTCAGAGGGAGAGCACTGAAAGAAGCCATTTGAACACTAAGTATTGGATATTCTGCATTTGGATAAACCAGCTTTACTCTGCCATCCCCTCAGAGCTCCCTGGGCTTATAGACAACAGGGAAAATTATTCTCAGTTCCATTTTCACAAACCTCTTTTTAATGCTGCACAATAACCTGTACAACAATCAATGTCCAGTTCTGTTGTCTAGCATTTTTCTTTCCTCTTGGAGAGTGGTATAAATATTAATAGCAGTAACCATGGATATTCTCTTTCATCTGACTTGGTACAAAAGAAGAAAGCTTCTCCAGATCAAATTGACTATTGATCTTGATATTTCTATTTGTGCAACCACTGTCACTGTAATTTCAACACTAAAATTAAAAAACTGAAGCAAGGTAACCTTACTGAAACTCAAAAGCAGTAAAAATATATAAAACATGATAGATGGACTTCTTCTTCTTCTCTCTTACAGAACAAGGGTTAACGAGGAGCCAGAGATGAGACTACAGGGTAAAATCAGTGCTAAAGTAGTGTCAACCCTTGAATTTGTTGAAGTGGAAAAAAAAAATTGATATATTGTGAAAGAAATTAGAATTCTGTTAGGAGCAGCAGCCTCAAATGAACTGACCTGAAGCAAGAAAATGACTTGGAAATGAGTGAAGGCTAGGACCAGACTTAACTTTGGTTATTTTCTTTCTGCATCCATCATGTTTAGTGATTATGCTTTGTTTAATATCAAGGGCAAACAGTGGTTTAGCAGAGCTGTTCTGTCACTTGCATTTTCCTGCAAATAAAACCATTAAACAGGCTTTTTTTCCTGACTACCAGTTCTGTCTATGGCAAGAAGAAATTATTACCCCTCATACATTCCTTTTCCATTCCAAAGCACAATGATCTCCCTTGGCTACTGAATGGCTAAAAGATGGAACAGATTGTTTTAAATGTGACTCTGATAGACCTTTGTGTTCCCCACACTGTCTGGCTTTAATTCTTCTTAGAATGGCATTAGCATTTGTTGAATATATATACAATTATATTTGCTGAAATTGTCGTATGCAAAGAAAGCTCTTCTACAGACTCTGTTCTTCAATGGAAATGTAAAGTCTTCATGCCAGCCATGAGGATTCCAAATCTCTGATTATGGGATTACATTTTCTGCAATCAGGAGGGTTTTGTGGCAGAGTATTTTTAGTTTTGCTGCCTGTTTTGTCTCCCTGTTCTTCATCTGTAAATACATCCCTTCTCAAATTTTCCTTCTTTGCTGGGTTTGCTGCACAAAGCACTTATGAATGGCTGAGACATCCATTCATAGGTTTTAACAGTTTATTCAGTCTATCTCTTCTCTGTCTTTGTAAGGAGACACTATTGTGAAAGTGGAATTAATTCTTAGATTTTTGATTTTTAAGCATTTGTTTTCTGAGAGCAGAGGCACATGAAACAGTTGTGCAAACTGAGCACATCTGGCTGAATCTTTTCCTTTGGTCTCCCTTAAAGGGGCTTCTAGCTCATAGAGCTCACCCTCTATTGATGACAGATGTAACAGCTGGGCAGGGTTTTATTTTCCAGCCACACAAACTGGCATTTTAATAGTCTCATATTCTTATTCCAGGATTAAATGGGGAAAAACATACAAGAAACACAGTGCTCTGGGAGGTAGGGATGTACAGTGTGGAAATGGAGAGAGAATCTTGAGATGTCTGGGTTAATCCTATGCAGTGGCATTAAGTCACCTGCTGACTCAGCTTGGGAATTGTTGTAATTCATAGGGGATTTATCCCTGATGCTGCCTCGGGAAAGGTGTGGAAGATTCTCAGATTCCCCAGCGTTGGTTGTGACATTTTTGTTGGGTTTTTTTGGTGGGGAGATTGTTTGCATTTCCAGGTGATCAAATGAAGGTAAAACTTGTGTTTTGAGGGGAGGGGAAATGTGACAAATATTGCCAATAGATGGAGTATTGATCACTATAAGAGCAGAAAATATAGGGATGTTAAATATACATATTCATACCTCCCAATTCCTAGAAGCTCTTAATCCTATATAAATGAGGCAAAATCTTACATAAGCAATAAGAAAAATTGTCCCAGGAAGCCACCAAGCCAGAAAGGCCTCGAAGGGGAGAGAGTCTTTTCTCCTTTAAATTATCTAAGGGGGATCTCACATTTTTGGGGAACACCTACTGCTCCCTCTGCAGCACCCAAAACCTGCTCATATCATGTCTTTGGTGTGGAACAATGCATCTGGAAGTGGGACCTGCAGGTCTGACCTGGTTTATACTTTAACTACTGATCTGCCCTCCCCAGGCAGGGAATTTACTCAATGCTCAAAATCCCATCCAGAATTTTGTTTCTATTTTGTGAACTCTGAATCCTAAGGCCGTATGGAGTCTCAATGTTCTTTGTACAGCAAAATTTTGTCTTTTATTTTAACTCCAGACAAAATATATAGATTTTCCTTTATCTTCACACCTCCACCTTTGACCTTCAGTAGAATAGAACAGACTATTTCCATGGTGGGGAGCACAACCATCACTTACTCCAACTTCCTGAGCAGTTCAGGGCTGACTAAGCTAAAGCTTGTTCTCAAGGGCATTGTCCAAATGGCTCCTAAACCCTGAGAGACCTGGGGCCTCAACCACCTCTAGAAGAAGCCCTTCCAGTGCTTAATCATCCTCTCTGGAAAGAAATGCTTCCTAAGGTGTGGTAAGAGCTAGAAGAGCTTTTCCCACATTCCCTCAGTAGATAGCATGTTCCTTCCTCTGTAGAGAGCATTGAGGTCACCCTCCTTTTCCCCAAGTTTAACAAGCTCAGAGTCCTCAGCTCCTCACAGAACATCCCTTCCAGCCCTTTTTAGCAGCTCTGCCTCCTTCTGGGTGTATCAAGGACTGGAGAGACACTACATGTCCCTGACTTTTTCATCAGATTCATTAATGTCTTGTGTTTGTATTTAGAAAAGGAAAGTAATTTTGAAAGATTTTTTTGCTTAGTCTTCACCCTCACCAACCTCCTGCTTAAAATGGAATGAGGTGACTTCAGTGCTAGAAATGTGGTGTGGGGGCAGCAGCAGTGACAGCTCTGCAGTGAATCCCTCACACAAACAACTTTAACGTAGGTCAGAGTAGCAAAAGGTATTAGACAATGTCCAGACAACATCCAAAAAGCCTTTATTTTTCACCCGTTTTTGTTTTTCTTTTAAATTTTTTTCCCTCAAATATCAATCATCATTTCTTGTTCTGTTGTCTGTCGAGTTAACGCCTGTATATCTCAAGCTCCAGCCAGTCTACTTGATTTTCTTTCCCTTTTCTGGTGGGTTATGACTTGAATGAGTGCCAAGATAATCTTGGCCATTCTTGAGGACACCTCATCTCAATATTCTTTATTGCTGGAGTCACCGGAATGAACCTGTGGCTGGAAGGACGATGATAAATTCAATATTTTAAAACACTCTCCTAATCAGAACTTTTGACCTGTACTTCTGGACTTATTTTTCTCAGGAAGACACTCACTTATGTATTCCAAGTACCTTTATTTAGCATGAATATATTTCATGGAGGCAGGTTCTCAAATTTATAACATTCTGAAGAAGATTTAAAACTCAGCAGATTTGAACAATTCAAAACTAATAGTGACCTCTAGTGACTAGAGAATTCAGTAGGTCTTCCAGAACAAGCTTGAATTTGTTGTAAATCCAGTATTTTATAAAAGTTTAGAATGGCATTATATTCTTTAAGAGAGGGAATTTTTGCTTTTATGCCTTTTTCAGCTGAAATTCATGATTTGTAGCTAAAACTGGTATCTGCTTGCATTTTCCTTTCTTAATAATCCTTGAAGATATTTTAATATTTTAATTCTAGTCTAAAATAATTAGACCTTATTTGAAGCATATCTGAACTTTGCTGTGTGTTCTCTGGCATATAGAGGAGAAAATGAGAATACTGCAACTGACTTCAGACTTCATCTCAAACTCTTTGCATGGGTTTAATTTTACAAATGCTGAATCCTGTGGTCTGAGTCCCCAGTTGGGTTTGATTGAGAACTTCTCACATGGCTTTTTGATTAAACTGGAGATAATGTTCATTAAAACCCACAAAATATTGTGCTTTTAATGCCATTTTCTGTAAGAGTTAATATCTCACTGCTGGAAATATTTTGGATTTCATGATGCTCTGCCTTGAGAGCACTCAGAACACCCAGTGCTCAGGTGTAGTAAAGTCATGGAATGGTTTGAGTTGGAAGGGGCCTTCAAAGGTTTCCTAGTCCAGCCCCTCAATCACTGACACATTTTTGCTTGGCACTGGATGGCAGATATGAAATTGATTTTGTTCCTACTATTCAAATAAATATGGGTCAGTGATGGCTGTGATGGGTTGTTAGTGGGACTTCATGATCTTAAAGGCTTTTTCCAACCAAAATGATTCTATGATGGTGCATAGAGTCATTTATTACGCAGCCACCTTCTAACATTCCAAGTATTCTCCCACACAATTACTGCAACAGCGGCACTAAATAATAGCTGTTTATTTCTTTTAGTGACGTGCACTGAAAACTTTATTTTTTTTTTAAATGTACAATTTTACTTAGGGGTAAAATACACGATTGCAGGGACACGACACAATATTACTTGAGGGGAGGAAAAATTTGGAAAGAGAGGGAATACAAATTCTACATAAAGCTCATCTCCACCAACAGAAACTGTGTAGAGGAATTCCTCACTGATCAGGGGCATGGGTTGCAGACAGTCACCACCCATGGCCTCCAGTCTGAAGCCGCCTGACAGATCATACAGTTTATCTTCACTGCTGATATTCTTTGCCCTGCTGATTGTTCCAGCATTGCCTCACTTTTGTTGACACCATCACAATTACTCCTCTTTGAGAGTGGAAGTGTCTAGCAATTGAAGAGGCAAATAAGCGTCAAATCATAGGTGGTCCCCTGTATGGACTGCAAGTTGTATGGACTGTTGACCGGAAGCAGTCCCTATGCAACTACCTATGTGTAATTGCAATACCCAACGCAGATGTACCAAGTAGCTCAGACTTGGCCCACAGGGCACTTCTCTCCGTCCAAGATAAAAAGAAGCCAGCACCATACACCACAGTACGACAGGGAGCAGCGGAACCAGATGGGCAGCTTGTGGACAGGCTTTCAGTGACAATAAAAAATGATAGCAGCCTATCGCCGGAAGTGCAAGATCATCTTTTCAAAACCCTTGCATTTGAAGGTGCAAATCCTCGAACGTGAGCAATTTTAGCAAACCTGCCACAGGGAAGCCCAGTAGACGAGATGCTGATATGAGCCACAAGAGCTGAGCAGAACAGTCAAACTGCAGCCTTCAGGGCAGCCATGCAGAGTGCGATGGAACAGCAAGGATGCATAATTGCAGCAGCCTTGTCAGGAGAGACGAGCTAGGGATGGTGTTGTGGAATGCAGATAAGTTAGCAGCGACTATTATACAGGGGAGGTCATTTAGTAGCCAAGCAGTTTCAAAAATGATCAGAGGGCTCAGGAACCTCCCCTGCAGAAATTATAATACTGTGAGTGGTTTGATATTGCAATGCGGAGGATGTACTAATAGCTTTAGATGCAGCAGCAGCAATTTATATAGACATATCCACTGTGTGACATGTGGTGCTCCAAAATTGAGCGGCTATTGACTTTTTACTGTTAGCACATGGCCATGGGCTCGAGGACCTTGACGGAATGTGCTGCATTGTTGCTGAAGATCACTCTGAATCCATCCATAAGAAGATTCAAGATTTGCAGGAATATATGAAACAGATCACACAAGATGTTGGACTTTTTGGCTTTGATGGGTTATTATCTTGGGGAGGCTTGACTAGGTGGATAAAGAGTTTGGTAAAGACCCTCCTATTCCTCACCATTTTAGTCATTTTGGGATATATAATGTTAAGCTCTTTACTGAGATTTGTTAGAATAGCAATATAAAGATTGACATCTCAAGCCTGGGTTGTCCAAAAAGAAAAAGGGGGATTTGTAGAGGAATTCCTCGTTGATCAGGGGCATGGGTTGCCCCTTAAGGGATTGGACAACCCAGCCTTAACATAACAAGGGACTGAGTCCTTGGGGTCACCTTGAAGGCCCAGAAAGAGGAAATGTTGCGATGTTGCAAGAGCTACGACGGATGTTTGGTTGGATGCTTTAACCACAAAAAGGGCTGTACCCAATCATGTGGTGCCTTGATGCTTACCAATGAAATTGAGAAGCAGATGCACGATCGAGGTGTGCAAGCAATCATGGATAGTTGGCTGCCACATGCACAAGGGAAATGTGTATAAAAGGAGCGTTGTTCAGGCAATAAAGGGAGAATGCCATGTACCTGTGTCAGTGTGATTGTCTTTACTCAGCTGGCTCTCCATGGACCTTTCTCAAAACTGCAGTAAAACATAACCCAAATGAAAAGAGGAAGTCTTGCACTTGTCATTTTCACTGTTTCATTTAGATATTACTGAAATGAAAAGGCTTTTTGCTTTTGGTTTAGTTTTGGTTTGTTTGGTTTTTTTTTTTTTTTTTTTTTTTTTTTTTTTGTTTTTTGTTTTTTGGAGGAAATGATACAACAAGCTGGAGATATGACAGGTTGGTCAGTGCCAGGATACCATGTCAACCTTCAGTGAGGCCCTCAGTGAGAAATTGCCATTCAGTTTCAAGGAGGTGTTGCTGGCTAAAAAACCTGTTGCTGATCAGGTTTTCGTGTAATCAAAGACGTGGCTGGCTGACAGAAGCTTGGGATGCAGATGTTCTGCTGTGCTGTAACCTCAATGGGGTTAACCTAGACACACCTTTTATCAGGCCTACAAATCCATGTATTGAGAATACATACAGCTCCTGTTAAGCAGCGAGTTTAACGTTGCTGCTTATGAATAGCCTTGTTCATTTCTAAGCCAGTCTTATTCAGATGAGATAAATTGCCTAAAATGTTTGGAGCCATTTAGATTTAAAATCACTGAGAATCTGAATCCCTTTAACCTTTGACATGTACACAACTCATAACACAAATCCATAATTCGTTGTTCTGTTCATGTTTGCTTTGACAGATCCAGTGTTTTCCTGGTTTACTAAAGAGTAGATTTGCTCTTGATGAGTTTTTCATATCCTTCCTGTGCCCTGATAATAAAAACTCCAGAGAGGCATTGCTTCATGATGATTTCAGTGTCAGGTGGAAGAGAAGTTTTGGGTTATTTACTGGTAGATTCTGTACTTCTGTGTAATTGGTGAACTGGGACCAGACTTCTCATGTGTGAGAAGAGGTGATTGCTTGAGTTAGTGTTTTGGTTATGGATCCTTTTGTAGAGGTTATTTTGATTGCACGGTAAAGAGATTTATGTGATGGTGTTGAAGATTCTATAGTAAAATTTACTATCAATAGCAAAATTCCTTGTTTGTTTTGTGATTTTTGTTTCTTTTTAAATGAAGAATTATACTAAAGGCAACACCATGTTTTCCAGAGAGTGAATCTTTTACAGAAATTACAGCGCTGCTATGGAGAAACACATACTTTCGAAATTGCTTGCCTCTATGAAAACTTAGGATATAAACTTCAAAAGCTCGGTTCTCATTTAGAAAACAGACATTTCAAAAGTGAGCAAGATTGTCCGAACCTTCTTGGTGTCCAGCACCTTAAAAATTCAACCCTTGGAGGGTTCCTCTTGCAGGCTGTGGAGCTTTGCAGCAACACGGGCTGTTCTTACCCCTGTTCTCAAAGAATAAGCCTTGATTGGTATTTTTCCCTTATTTGGCTTCAATGCCATCTCTTAAATCTTGTTTGGGACAATAAAACTCAGTCATATTGGCTTATGTCCATGGTGTTACCTCTGCTACCGAGGTTGGGCAGGGTTTGGCAGCCTGGCACAGTGGAAGGTCTTCCTGCCCATGGCAGCGGGTGGCACGGGTTGAGCTTTAAGGTCCTTTCCAGCCCAAACCATTCTGAGATTCTATGATCATAGAACTTTTTCAAAAATATATCAGGGAAAAATATATCTGGAAAATCCCAATGAAATTTTAAAAATTGAGCAATTAAAATGCATATCCTGGAATAATTGTGTCAATGGGAAATCTTTGAATAAACTGTTTTCAAACGGGGCTCTTTTTGGACCAACTAGCTGAGATTTAGCTCTGAGGATTTTTTTAAACTCATAGCTTTATGTACCATTAATGATAGGATACAAATTGTTTTAAAAATGGAGTTGCAACAGAACCAAACCAGATATGAGGCATCAGCCTCTCTGTTGTGTGGGGCTTCTTCAGAGCATTCTTCCAAAGCCAGAGTCAGTGTTGACAGCAGCACTCCCTCCCTCCTGTTTGTTCCTGTTTGTTTTATCCCTTCTTTTTTAACTTCTACTGAGTTGTTGGTGGTAGCAAAGCTTAGGGGAAAATGCAGGCTGATGCTTCAGATTTGGAGAATTGCAATTGGGGATGTTTGCCACCCTTCAGTGCTCTTCACACCTCTCATTCTGAACTCAATAACATCATTTTGAGGGTGAATTATAGAGGGTGATGCTTGTCTTACTAACTTCCAGTTTAAATTGAAGAGTCAGATGAGTCACAGACTGGCAGGGGGAGAGGCACCTCCTCTTTGGGGCATGCTGGGGTTCCTCTAACAAATAGTGAGGCAGAGAGAGAGTGCTCTGGGTTCTGCATGTCCTACATTTGCAGGTCGTAGCTGCAGGCACAGCACTCCCTGGCAGAACCTTTTTAGAGATCACAACCTCACTAGGCTGGAGTTGAAAAATACACAGTGCTGCTCTCTATTTTAATTTTTTTATAGTTCGTTTCTGAGGTGACACACAGCTTCTGGAACAAGGCCTCAGATTAAACCCTGTAGGCAGGATCTGGACTAATAAGATGTTGTGCTGTGATTATTTCAAACTCTGCTTTGCCTGTCTCCATTACTTTTGTATTTTTCTCCTGCATGTAAAAGGAAAGCCAGATTTGAAGGTTATGTTCGCTTACCCAAATGTCAAACTCTTTATGAACATCTCAGCTGACATTTTTCTCCCTGCTTGCTGAGGAATGATCCAAATGTGTGACAGTAGTGCCACACCACCTGCATCCTACTCGCCATGCTCAGACATGAAAGCTCGATTTGGTCTTTGTCTCAGAGAGCTGATAAAGACCTGAGGTTGGAAAATGTTAACATAATAGCTTGACATTTTGCTTCTTTTTGTCCAGCTTGGGTTGAAAGGGACTTCGTGTGTTTAATCTAAGGGAAATACTTCTCTGTGAAATATTTAATGGACTGATTACTTCCACTTCAGCCTTTGCTTGCACACACCTCTTTCAGCAGAGTACAACCCCCTATCACCAGTAGTTAATGCTTCCAAAATGAGAGAGGTGATTCCATTTCTGTCATAGTCAGAAATTTCTGGTGTGTATTTGATATCAGAGTTTTAGAAAGGGCATGAGAGTCAGTAGTGTCTAATTAGACACCTAATTAGGGGGCTGTGACTTCCTCTATGTAGCCATGTAAGTTCAAGTCAGACAATTTCTTTTTTCTTTTTCTTTTTTTTTTTTTTTTTTTTTTTTTAATCTAGGTTGCTTTATGGAAAGCATTTGAGGCAGTGTGCAAGGGAAACTTCTTGTCTGGGTGCACCAGGTTCCAAATATTATCTCAGACAGACACCAAGCAAAGCCTCCCAGGAATGGCAGCAATGGTGTGAGCTGTGTCAGCTGTTTTACCCAGCAGCTTCTGCTCCCAGGAGAGTAAATGGATTTGTGCAGAACCAGAATGCTGCTCTGGAGCTGAGCCAGGCCTGCAGGCTCCTGAAAAAGAGGGAAGTGTCTGTGTCTTACTCCAGCTGGGGGAACACAAAAGGTCTCAGGAACTCCCTGGCCCGCGACAGGGCTGCTGCTGGGAGTAGGAACAAAAACCAGGGCAGAAAGCCAGACACAAAACTACCTCGTCATGTGTTTCTTTTAAAATACCACCAAGGGCCTTCTCTCTCCCCTACCCTCTCTCTCACTCTCCCTCCCAGCATGTGTGAACCCAGCACAGCCAAAATGGGATATTTTGCTTAACGATGTATATAGTGAAAGTCTACACCAGGTTAGGATCCTTGGAGATGATGCTTCCTTTACCTTCCTTATGAGCAAGACTTTGTGCCAATTCTTGGTTTAACAAAAATTGCAAAATAATTTACATTCCTTAAACTGAGGGATTTTTTTTCTCCCATTTTTCCCAAGATTTTTTTTTGCCAGGTTGACTTAGGCTTGTGTTAAGAAGGATTACACAAATTATTCCAAATACAAATTACCAAATTATTGAAAAAAAATCTGGAAAAGTTAGAGGCTGTGAAATAGAAATAAACCCAAGTTTATTGGGTCAAACCCTGCTAATAAACTGCTGGTCATTTTACCCAGGCAAAGGAAGCCACTGGCACCAGCTCAAGCTTTTCAGAACCTTCTCTTTACATTAGAAATATTATCAATGATATGGTATCTTACTGAAAAGGATGTTAAAATTGTTTTGGAAGGAACTTACCCTTGATGGCATTGCACAACAGATGACAGGAATAACTGACCCTCAGGAATCAATTTATTTTGGAGCTCTATTTGGGAGAAAATTCAGTGAGTGAAGGTCTGCTGTTGAAATAAAAATATTTTAAAAGTCATAAAATGTCTACAGAAGAATTCTTGCACTTCTCCTATTAACTTCAAAAAAGCTTGTAAATAGAAAACATTTGAAACAGAAATTTTAAATGTTGATTTTTTTAACAGAAAATATGAAAGAAAACTTTCTGAGCATTTTTTCTCCATTTGTGAGACTCACAAGGAAAATTATGTGATCCAAAGTGTAAGATGAGATGCATTGTTGGGGTATCAGTCAGAGGATTTTCAAATAATGATTTTCACAAAACTGGTAGGTAAGCTCTTTTGACACGATCATATTTTGCTGTTTAAAGCCTGCTTGTACATAATTATATACTCAATTCGTGTGACTGACAATGGTTATTTCCTTCCTTTAAAACCTAAGCAAATAGTTTGACAAGAAAAAAAATAAACTAATTCATACTTTCTGTCACTGATCATGAAAAACAAGCTGCAAATATAGAAGTAATATCTTATCTGATAATTCAGCTTAGATTTTTGGACTGTTTCCATGGACTATATTGCTGGAAATAACTGTGCTTCTATTCAGAAATTACCCACATACGCTTCCACTTTTTACCCTTTTATTTCTTCAGTTAATGTCTAAAAGCTTTCTAACTTGAGCTTTAGATTTTGGAAATACTCATTGTAGAGATTCCTTTGACTATCCTTCTGTTTGGTATTCCTTTTTCTTTCTATAATTGTTGTCCAAGTTGTTCAGTGCTGTTTTAACTTTTACATTGCATATATTGACTTTAGTAAACTGAGAATCTCAAGGACAGAAAGCCAAGAGACTTAGGGATTAGAAGCTGAGTCATTGGTGTTTAGTGGCATGATGAGGTTTTGTGACATCCAAAGCTTCAGCAAGGGTCTGGCAGGTGTGATGCAGGAATTGGACACCCATGCCAGTCTGGATCACCTAAATCTTAACCCTCCAGACCGTTTTCTGTGGCCGCAGGGGCGATTCCATCTGAACCGTGCTTTTCTGTCTTTCAGTCACACAGCCAGAATGCCATTAGAACCTGATGCCACAGCCGGGTTAAGGAAATTGCTCTCTAATCCGCCTAAATGTTTTAACCCACTGGATGAAATAAGAATTAAACGCATTTTCAGCCATTTAGCAGTGGTCCATATTTGGAGAGAAAGTGACTCAAAGGCGAAGAGACATCTCCCTAAGAGCTCGGGAGTTTGCTCCCTGCTGATCTGTGCTGCTGCTGAGGTGAGGGGATTTTTGGAGATCCCTCTCACTCCACAGGCATGGCAGGAAATTGTGTGTGTCCCCCCCCGTTAATTCAGTATACTTACTCAAGTACTTCCCTTATTTTGTTTCCAAAGGAATGGAGGTAAATTCCACCATCTGGATACATTCTCTTGATTTCAGGTTATTATTGATATGCAGAAAGGATATTTTATATGAAATAAAGCTCTTTAATATCAACCTAAAACAATCTCCTGGCTTCTTATTACAAGCACGTTGCTATGAGTTTTTTACACACAAGCTCTTTCTCAAAATAAGAAAAATTTTTTCCATTCTGGAGACTTATTTTGACAACTTACTTAATTAAATAAAACTGGGATCTACATTACATGAAGTTAATGTTTTAAATGGCACTATTTTATTTGCTAACGTGTGACACTGCCAATGTATTTGCTTTGCTAACTGGGATTTCTGTTCTCTGTTATACAATATCAAGCCTGATCTGTAATTTTCCAAAGGACCTCTGGGTATCAAACTCAGTTTCCATTGATTTTGAATTGTCTCTGTGATAAAATAGAAATGGTATTAAAGTATTTTCTTAATGGAAGGAGATATCTGTCACTATTTTTCACTGCAGTCATGCTTGAAAAATTGCTGTGCTCCTTGTTCTATTTAATCTGGCTACAATTAATATTCCATAATGTGTAGAAAACCAAAATACCTTTGCTAACAGCTGGATAGTGTGTACCTAAATTCCTGCCATCTGGTCCTACAGTCTTGGCTAACACAGGGGGCTGAACTTATCACAAAGTCAATATTCAATAGAAATACAAATTAGGAGGGCTGGTGAGCAGAAGAGCAAAGGGAAAGATTAAATACATATAGCAAGGAGATGGAATTTTACAGTTAATTCTCCATCTAAAACACTTTCTCATTTGTGTCTTTACACAACGCCTCAAACAAGAAGCTGAACTATTTGAGTATGCCAATGGATTCAAATGTTAATCAATATCCTATCTTTGCCCTCTGCCCTCTCCCCTCGTCAGTGAAACTGTGCCCAGATCCCTTCCCTGACTCCCCACCTCTGCTTCCAGCTGGCCCTGCTGTTCTTGTTGCCTGGATACAAGAGGAGCGTGTGCAGGAATGCTCCTGAGCTGCTGTGGGACGGCCTCTTCATCACTGGGATTCATCCACGGATTCGCTGGGAAAATGGCTCAGCCTTTTGTGCAGACCCCCAAGGAGACACAGCTCGACTGGGCTGCTCCCACAAGGGGCCTTGCTCTCCTCTCACACCACTGAGCTGATGCTTTCCTGCCAGTGCCAGCTGTCTGCTGGAAAGAATTATCCATCTCCCGGGAGTGGTAAACTCCAAGTGGATTTATGCACATTGCTCATAGATTCCTTTGGAGAACCCGAGCACCCTTTAACCAGACACAGAATCACAGAATCACAGAAATTCTAGGTTGGAAGGGACCTTTAAGATCATCGAGTCCATCCCATGTTCTAACACCTCAACTAGATCATGGCACCAAGTGCCACATCCAGTCTTTTTTTAAACACATCGAGGGATGGTGACTCCACCAGCTCCCTGGGTAGATGATTCCAGTATTACCACTCTTTCTGTGAAAAATTTCCTTCTGAATTCTAGCCTGTGTCTCCCCTGGCGCAGCTTGAGACTGTGTCCTCTTGTTCTGTCTGTTGTTGCCCGGAGAAAGAGACCGACCCCCAGCTCACCACAGCCACCCTTAAGCAAGTTGGAGAAGGTGATAAGGTCACCTCTGAGTCTCCTTTCCTCCAGGCTGAACAACCCCATCTCCCTCAGTCGTTCTTCATACGGCTTGTGTTCCAAGCCCCTCACCAGCCTTGTTGCTCTCCTTTGGACACGCTCAAGCATCTCAACGTCCCTCCTAAACTGAGGGGCCCAGAACTGGACGCAATACTCCAGGTGAGGCCTCACCAGTGCCGATACAGCAGAAGAATGACCTCCCTGTTCCTGATGGCCACACCATTCCTGATACTGGCCAGGACAGACCTGTATTTTCTTCCAAATTCTCTTTAACAGTGGGAGGAATTCTCTTTAACAGAGGACCAACCAAGATGGAGAGGGACTGTTGCAGCAGAAAATCTTGGAGCAGGATATTTCCTCTTGCCTTCCCAAACAAAGACTGTGTTGGAGTCCATGTTGATGGGCCAACAGGGATCACCCAGGCTCTCGCTCTCTTCATTGCCCATGTTAGCACAATTTCCCAATTTAATCCCTTGGGGAAGGCTCAGATCTTGTTGTGCTGCAAGGAAAGTAACCCAGAACTGTTTGTGATCAAAATTATCAGTGAGGATGTTTGTTTTCTGAAATTTCCATAATCTGTGATAATTGCAACCATTTACTATCACTTTGAGAGCAGGATTGTCAGACTTGCAAAGCAGGGTGTTACTGAAGTTTTTGTAGCTGAAAGGAAATGCCAGTTTTCATCACTAGTGAGGAGACCGTCCATTCTGATTCCTTCTCTCTACTGTTTGGCACTTCCCAGCATAGAAGAAAAAATTTATTTACCAAAACTAAGAAGGACTAGTGATCAGAAGTGACAAAAAAGTGTGTTTTCCATATTTTATTCCGCATGCATTCAGGACCTTGGATCATAACAAAGCTATTGTCTTGGCAGCTGATAAAAGGTGTATTTTTAGACATATCAGTGGTAAGAAGCTCATCCCTAAGTAGCAAAATACAAATTTACCTGGTTCTTATATTTAATCTTTGGGAGGGTTTACAAAAAATTGAGTTTTTCCAATGGGTTTTTCATATGAGGAGTAGTTAGGTTAGTGTGTTGGGCCTATTTGTTCGTCTGGGACAACATAACAGTTTAAAACCACAAATACTAAAAAACGCATGTTATGCATTATGATACTTTAAAAGCTGCCACTAATTCGTGTAAGAAGTCCTATTGTTATTCCATAAAAAACAGTGCTGTTTAAAATAATTTAGACAATAGAGAGCTTTTTCACAGAAACTCATTACCTCACAGTCTGTTAAAACTCATGTTTTGCCTTGTAGTGTTTTCTGCTAATTCTCAAAGCTAAGAGGACCACACACTCATAGGCTGGCTTTTTATGAATATGCAGAAAGAGTATTTAAGCATTAGGAACTTTAATCATGAAGAAGCTTTACTGAGGGATTTTAAATAAAAGATTTGTTTGTTTGTGCACATTCTATTATACTGAGCAAAGTATATTTCTAGCAGTGCTATGAAATACTTCTATAGTGAGGACAGGGCAATTCAATCAATAACAATATATGTTTTGGGGTTTTTTATTCCTCAGATACCAGAATTTGTCAATCTCTGCTAGCTCCATGTAACTTTTCAGAATTTCTCAGAAAGATTGTGTGGTGTTTCCCTCACTGCCTTAGGAGCACTGACTACAGCAGGAGTGTTGATGCAGGTAAGTGGCCACATCTGTTTCAGTCTGGTTCTCCATCACCTGCAGCCTGCCGTGAGGTGCCAGATGTTCTGCTCAGCTGGGCAAGACCTGCTTAGCAGCTCAAAAACATTTTGAAGAGCAAAAAGATTTAAAAAAACCCCAAAAATATCTTGAATCTCACTTCTGGAAAAGTCTCAGAGCTTCTTATATATCCCACAGGCATGTTTTCTGTTGCCTTTCCTAGAAATTAAAAAGACCATTTAAAAAAGGCCTCTTAGCTGGACTTGTAGCCCAAGCATGCAGTCAGTCAATATGATTGGTAAAGCAAGCTTCAGTTTATTTCGAGTACAGTGGTACTTTTATATGTTTTCAGTAATTATTCATACTCGTCAATAATTATTCATACTCATCGTTAGTTCATTGGTTGAAATCAAAAGGTTATTTTTACATACTCCTCCTACTTTGTGGTTTCTAACACAGGGTTCTTCCTCATTCTCGTTGCTTTTACTTCTCTATTTTTATATTGCAAAACCTCTTTTCTTCCTTATTTTTGCTGCTGTCCTTGCCCTTTCAACCTTGTCAGCATGATGCAGCATACTTTGCAATCTCCTTATCATGGCGTAAGGCCTAGTTACGTCGGGTGAAGCCTACTCATGTCACCTGTTCATCCAGCCATTCTTCCACAACTGTGGCCTATGAAACTATTTTTGGCTAAACTATTCATTAGGTTGTTTCAAAGAATGACCGCAGCACTACTGTTTGTTCCTGTCCCTCATAAAAATACGGAGGTGCGTACTCAGAAAAGTGCAGCAGTTGCTTTTCAGCTTTGGGTGACAGACACATGAAATAAAGAGACTTTTCCAGCCTTCTACCTCCACACTCTCTTCTTTACAAAACTCTATTTTACAGACCTTAGCATTTACAAAAGAAAAAACATATGAGAACAGAAGACCAAAAGGAAAAGCACTGAAATAAATTAAAAAGTAAGTGCCTTCATCATAACTTGGTCTAAACTGGAAAAAAAAAAGCCCTAATGACAAAGAGACAGGCTTTTTGCTAAGTATAGGTTTTTTTCTGAATCATATTATCAATCATAGCTGTTCACAGAAAACCATAAAATGCTGAAATAACAGTAATTTCAGAAGAAATCTGCTTCTAGCCAGATTTGACTCTCTCCAAGGGAGGAATCAGTAGTCATTCTCTATTTCTGGTTTCCCCTTCTTTACCAGTTGCCAGGTGTTCTTTCTTTGCTGTTTTTTTTTTTTTTTTTTGGTTTTTTTTTTTTTTTTTTGCAAAACTCCACATGAAAGTGGCCTTGTTTTGTCAAATAATTTACTTTAGTCTGGGTGGTGATAAGCAGCATCCCTTGTCAACCAGCATTTTGACTTTTGTGTGTTGCTGATTCTGAGCACAGCAACAGCAGAAAATCGTGAGCTCTGTTGGGTGCTCTTCAAAATGACAGGTTTTATTACCTTTTTGGATTATAATTTATGGATTTAGATAATTACATACACAGACTTGAATCTCAATTATCTCATCATTACACTTGGACAACACACTAAATATTACAGTCAAAAGCTGAAAAACTTTCTTTAGAAACTGTACTACTGAGTTGCATTTCAGCAGCTTTAAATTATTTTTTCTGTATTGTGATGAAAATAATATCTGTTTTGGCCCTAAATATGTACAGATAAATCTATTTTGGGGCAATACTTCACTGAGGTGTGGAGAGCCTGTGGGGACAGGGTTGCTGGGCATTTCTTCCTCCAGACTTCATCTGCTTCTTCTCTGTATTTGTACAACACAGGGAAGCTTTTCTAGGACCAAACTTTCTCCAGGAAAATCTACGGATTTGATTTTCCATTGTAGTGTCCCGACACTGTGAAAGGAACATGAACTGATGGATACAGTTGTTTTCTCGACACTAAAGTCTTTAAGAAATCCCAGGCTCCCTCTTGGCCTGCAAGGGATTACAGAAGTGTTTCTTTTGGAGTCTTATCCAGTTTCTTCTGGAGCCTTGTCCAGCCTTCCCACAGCTCCATATGACATTCGACACTTCAGCTCTTGCTTCTTCTGAAGCAACCCTCTTTCATGAATAATAAAACTCACTGTGGAAGAGATGAATTAGTATGAGGCAAATTGGAGGGGGGCAGGAGATGCTTCCATAAGAAATATGACATGATTAAAAATGCAGCACATAAATCACAGGCCTACTTAAAAAAATGAAAATGTCTCATAGTGTCATATTTGGGATATTGGGAAGAAACTCTAGTAACATAGGCAGGGACACCTCCCACTGTCCCAGGCTGCTCCAGCCCCAGTGTCCAGCCTGGCCTTGGGCACTGCCAGGGATCCAGGGGCAGCCCCAGCTGCTCTGGGCACCCTGTGCCAGGGCCTGCAGAGAACAGTATCTGTCAGAGCCACACTGATTTATGCCAACAAATCAGACTCCAGTCCAGCAGCCTTTTTGCCACACAACATTGAAGGCCAATGATGGTACTTTTCATATTTCCATCTCTTTTTCTGAAGGAGGACATTTCAGTCACTGTGGGCCATTTTCACTGAATATTTTACACGGATGAGAACATTCTCTCATTGTGGCATGCACTGCAAGCTCAAAAAGAAAAGAGAGGCCTGAACCACCCATTTTCTCTTCCTATGTTACTTCTGCCTGCAGTGGTACTGTTTACATAGAGAAAGGTAGAAGCAGTTGCTTTAGAAGCACTGTGCAAATTTTTATGCCCATTCCTGTGTGTGCACACACACTTTGCTGCTACAAACAGAAGCAGAGGTATAATTGCCTTTGCTCAGTTTGGCTGTCCTCCAAAACTGATGCAGAAAGTCACTTCTCAAAATTATCCTTAGCTGAACTTCCCAAAGTCCTGGAGCTGACTTTCCAGGAGCCATATGTATGGTTTGGGCACACGTTGCTATTTTGCTGTGTGTTGTGGGAGGTATGCACAGGAGGACATAGAAAGAGCTGCATTTCCATATGTAGGATGACTTTTTTAAAAGGAAAAAACATGTATGACCAGAATTTGTCTCCACAGTTTTGGAGAATGGTGCAAAAAGAACATATACAGCAAGATGAGAGGCATATGAGCTCAGGCAGGCTCTGAGATGGGACATGGGGGAATTACTGATTAGAGAAACTTGTTTGTCTGTGTTGGGATCAAAGGGGCAAAACAGAGTCCATAGCACTCACCATTTTTTAATTATAAACTCCAATTAAGTGATGCAGAATAATCTTCAGCATTCCATCTGGCAGCTATGAGGAGAGACGGAGAACAGCAGCTAATGACATTAATCAAGGCTTGAAGCAGACAGGTTCAAGTACCGCAGACTTTGCTTTTAAAAATGAGCTGAGGACAGGGTTGGTCTTTAAATAACATTCCAAAAAATCTTCATGCAGCCCAAGAGAGAGGAGCAACATTAACCCGGGCCTCTTTCTTTAACTCTTGGGCTGCTGGCCTAACTGCAGCCACATGACCAGAGTCCTCTCACTGGCTACTGATTGCTCAACTACAGGGGGTTAATACTGAAGTTGGGAAAGAACTTTTAGGAACACCAATGCCAGGCACTGGTGTTTGTGTAGGGAAAAACCTGTGAGTCTGAACATCACAAGGGCTCAACAAGGAAAACATACTCTTCTTTAAAAAAAAAAAAAAAAACAACTAATAAGTGATCCATGAAATCACCTACCCATTTTAACATATAATGTGGTCGTTGGGATTGGACATTTCTCACACACCACAAGTGACAGGATGAGGGGAAACGGCCTCAGGCTGGGCCAGGGCAGCTCAGGGTGGGCACAGCAGGAATTTCCCCATGGAAAGGGGGCTCAGGCCCTGGCAGGGGCTGCCCAGGGGGGTTTGCACTGCCCATCCCTGGAGTGTCCCAGGAAGGGCTGGAGGTGACACTCAGGGCTCTGGGCTGGGGACAGGGTGGGCATCGGGCACAGCTGGGACTGCCCTTGTAGCTCTTTTCCAATTTGAATGATTCTGTGAGGCTTTTCCAACAGAATCTTTGATGTTTGGAAAGGATGGAACCACAAATCGTGGAAGAAAATAAATATAAAAAAATAGAATGCATTACTTTTGTTTCTATATTTACATACCACTGGTCTGGCTCTAACCTGTGTTTTAAACCACAATTACAAATTCAAATCCTCTGAAAGAGGCTTCATAATTTCGGTAGCAATAAGGTATTTCTATCAAATGTTGAGAAAGAACCAAACAAATTATATTGATATTTGAATGAATACATGTTGTTTTCACTACTGACTTAATAGCTTCAATTTATATTATACTAAAGCTTCTGGAATTTTGGAAGCTACACGCTCATATCAGAATTAAGAATGAGCCCTTTTCCGGATCCAAGGGGGAACAGTAACAGGCCCTTAGCTGAGGAGGGATTGTTGGGGATTTTATATGACTCTTTTTCTTCTCTACATGTTTTAGTAAAATCAAATTATTCCTATAAAAATTACTTACAGATTGAAGGATTTTTGGCCTAGGCTGAACACCAAGCTTGAGCTAAGATTAAAATTCTCAGAACCTTAACTTTTTGACAAAAACATGAAAGTGCCAAATGCACGCTCAGTAAAAATCTGAACTAATAATTTAAGAATGAAGGCATCAAGAAGTTCCTCTGAGACAGTTATTTGTATATGGTGTTTCCCAATATTTACCCAGCCTCACAGCAGAGTTTCCAAAGGAACAGATTACCTCTGCTTTATTCCAGAGAGTTTTCATCATTCAGGAGTAAAACAAAAGTTGCAGGGACACTTTTATCAAAATATCACCTCATTCCTGGAAGTTTTGGTCTCATTAAATGAGCCCAATAGTAAAAATGAAATTTCAGTGTTTTCTTTTACTCTGTTGGGAAGATTGGATCAATTTAAGCTTTGTTAATGCAATTATTTAATTTTAAATACTGCTATATATTACATGTTTTTACAGTTGCTAATTCAAAGGAGAAAGAAAATCAGGCTGAGTTTGACCAAGAGAAGCAATAACTGAGTCTTTCTTTCCACATCAGGGAGCAGGGGGAAAGAGATCATGTGGACTTACTGAAATCGATGCAGAGTATCTGTAGATATTAAAGATTAGGGTCAATAGAGCATTACCTTAAACATCTGGATTTTTGAGAATTTAATGGACTAAATATAAATAATATTAAGCCTCTGAGGAAATTCTCAGGCAATTAAGGGGATAACTTGATGCCAGAAAACTGAGAGAGCTCAGCTGAGGATGGAATATCTCTCTTTCTTCTGATTTTTACCAGGTGGAATTTTTCAGTATTTAGAAACTGAAAAGGGCACAAAAAATAGCTCCAGTATTTTTTCTTTATATAAATACAAATTATATTAAGCTACATAAAGTTTTTTTGAGTCATTCTAGTTTGGGGGACTTAGGGGTAATTCTTATGATATGACATAAACCCAGGATTTTTTTTAATTTTTTCTTTTTTTAATCATCAGAATGAATTTATGTTTACCAATAGGTTTTTCTTCCTTTTTTCTGGTTTTTATTCACCATGGGCAGGCCATGGCCGTAAATCATTGCCATCTGCTCTCCTGCCTCTGCAGAGTCATTTTCCATTTCCATCTGCCAGAATTCCCAAGGAAACAGCCCAGCAGTTGCCCCTGATTTCTTGGGATGTCCTTTTGTGAGATTTCTTGGGATGTCCGTTTGTGAGATGTCCTTCTGGTGTGGAACACTTCCCAGGGGACTGTTCCTGTTTTTAAGGCTTCATTTCCATGGTCACTGCTGGCAAACCACCTCCACCCACTCCTCCCTTCCCAGAAACCCTGAATGACCCTTCCCAAGGATAACTCGGCCTGGGGAGGAGGTGTTCTCCGGAATCACCAAGGGGGATGCCAGGGCAGTGTGATCCTGCATGGATAAAGCTGGCAGGTTTCACCCCCGGCTGTCAGCCGTTGCCTTGTGCTGGTGCTCGTTGCACTTCCATGGTAAATAAGTTGGGAAGAAACAGGAAAGCTGTTCCACCATATGTTTTTGGAATGGAATCAAAGGGAAGATATCAACTGTAATACAGGAAAAGTCAATGCTTTTTTTTTTTTTTTCCCTGAGAAAAACAGGGTATAGGAAAGTGATTGATAAGTAGGAGTTTGCACCCCGTTTCTGTAAAAGGTCTTTTGAGTCCACAGCTTCTGTGAAAACTGACAGCAACTCAATAATTGCCTTTACTTTCACTTTTCTTCTTGCCTGGAAGCACAGGCCAGCTTTCCTTTGCGAGTTCCCCATTCAGAGAAGGGTTCTCCATTACAAACAAGCCCCTGTGCTTGGGATTAGATGCATATGGCAGCAGTGGGGTCCAAGGGAGGGGATCAGCTGCCCTGTCTTGGCGCCAGAATTCTTAGCTTGATGCTTACATGGACTTTTCATTAAATTCATTACTCTTCAATAAGGTCTCTGCAAACAAGACAGATAATCCTTAATGAAAAGGCTTTTCCTCAGGTTCAGTTAGTCTAAAGATATTGAGCTTCCACTAAAAGAAATATCTAGTTTGAATTAGTGTTATCTCCTGAGAAGGCTGATTTGACTTCCTTTTCCAAGCAGAAGTTCACCATTGCTTGCTCATTACTCCAAACATACACAAGATATTAGTTTAGCTGCTTCTATATCCTCAGACCTAATCTCTTCACTTTGCTACCATATTCACTTTTCCAAGCTGGATTAAAACATACACATGAAAAAGAACCAAAAAGAGTCCTTTTGACACTTACGCAAAAGCATAAATAGGGAACTCTGAACAACCTGGTCCAGTGAAGGTGTCCCTGTCCATGGTGTTGGAATGAGATGATCTCTAGGCTCCCTTCTATCCCCAAATATTCGGTAATTCTACGACTTTATGTTATGTGTTCACTGAAAGGGAAGTGTTCCAATACATTTTGAATAATTACGTTTTAATCCCCACCCCTTCCAATAGCATTTCAGTTTATTCTCCTGAATAGGGAGGTTGATTTTTAAGCATTAGCAGCTTATTAATACTTTTTACAATAAGCAAGAGAAATACCTTAAATATTATTTTAAAATCAATTAATCGACAAGTATGGACAGAACAAAAAAAGTTTTCAGTTAACAAAGCTGTGATAATTCTGTACAGGGTAAAATAGAAACACAGTAATTTCCTTGGATAACCAGAATGTTGCTTGCATTTTCTCCTTGCAGGGTGCAAGTGCTAATGTTGTGTTTGCCTGATGAAACGATGGCTGATGCAATCAGTTCCTGTCAGTAAAATTCAGCTTAAGGTTTATCATGGAAATCCATGAAAAGTGCTATAGACAGTTACAACTGAATGTCAGGTGCACAAAATTATTCTTTAAATTATTGATATGATACTGTTTTCACTGTAAGGAATGGAAATATCTTAAGGATTTAAGTAAGATAGAATTTACTCATTCCAGAACCAGGCATATCTTTTGACTGGTTGTGATTTTATCTAAACTGGAGTTAAATAAAATTTGGATTAAAAAATTCATAGAGAAGCATGGAGACATGGCTCTATAAAGTTCCTGTAGCTCTGATGGAGTGTAAATTTAGTAATAGTATTTTTTTAATGTTGAACTCATGAGTTTTGGGCTAGATAAGCAAATATTGATTTAGCAGTTGCAAAGGAATAAAAATACTGGGTCTCAGTCACAATTTCACTTTTATTTTATATCCATGGATCTGTGATTGATAGACAGTCAAAAAGTCAATCCTTCATTTTGGTGTGGTTAAGATAAAACATGGGATGAAGCAGGAATACTTACTCAGGATGAATTAGAAATTGTATGCAAAAGCAACGTTTCCTGAAAGAGATACCAATATTTTTAGCCTATTTCTTTCAAAATATACAGGATATGACAATTTTCTACCAAACCAGTGCAGATTTCACTTTTATTTTATATCCATTGATCTGTGATTGATAGACAGTGCAGATTTCCAAATTAACTCTATGAAGGTACAACAATGATTTTTTGGAACAATGATATATTGTTGGAATTGGATGATCTTCAATGTCTCTTCCAATCCAAACTATTTTATGATCATAAAACCAAAACCAAGGTACATATAGTTACTATATACAGTTACTATACTATATATTTGCACCTTGGTAACTATACTATATATAGTTTAGTTACTGAAGGGTCTGTTGCCTTCATTGGCTCTCCATTAAGCTCATCCACTGCAATCTCTAAATCTTCCTGGCAGTGTTATGTGGTTGTGTTTGAGGAACATAAATATCATGTAGATTACTTCTCTCTAGACTGCATGGAATTTAAGAACTAATAGAAATAAAGATGCAACTTCCTTGACATTTGTTAGTTTAAAGTATTTTCAATAACAGCTTCAATGAATTGGTTGAATGTTTTTCCATTAAATGAAATCTCATTTGGAGGCAGGGGGAGGCAGCAGCAGTAAAGCAGATTTTAAGGACCAGAGCCCTCAACTGAAGGCAGGATTGATGATGGGAGCTCCTCTTCCTTTTCTCTGCAAAGTAAATTTCTGACCCATTCCTGAACTGAACAAATCTCACAACTTTAACTTGGGAGAGCTTAGGGGTGCTGGCAAAGATACCTGAACGTGAGAGGGGATTTTAAAGGGGATTTTCTAAGCTTTGCCTTTACTGTGCCAAGGTGCAGGACTGGCTGTTCCAGCCATTTGCTGAGTTTTTCGCAGTCTCCTCCAGCAGGAGTCTGAGCTCAGGGGCTGGATCCTGTGTGGAGGCAACTGCAGACCATGACAGAGGCAATCAGCAGCCACGTGGGAGACGGCAATTAGCAGGGAAATACTCACTGCATTCTTCCAAGTCTGATAAACTCCTAGCCCAGCGTTGCTCTGGCCATCAATGACTCTACATGGAATGGCCACAATGGGCAGCCCAGGCAGGTCTTGCTAATACGTACAATATTTCGGATATTCGTGGCAGATGAAACAACAATGCTCTGAATACATACCAACTGTTACAGAATTAAAAGCAGGTTTGGCCGCTGTACATTGTTTGTTTAACTGCATGCTCATTTTTTGGAAATCATCTTAGTTGTAAGTGAAACAACAGAATGGAAAAGGTGCTGAGAAGTTACCAACTGCCAATAAAAGAGATGTTTGCATAGAAAAAACTTCAGCATTGATCAAGTAGTTTATTAACACAGCCCTAGGACTTTAATTTCATAGACATCACATATTTCTATTTATGATTGTGTTTCTGACCTCTCTCCTACATTTCAGTGTCACCTTGCATGTTCTCATTTTCTCTCCTGTGGTCATCTCTAGTGTATTCAGTAACATTTTCTACCAAGGAGCAGGAGCCCTGCTTGCTTAGGAGACAGAACATTCCTTGGCAAACAGCTAGGCCGTGGCTAAATTCTGCCCTCAAAATCCTATTATCTTAAAATTACTTTTTAAATGTAAATGAGGGCTTACCAGGCAGAAACACTTTACACTTTTGTGTTTGCCTGAAATGAAATAATACAGCTCATCCTACTAAAAAGCTGATGTATTCATTGCATATAAATGTTTCAAATAGGAAGCAATAAAATCTCTGTCTAAAATTAGCAAGAAATGGAAATTTTTACTTCAATTATATAGACTGTTTTGGCAACTTCTGAAATTTAGGAGCATTTCTTATGGATATAGAAAGAAAGAGATTTAAATATAAATTGATTCTAGGTAACTCAAGAAATGATGCAGCTGACAAATTGTGTGCTTTTTGCTGTATGACTCCATAAAACACTCCAGCCAAAGAATAGAGATAGTGTAAGAAGTTTCATTCTAAAAATTCAAAGTTGAATAGTTGTGGAAAAATTAAAATCCAAGGGTTTGGGTATAAATGTTAAAGACTCTTGATACTTCCTGAGGTCGTGAGGAGGAGATAAACTCTGTGTCTATCTGAGGAAAAAAGCAATGGGAAGCAACAGGAGGTGAATTATTTCCTCCAGTGATAATAAAAACACTTGCAGGAAAATGCTTTATATGAAGGAATTAATAAAAAAATATGCCTAAATTTTTTATTGAAGAACATCACAGTAATGATCACACTAATTTCTTTTTCTGTATCATAATTACTTTTTTAAATTAATGTTTCTACATGATGATGAGGTTTCATCAGAAGCTGTTTTTCCTATTTTAGCCCTTAGGAATGAGAAGATTCCTGGTTTTTTTTTGTTGTTTAGTAACATTTGAAGCACATGAAGTAGGTTTAATTTTTAGCAGGCTATGGGCATCTTGACATCCTTCAAAATGATTCAGTGAAGAATCCCAGCTATCCCCTAATAAAAGCTTTTTTTGCTTTTGTGCTCTGTATGTTTAAGGTACATCTGAAAGTGAAAGGAAAATGAAGAATCTATAATTCCTAAATTCAAGTTGAGTGCCTGATGCTAAAACTCTTGCAGATCAATGTTTCTCAAGAAGATGGAATTTTTTTGTCTATAATCTCTTGTTCTTATCCTTTACTGACTCTTAACAGGAATTATCATGACATGTCAATGAGAAGGGATGGAAAAATTAAGAGTGATCACAGGAACAAAAATGAATTCTCTTGGCACAGTGCTGGATTTTCCCCAGCCAGTTCCCGACACCGGGCCAAGAGTGGGCTGTTCCCAGAAAGCAGCACAGTCTGGGATACAGCTGTAGGGCTTAAACTCCAGGGCACAGGCTGCCAGGCATTGAGGGCAGCAGTAACGATGAGGGAGAGGTCTTCTGCGTGGTTTCCAAAAGGATTTATTCCAAGGAAGGGTCAGGGACGAGAGACTGAGAACCCAAGCAGGAGTTTATATACGGGGGAGGTCTCAAGGGGAGGGTACAATCTTTAACCACTAGGGAAAGCACAGGGGGAGGATTATAGGGCAGGATTCACAATATACAAACCAACGGGGAACCCAAGGGGAGGGGAACAGATCAAACAAACCCATGGGGCTTCAAACATTCGGGGATTTCCAAGGCGATTCCCAGAGCAGGGGGCAGGTACCCTGTGGGACTGACAACTCAGAAGGAGGAGGAAGAGAGAACATTCTGTAACAAGGGGTATGTCTTTGAGAAGATGGACAGCTAGGGGGGAAGGAATATCTTAGACTGAACCAACAAAGCAGGGCAGAAACAGAACAGACTATTAGGGACAAAAACACACTGCAACACTCTGGAATAAAAGATAGCAATTTACAAGAAGCTGTTACACACATCTGTAAAATAACTTCACTGTGAGTACTGCTTGTGCACAGCAGTGCAAAATCTGACAGCTGAGATAGGTTCAAATGCAAATGAAGTAGTGTTCTTTGTAATATTGTTTTTTGAACTATGAAAGAAAGCACGTGTCTATGTCTACTCTTCTGCTCTGAAACATTATTGTAGCTGCTGGTTCTGTTTAGAACTTATAAAATGTTTCCAGTCAGCTGAAAAACCACCTCCATGTCATGAAGAAACACCTGGAGAAAAGGTATAATATTCCAACTGCCACTTAGGAATGAAGGCAGGGACACTCCTGTAGTGGCTTGGGTGAACAGTGAGTTGCCACTACCTTCCCAAAAGCATCTCCATATGAAGGCATCTGGGCAGGTGTTGCCACATACGAGCTGGTTTGTGCCAGGCAAACTAAGCAGCCCCTGGTTTGACTGACAGGGCCTTGCCCAGTCACACCTGCAGTCCCACGGCTGCAGCATTTCTCTGGCCAAAACCTGAAAGGCCTTAAAGATAGACCAATGAAAATATCCAGACCAAGTTTTCAAATGCCCTTTCTAAGGAAGGGCTTGAGAATAAACGCTCTCTAATAATAATAAGTGCCACATGAACATCGAGCGGTCTCTTTGTGTCCAACCCACTCATCCCCTCCAAGTTGATGTTCACATGGCGACCTGTGAAGTGATGCAACTCGGCCATATTCTGCCCACGGAGGAGGGGAGACAAATGGCATAATAGCCGGAATTTAAAACAGCATCAGGGCTGGACTTCAGTGTTAGAACCGGGATAAAAACAGCATCAGAGCTGGAAAACTGTTTGGGTACTGGAACTTCGGTGTCAGAACCAGGACTTTACTGGGTATACAGTGCTATTGTGGTGGAACTACTGTAAACAGTGTAAAGCTGCAGCGACAAATCCCCATGGCATACAGCAGAAATGGCTACATGGTTTCAAACTGTGTTTTTGTGGATTGGAATTGCCATTGAGACCATGGGGGCCTGGACTTCAGCACCAGAAGACCCTGTTCTGAAGGTACTGTAATAGATGTCAGAAGTAATTCATGCTATCAAAGAATGCATTTTTTAAAGATTGTGAAATCCAAATGAGTCTCTGACCACAAGCAGCCCGAGGGATGGATGTCTATTCAAACTCCAAAATTCCTGTAGACGGCTAGATAAGATCAGCATTCTAGCCTAAGAACAGACACACCCAACGCGAGGATCCCCGGTATCTCAAGTCATCGAGTCATCGGAAACTGCGGATAATATCAATCAAGATAGCCAGAGTCACCAGGAAGATTCTTGTGAATACATGACTTCCCTGGATTCAATCAATGCTGGCTATCAAACAGGAGACGGCCTTTGTTGGGCTCTGCACAGTGAAAGAACCAACTATAATTGTGAAGAGTTACAAAAGAAACTGGGACTTCTTCGCCTCGGGCACAATAATATGTATAAAACAACTCGGCTAAAAGCAGCTCTTGGGAACGAGGGGGTGCAATAGAGGTCAGATCCAATAGAGTGCCAATCCTGGGCTCAATGCTGTCTCTTTGGCTGTGGTGGTTTTGAGGACCGTATTTTGGTCACACAAAAAGATAAATAAATCTTTTTGCATTTTTTATAATTTGGCTTTTGATTGATTGTTTATAACAGTATGGACTTTCTTTAAAAAAGAAAGAGGGACTAATTATGATGAATGGGCTCTGCAAGCTCTGCCCATGTGGTGCAAGAACCATGAACTGGATGTGTCCGAAAGAGCATCATTAGACTTAGCGGTTTGGGAGCGGGCCGGACAAAATATACTGGCAGCAGCTTCCATTGGTGATGACACAGCCATAGATGTTATAAAGCCAAGGACAATCATTATGGATTTGTTAAAACAAATTAAGAGCGGCAAAGGAGGATGGGGGCGCAGCCACAGAGTGCCACGAAACCTCTGTGCGGAGCTGGGAAGCTGCCCGGGTGGGGACGATGTGCACGCCGGGTGTTCTTCCCCTGCGTGGAGCCATAGGGCCAGCTCCCACCAGCACGCGCTGCTGGCAGGACATTCCCCCGGTCAGCGAAGCTGCAGGGAAACACCTCAGTGCCAGGCCACGCTGGGCAGCAGCGCAGCCATTTCTTTGTGCCCCCCATGCCGGAGCCCCGGAGGCGGTGAGAATGCGCCCTGCTGCTGTGGGACCACGGCTGGCCGCTGCAGGGTGACCGTGGGCAGCGGTGCAGCTCTGGCGGGTGGGGAAATGTCCCAGTCCCTCTGAGTGCCACTGAGGGAACCCTGGCCAGCCCCAAGACGGTGAACAGCGGGGGCTGGGGGGCACTGTCTGGTGCCCCTGGGGTGCAGAGGGCAGCCAGGCTGATCCCCGGGGGTACAGAAGGACAGAGGTACAGAGGGCAGCCAGGCTGATCCCCGGGGGTGCAGAGGGCAGCCAGGCTGATCACTGGGGATACAGAGGGCAGCCAGGCTGATCCCCGGGGGTACGGGAGGACAGAGGTACAGAGGGCAGCCAGGCTGATCCCCGGGGGTACAGAAGGACAGAGGTACAGAGGGCAGCCAGGCTGATCCGTGGAGGTACCGAGGGCAGCCAGGCTGATCCCTGGGGATACAGAGGGCAGCCAGGCTGATCCCCGGGGGTACAGAAGGACAGAGGTACAGAGGGCAGCCAGGCTGATCCCCGGGGGTGCAGAGGGCAGCCAGGCTGATCCCTGGGGGTACCGAGGGCAGCCAGGCTGATCGCCTGCAGCAGAGGAGAGGCTGGAACAATGGCAGAAGATGAAGGGGCCGACTCTTAGCAGAGGTTAATCCAAGATTTGTTTCAGGAGCTCCAGGGAGTCCCAACAACCTCAGTGGGCCTTCTGCTGAAAGTCCCGGGAGAGGTGCAAAGGTTACATTTACAGAGAGGTGGAAACCAAAAGTAGATAACATTTACTGACCAATAAGGAAACTTAAGGGATGGATACTGGGGATGGACATTTAGGACAGCGTGTGGGGTAACACTTGGGGCATTGACCCCTGGCCTCTGGCTAATCACTCAACATCCTAGACTGAATGTTCCAGATGGAGGGGATGGGATGCTGAGTGACTGACAGACTGACAGGGCGGGGATTTGGGGATGATCTCAGCAAAGGAGAGGGATTACACAGGTAGAGGGAGGGGATACAAATCTTCATAGTGAAAAAGAGATGCCTCAGTAACTCCCTAAGTTAGGGGGTTAATAATAGGATCTTGTTAATACTATTCAAAGTCCATTTTTTGTTCCTATTTTTAGTTATTAATACAAAGAAAAAAGGAGGCAAAAAGGTTGGGGTGAATGTACACCCCCCTCTCTTAGGTCTTAGGTAATATAATAGCTTTCAGTCAATCATATAACTACAATAAACCCAAGGTAAATGCATTTCAATGGACACTGGAACATGTTGGATATGTCTGTTCATCCTGATGTCCCCATAACATCACAAGGAACAACTGATGACCTACCACATGGAAATCTAGGACTCTGGAAGTGACAGTTCACAAAAGGAATTAATTTGTTTACAAATTTTTTTTTCCTTTTTACAAACTGTTTTTCTCTTTACAGAATGTTTTCTCTAATAGCTGGGTTTTCCTCTAAGGGTTAAATGCATTACAGACTGGTTTTTAGCAGTTGGGTTTTTCTCTAAGGGTTAAGCATTAAGTGGTTTTTTGGTTTAGAGCTAAGTTTTAACTTGTAACCTATAGGCATGAAGCCTGTGACATGTAGTTCTCCCCTAACAGATGCTGGACATGAATGCTGCAGCTGTAGTGCAAATTAGACCCATGCTGTTTTCTGTCACGTGGTTTGCAAAGAGCCCTTGCAGATGGGTGACAGAGAGCAAGCAGATCACAAATTTATATAAAGACAGAAGGGTGAGATGTTGCCACATACAAGCTGGTTTGTGCCAGGCTGACTAACTTGGTCTGGCTGACAGGGGCCCTGCCCAGTCTCAGCTCTCCCAGGGCTGCAGCATTTCACTGGCCAGAGCTGAGGGCCTTAGAGATCAGACCAATGAAAGTTTCCAGACCAGGTTTTTCAAATGCCCTTTCTAAGAAGGGCTGGAGAATAAACGCTCTCTGGTGCCACATGAGCGGTCTCTGTCTCCAACCCACTCCCCCCCAAGTTGACATTGCAGGCAGGCACACAAACAACCACACTGTCCATGCAAACACACACTATGGACAGCAGAGGTCAGCGACTGACAGACGGGAAGGGTTTTCTTTATAGAGTTCTGGTGGGTTTAATGCATTCAGGGACAGAAGACCAGGAAAAAAGGAGGGTCCAGGTTTAAATATCGGGTAAGAGGGGGTGGAGATGTTAATCAGGGTCGAAAAATCTGAGGGCACAGGAGCAGTGCACAGGTGGGACAAAGGGTGACAACCAATAGGGAATGCCGGGGTGGATATGCAGGGATACAAGGGCCAAAGGGGAAACAGGAAATAGAGAACTTTTTAGGACTGAGATAAATATGGGCAAAGGGGGCAGGTAAGGCCAACAGGGGAGGACAGAACTGGGGTTAATTAACACGGTGCTGCAGAGCACTATGGGGGAAGCCTTTTATCTATCCCTGTGTTGTGAGGTATTCCTAGGGCCTTCATCTGCCCTTCCTGGACATGGACATTGGTTTTTCCCTGCAGTTCAACAATAACCTTCCCTGTGCACATGAAAGCCCCACAGTGTGCTGGAAAACAATCTCCATTTCAAATAAACACCTAGGGATGGGACATATCTGTCAAAATGTCCTGCAGCAGCTGCCCACCCCAAGGGCACCTTTAGGAGAATTAATTATTCCTGTGGCTGCAGAGATGCAGAATTTTGGTGTCAGAAGGCTGTGAAATCACCCTGTGCCTCCAGCCCAGACCCCACGACGCAACACTCCACAAACACATCCCAGAGAGAGAGTAGGTGCTGTCATGGAAAATTATTTGAAAGATGCATTTGATGCAAAACTTTTGCCAATCAACATCGGGAGCAGCTGACAGCCACATCCCTGTCTGCTTTTAGCAGCCTATGAGCTTGGTAATTCTTGTGAATGAAGTCATGGCATGAATGGAAGATCTATGCTTCTAATTCTTCAGAAGGGTTTTCCCCCTTTTGTGAGATAATTTGCCAATTTTCTGAACAGACAGTGAAATAAAACCGCACCCTTCCTTCTACCAAAGTATCTCAGCTTGTCTCCAGCAAAGTAAATCAAAACAGTCAGTCAGCCACTGGACTGCATTCAAAATATTTTAATTAACTTTGGAGTTAATCATAACTGTAAATAACATAAAAATAGTTCTAAAGATACTAATTTATTACATGACAACTGGAGTAATAGCAAGTGTAGATCATTTTGCAAGAGGGAAAAGTAAATATTTATGTGTTTATCTGCAAGGTGCTATAAAAGCTCTGAATGTAAGAGGCTTAAAAAGTAGAGAGCTCAGTAAGTGGGAACATCAAATCTCATAGTTTTGCTTTACCACACATAAAATAAATCAACAGAAGAAAAATGTTATCACAGAGTGATAAGTGAACCACGTGTTCAGCTGGTTCCAAAAATAAAGGTAACGCTGTAGACTCAAAATATCTTATTTCCTTCAACATTTTGATATCATTCAGTTCAGCTATAAAGGAAAGTTTCCATAGCATGGTGATGTATTAAAATAAGATATCAGTTAGTATAGGATGCGTGGACAAAAAGCAGACACATCTTAACGTTTGTTTCATGTTGTACATTTTATTCACTGCTTTTATTGTGAGAAAAAACCCTTTGAAACTTAGACCCATTTAGCAGGTGCCTGGGAGGGAATCCTGAATGCACTGGTGAGTTACAAAATGCCTTCAGGAAAGGTAATTAAATAACTAGAGACAGTTTGTTTAATCCAGCTTTACTCCTCTGCTTTACCAACTTCTGCTCCAGACTCCCGAAGTTCCAGTGAGGTGAGGAAGTAGGGCGGGTACCAGGGGTTTGTGGAGCCCTCACATTCCCATTTCCACTGGAGGAGGGTCAATGCCTGCCCCAGGAGCAGCAGCCGTGCTGGCAAGGGTGTCCAGGCAGGCAGCACTGGGAGAAAGGCATCCCAGGGCTCGGGTGGAAAATGTGCACAGGGACCCTTTGCGTTCACCCTCCTCCTCCCCGGAGCAGCTGAGGCACCAGGGCTGCTTTAACTCCACCAAGTACCCGCAGGCTCTGGTGTGCACAGTATTTTTGGGGAAACACTCCTCCAGTCTGGTAGGAAAAGGGTGTTAAGGGATCAGGCTCAGCACCAGCGGAAGATGCTCTTGTTAGTGCAGGAGAATCAGCCCCAACCTGACTTCACTCCCTGTCAGAGCTTTACATCCTCTCTATCAAGCACACCATGGATTTGTGACATAGCTCAGCTCAGCTGGTCCTGGTCCTGAGTCAATCACCTCAGTGCTGCTTTGTTTCCAATAAATTATATGAAATCCGTCCATTGACAGCATCGCTCCTGTGGTTCATGTTCAGCTCATTCTTAAGCAAATGAGTAAATCCCAGTCTTTAAAGGGAAAACCACAAGTCATTAATGAAAGTTACATATGCTGTGAACAAGTTTTGTTATTCACTATAGCTGACTTTGACTTTTCATTACAAAGTCTCAGGTTCTTGAGGAAATGACTAAAGAAGGGAGAAAATGGAAAGCTGCATTTATGTACCTTTTCATTATTTGCACAGGTATAAACAGAATTCAACAGGTGGTTAAATCACAAAAATTTCAGATTTCTGCTGTATCATTCTATAGATGTTAATGAGCTTGGAATCAGGGGAGTTAACTACAAGAAAGAGAACAAATTCTATTAGCATGACAAATTATTATAAATTATTAGAAATCCAAAGTGCAGGAGAAGAACCCCACAGTTTTGAAAACTAGAAGGGAATAGAAAACTAATCAATAAACAACATATGGTAGAAAATTTCCCTTTGTTGCTTTCACTTTGTTACATGGATATATAAAGAATATCTCTTAATAACCAAGGAAAATCCCTCTTTGTTCAGTTTATTTTATATATTTTTTAAATCTAAAATCAACTAGTTGGTATAAACATTTCTATATTCCAAATATGAGAGGCAGAGTAATTTTTAATAATCCAGACTTATTCTCTATATAATTTCTTTGAACTCCAGTTGATCTTCTACAAAAGTATTACTAACAACCAGCACTTTTTACATTATAGTTGCATTAAAAAATTGCATAGAATTGGATCTCACTTATGCCAGCTATGGGATAAAATATCTGGGATACATCTCACGTCTGGGAGAAATAGCCCAGCTTGCAATAAGGTGTGGTGGTGCATTTTTGTTCTAGTACCTTGTTTGGTTGTTATTGTAGGTTATTCAATTTGTTTTAAGTGGTTCATTTTTACCTACGCCCTTGCGGTTGGTTTGGCCCACCATTGTTTCCTCCCCTCTCCCTGCCTGTTGGTTCAGGTACCCACCCCTGGTTCCCGACCCGTCCGTGTCTGTCACTGTAACCCTGCCCCTCTCCCCAGCCAGTTAATGTAAACCCAGCCTCTCCTTCCAGAACCCTCTGTGTCATTTATATCCCTGAGTTCCCATTGGTTGTGGGAGAGTGCTGTCCTCCTGTCATACCCCTCACTGGCTGTGAGACTGTGCATCCCTGCCCTGTACTCCTCCCCTGGCTCCTTTTGGTTGGTTGATGTGTTGTATCCTCCCCTAAGACCTCCTCCCTTTATAAGTTCTTTCACAAGTGCTGAAGGTCATTCTTTGTCCTGACCCCCTTAAGAGAGTAAACCTTCTTGGAGACTCACACAAAGGGCCCCTCTCGCTCCTTTGTCTCAACCCTGGACACCACTAGCCATCTGTTTAGAGTCAGGATGTGCCCCTGGCTGCCCCGCTACCCGTGCCGGTCGGTCGGTGACCGGGCAGGGAGCGGCTCCTCGGTGCCGCGGTTCAGGGGAGAAAGCGAGCCAGCCCGACAGAGGCTTCTCCCAGAGACCGGACACTGCGCCACAACAGGCACGAGTGCTCACGCCTCATAGTGTCCAGTAACAACACCAACATCTTGAGTGTAGTTCACAGCTCTTCCGCAGCAGTGATCCAGTTCTTTTCCTAGAAACCAGGGGTGCCAGGAGTTGTGCTTCATTCTCAGCTTGCTTCCTATGGGAGGAAGAGTTCTGTGATTTGTTAATCTGTGCCTCCTCACGCTGGAGTTTCATGCTCCCGGAGAAGTTGTGTGACTTTGCTGGCCAGCTGATGCCATCTGCTGGGGTCTGCTTAAAGAACTGAACTGATTCACCAGATTCTTCTGGGGAAGCCACTCAATTTTAGTTACAGCCAGTTCAAATGAACATGTTTTTTCTCTGCGTTTCAGTTTCTGAGGCAAGGAGTTCAGGCAAGACAACAGCTTTACTCACAAGTCTCAGTTGATTGTTGTTGGTTTTTTGTGTTGCATTGCTCATTTAGCAAACTTTCAGGTCCCCAAAAATTGCTGGCAGGATATAGTTACTGAGATTATTTAAATACTTAAAGAAGCTTTACCTTATACATTCAGTTTGAAATGTGTGATTTGTAGTTGTTGCCATCCATAAAGTATTTCATGAATGTGTGTATATGTATATATGTATGTATATATATATATATATATAGCATTTGTTTAACTGGGCTACTGCTCTGCCAGGTATAACAAGACATAACAAGCTGTAACGTGGTTCCATGACCTGCTGGACTTTCTCAGAAGTTTCAAGTTAAATATTTAATAATAGAAATTTGCTATATTGAGCTATCAGACAGAAGTGTTTGGGCCCTGTTGGTTTAGAAAAATGGGATCTTAGTCTTCTCCAAAGTGGAGGAATTGCCATGGCAGTTCTAAGGGAAGTAGATCCCACCAGGAAACCTCACTGGCTCTGACTTTCCTGGAGCAGCAGGTCCCAGATGGAAATTAAAGCACAGAATGGGTCTGAGTGTGAAGTGGCACTGTCCAGAGGTTCCCATAAAGCCTGAAGCACAGATCCCTTCCACTGAATGAGTGTGATGGTGCTCTTTTTTCTTCTTTCATTTATTCAGTTGTCTTTACTACACTGACTGAGCCAAAACCATGGCAATGGAAACATAAAAGCTGTTGTTAAAAATCAAAATACAGGAAGTGAGACAAGATGTAAATGTCTTTCCCAAATCCAGTGATTTCTGAAACAGTAGGTACAGGCCTTTGGGTTGGTCAGAATGTGACAGAAATGTACATACCAAGAAAAAGAAAAATAGCTTAACACTTGTTAATGTTGCTACTTTTTCATGAAGATGTGTTGTGAATCACCCCACTAAATGACTTGGCACTATGGTAGTGTTTGTGTAGAGGAGGAGGGAGAAGAGTTTTAAAAATCCTTTTTGAATGCATTATCATATTTATTTAATGAGGTCTCCACCTGCCATGGAATTACTCCAGATGAAGCTGGTGTCTCCTAGAGGTCCTGGAGGCAGCACTGCTGATGGCCCACTGTGGGCTGGGATATTCAGGTGGTGGCTGGTGGGTCCCTGGGCTGGTACCATAGCAGGAGGCACACAGTGTGCTCAGCACAGGTGGATTTGGGAATAACCACACTCAGAAGATTTACCCTGGGTTTGCTGTTTAGACACAGCTCTGTTCCTTGTGTAAACCTGCACATGGGGTTTCTTTCAGTTACTTCCCTTAAGTAAACTTTAACTAAGTCTGTTAGGAGGATTGGGAATTCCTGATCCCTACTCCAGCCCTGTCCTCTCTGGTAGCCTGCACTGATGAAAATTACTTAGATTAGTGCAATTTGCTGAAACGCTACCAGGGTGAAATTCTTCTAATGGCTGCAACAAGAGATTCTTGCATTTGCTGCACTGAAATGTTGTGATTATTGTTAGATCTCTGAAGCACATCATGATAATCTGGATTGTCTTTCTGAATTTCACATCATGCAAGAGCTGTACACTTTAAATGCCTTTAAAGGGAAGAAGGAACAATCATTGTGTGATCAGTAAGGCTTCTTTTCAGACATATGATTATCTTTGTCCTAAACCTCCTGACCAGCAATTAATTCCTCTGATCCATTACTGTTTCCAGTGTTCAGAGCTGCTTTGAAATGACAGATGCCTCCTCTCTGAAGTATCACTTGCACAATTGTATTTCTGTCACACACAAGCTTTTTACTGAAGCTTTTTTCAAAGTGTATTTTCTTAATATGTGAAGATGGCTGGTGACATTTTTTAAATTTAATTGAGCAGTTAAGATATATATCTGTCTGCCTTGTGCTGAAAGAAAGGAATAACAAGTGGGGTTTTTTCTACCAAACTTTGTATTAATTGCTGTGGTTCTTTTTGCCTGCTCTGAGAAAGCACTGCACTTTCAAATATTTCATTAAAGAAATAGGCTTGAATATGCTATTTTAGTGTTTCAATAATATTTTTAGTGATATTTAATTTGTAATCTTTATTCTTAGACCAGAATTATTAAGCTATTGCATGCAGTAGTAAGTTAGATAGGCATGTGTTTTCCATCTGTGGAATTTAGGAAAATATATCCCTTCCATTAATTGAAAAGGAGCTGGGACTAGACTTGTAAATATTTCCATAAAACTGAATTGCCTTTTCTCTATCTCAATACAGCAAGTCACTAAGAAGAGAGTACGTTATAGAGTAAATAAATTTCAGAGGAATAAAAAATCATAGTGCATAAACTGACCATACACAGCTTTGAGAGGATTTCCCTCCTCCTGTCAGTTCAGCTGCAGATGCACCATGGGCACACAACTTCTAGGCCTGAGTTTTCACATTTCTGCCTGATAACTCAGATCTGGGTATGGCAACTTATTTTCCTCATTTATAATAAATATAAAAATACAAACAGTGTGAAAATTGAAGTAGCTGGATTGGAGATTCCTCTTGTAAGGATTACAGAATAACTTAAGTCCCTTTTCCTTGTGGCTGGACTTATCACTCTGCTGTTATTCCTTTTGTCAGTAGTTAATTTTACTTGCTTCACAGGAGATCCAGGATTTGTTTTTGTAAAGGAGAGGATTTCAGAACATCATTAATTGCATCATATCACATTTGCTCTCCTTGAGACTCAAAGTAAAACACTGTAGATAAGGCAGGAATATTTAGCCCTAATGATGGTACAATAGATGATTTGGATTTGCAAGAAATTACAGTTAAATGATTATAAATTTCTTTAGAAGTTAAAAAAATATTATTCTCCTTCCAAGTAAAGCATGGTTGGTGGCAAGGGAATGTCAGCTCAAAGCAGCCACTAAGAATTTCAGACATTAAAGGAGGAATGCAGTTTTCAGTTATATTTTAAATTTCAGTTATATTTTAGTTCTTTAGGCAGCAGGAGAACATCTACTGCTGTTTAGCAATAAAAGAAGCAACAGCTTTGTTTCTGACCAATAGTCTGAGTTAAAAAAAAAAACAGGAAGCTCTGTTTGGATTTGTAGACATAATAGATTTCAATAGAAGCTTATCAAAAGGGTAAGAATGACCTTATCACTTGGCCTTATTATCAAATGAGAGTTATTTTAGCTGACAATGGACCAGGCTGCAAATAAGGTGCAACTCCGAAGTTTAAGGAAGGAGGAAAGTGAAAGAGTCAAGAAGTCATAAATTTTATAATGTGAATAAAATAGATGCAGAATTTCCATTACTTAGAGACAGGTTAACTCACTTCATGATGTTTTACTGGCCTACTTCCTCCCAGTAACTGCTCTCTCACCTACTTAACTGTGCTTAGGATCCTGCTATTAATGGTCTAACACATCACAACAATTTTAAAATAACTACTTTGTTGTTTTTTTTTTTTTTTTTAATGAAAAGCTGACCTATTTTTTTAACCTGGAGAATAAACTAAACTCAAGCTTTCTCTATTACATCCAAGTAATCAAACCACTCAATGAAATGACCACTTCTGAACTATGTGGTTAGGGGAAATTGGTAAAATGTGGCATGTATTAGGTCTTTACTTCATTTAACTGTCCTGCTTCTTCCTGTGGTTATGTTGCTGTTTTCATTTCATGTTTGGACTGCAGCAGCACTGGAGGTCAGAGCAGAGACAGAGCCCTGCTGGGAAAAATGAACCTCTGAGATGGCATGGATGCTGCTCCAAGCACGCCAGAGCAGCCAGGGGTGAGGAAGGAGCAGTGCTGATCCCATCCCAGTGCCAGGGATGGTGAGTGGGGCTGCATGCCGACCTGGGCATTGCTCAAAGCAGAATCCTCCAGCGTTTACCTGCAGAATACAGCAGCATGGTTAGCACGGGCACTTCCTTCTGGCATGTCTGCTGATGGAAAACCATTCCCAGCCTGCCCACATGCAGCCCCTTGTTCTGCTGAAGCAGTCAGTCACACTCAGCCTCTTGTCATTCTACGTTTTTCCTCCTCCCTCAGAGCTGGAGTAAACGTGTCCAAGAGCCTGGCTGACCCCTGCCTGTGCTTAGGCACACAGTCCAGGGATTGGAGCACTACTGCATGTGAATACTTTGCTTACCTTGTGTTTAATCAGTGCAGAGAGGTGTTAGGCACTCCCAGAGGTCCATTTACCTGGTGGTAGCAAAAGTGTTCCACTCACCCATTTTACAGAGAAAATCTGGACCCACATTCAAATATGGGAAGGAAGATTTACACAGTTTTCTCCCTGGATATCACTCCAAAATCTTGTGTTGTCCCATATTCCTAACTTTATTCATTTCTGACGTGATAATATAATAATAGAACATTTAATTTTATAAAATCATAGAATCTTAAGGGTTGGAAAAGGCTTCTAAAACCATGGAGTCCCAGCTGTGCCCGATGCCCACCCTGTCCCCAGCCCAGAGCCCTGAGTGCCACCTCCAGCCCTTCCTGGGACACCTCCAGGGATGGGCACTGCAAACCCCCCTGGGCAGCCCCTGCCAGGGCCTGAGCCCCCTTTCCATGGGGAAATTCCTGCTGTGCCCACCCTGAGCCTCCCCTGGCACAACAATATAATAAGAGTTTAATAGTAATAATTTAAGAATTAAAGTGGTTATCACCTTGATGCAGCTTTTATTTATTGGGCAAAAAGGGATCCTTTAAAACCAAGGCCAAAGAAATCCTGCATTCCTTCAACAGTGGAGCAGCTGAAGTGAAATAACTACCTGTAGCCCTAGGTCAAGTTTAGCTCCAGCAGAGACCCCTAGCCCATAGGAGATCCCATTGTCCATCCACTCATCCTGATCTCCTGGGGTTACACTGCATAGATTTCTGAATGTGCACGAAATGACCTGAGGCTTGGGGGAATGAAGGGAAAACAGGGAAGAGATGTGATGATGGATTTCAAACACAGTTGTTTTGCAGAGGTGGTCAGTGAAGTTGACTGATCTTATTTGATAAAAGCTTATGGGTTAACAAGATAAAAACATGAAATTTCAGGATATACCTAAACGTGGCTCATTTTAAATGTAAATATTCATGTGGCAAAATAGTCACTTAAGAGTAAAGGGACTTTTTACAAGGGACTTTTTGTGAGGGCCTGAAGTGCCAGGACAAGGGGGAATGGCTGCCAGTGCCAGAGGGCAGGGCTGGATGGAATCTTGGGAATGAGGAATTGCTCCCTGGCAGGGTGGGCAGGCCCTGGCACAGGGTGCCCAGAGCAGCTGGGGCTGCCCCTGGATCCCTGGCAGTGCCCAAGGCCAGGCTGGACACTGGGGCTGGAGCAGCCTGGGGCAGTGGGAGGTGTCCCTGCCATGGCAGGGGTGGCACTGGGTGGGATTTAAGGTCCCTTCCAGCCCAAACCATTCTATGAGTGGATGATATAATTTAGAATTAGTTTCGTGCTAAAGGGCACACTTCTGCATGACTTCCTTTATTAACCGCAGTCTCCAGCCTAATTCAGCCTTTGAGATAATTGCAGTGTGAGCACTTTTATTTTTCATAGTTGTACAGTGGGTTATTTTATTCTTGCTGTAGTAAAAACACGATTCTTGTTGTTGACTTTTTAAATAGCAATCACTTAATTGGAAACAGATGCTACTGTAGGAGAAAAACATTTTAATTAACAAATCTGAGCTGGAAAATTTCAGATACCTGAGGAGCTGAAGCAGCTTTAAAACAAAGGTAGGATTTGCTGTCCATTATTTAAATTACAGATAATTTCATCATAGGATAACTAAACAAAAGTTAATGACACCATTGGAAAGTTTGTATTATTTAGTTTGTATACAAACAGACTAACACTGAACAGAAGAAACAAGTGAAATATATTACTTTAAATGCAGATTTTTCTTTCTCTTAACAAAAAGCCCATAGAAAATGATTGTTTTGAGTTGTTTTCACCTTCTGTGAACTTTTATAAAGCTTATTTATATATAATTTTGTTTAATATTGTCTTTACACTCTGAAATAACAGAAATAAACAAAGTATTTCAGTTTAATGTCAGCAGTATATTAACTTCAAAAAGTCTTACATTAGGACACGATGCACTTTGGAAGTGATAACTGGGTGCTGGTAAAAATCCTAAAACCCCAGGGTATTTTTATGAAAACTTGGACTTAAATGCAAATAAAGCAACATATTAAACACTTGATCATTACCAGTGAGCTGAAATAGGCGAGCCTCAGTTTAATTTTGGTTGAAATAATATTATGTGATTGACAACCTTTGATTAAAAGCAACAACATTCAAATTGAATGTCTCTCATCTTCTGGTGAGTCCTCAAGGGCAAGGTAATACCTGCCGAAAAATTTGGAGAAATACATTCTTTGTGACCTCATGTGGAAAGATTTGAAGCACCATTTCCAGTTGCAGTTTTCTCAATCCTCAGCACATCAAATACATCATGTTGGGCTTAGTTGATTTATAATTTAATTCTGGGGGAATTTGGGCAGGAACAAGCCCAGCACCAGCACAGGCTGGAGGGACCTGCTGGAGCAGTGCTGTGGGGACACAGAGCTGTCCCTGAGGCAGCAGAGTGCCCTGGGGGTGCTGGGGACACAGAGCTGTCCCTGAGGCAGCAGAGTGCCCTGGGGGTGCTGGGGACACAGAGCTGTCCCTGAGGCAGCAGAGTGCCCTGGGGCCAAGGAGGCCAAGGGTGCCCTGGGGACATGGCCCCAGAGCCCTGGCAGCAGGTAAGGGGGGATGCTGCCCCTGTGCCCTGCCCTGGAGGCACCTCTGGCTGCTGTGTCCAGCTGAGGATCCTCAGCACAGCAGGGCCAGGAGCTGCTGGAGCTGAGCAGGGCCTGGAGCATCTCGGTGCCCAGGAGAGGCTGAGGGAGCTGGGGCTGCTCAGGCCGGAGAGGAGCCCCAGCTGAGAGGGGCCCTCAGGCCTGGGTGTCCCTGTGTGCAGGGAGGGGCAGAGCAGGGCCCAGGCTCTGCTGCGGGCCCAGCCACGGCCCCAGAGCCACGGGCAGGGCCTGAGCCCAGGAGCTGCCCCTGCCCATGCCCAGAGCTCCTGCCCTGGCAGTGCCCAGCCCTGAGCAGATGGGGCACAGAGGCTGTGCAGGCTCCTGCCTGGGGACACTGCAGAGCCACACGGACACACTGCTGTGCCCTGGGCTCTGGGATGGCCCTGCTGGAGCAGGGAGGTGCCACCACAGCAGCCCCTGTGGGCCCCTCCAGGCTGATCCATTCTTGGGTTCTGTGAGTTCCCATGGGCCAGTTTAGACTCCCCATGTGGAGAGAGAACAGGCAGGATTAAGTTACTTCTGATTAAGTTACATCCGATTTAGCCCAGGATGTGTTGTCTAAAAATATGGCCTGTTTTAGGTGAAGACATGCAAAAGCACAAATCCCATTGTGTACGATATTCTGTACACAGAGGTGTGAAAAGGAAGCAAACATCTCTCCACATGGTGGACTAAGTGGATTTAATACCAAAATGTCGTGACTGTGCAGCCTTTCCTTGGTGAAGAGTCTGTGCTGGGAATGGGCTCCATGCTGTGGAAGTTCCTGCTCAGGGCACTGTTCACTGCAGGCACTGAGGGAAAAAATAACGTTTGGCACACAAAGCTGGGTTTACGTAAAAATAAGACATTTGAAGACCTATGACCTGGCACCCATTTACTATTTCTGGGCATCAAACTGACTCCAAAGTCCTGCAATGTTGGTACAGTGTAGTTCTCATAAAAGCTAGAAATAAAAATATCTGCACCACATTCCCTTTAGTGTTTATTTTTCTGGCGGATGTCACATAAGGGGAGTGGCAGCTCTTGTGACCTCAAATAAAAATTGAACCCAGAGAAGTAGTGGGAAACCTCAATGTGGTTTCAGGCTAAAATTTTCATCCTTGATCGCAACATGTGAAATGAGGACCTGTAGCTGTGGTGTCTTTCCAGCCTCCCAGTAACTCACCACTGTCCCTGCTCACAAGTGGGGACATCCAAGAGTGCCATAAGTGATGCACAACATCCAACATCAGCCTGGAAAATCCATATTCTGATTTTTCACAGTTTTTAAATGTTGTACTTTTCTTGGTTTTTTGTTTTCTTTTTGGTTTTTTGTTGTTCTTTTAACAATGAGAGAAACTACAAAATGAAGATTTTTGTTAGCATCTCTCTGGAGCAGGGATCAGCATTTTGGATCAGCTCGAGACCTCATACTTGTGTTATTTTAGAGAACTTTGACATCTGGACTGAAAGGTATTTTACAGGACAATACCAAGTATGTAACTGCAGAATAATTAATGTCTCTTCAGCTATATTTTCTGACTCCTCTGAGCTGATATCCAGATGATGTGAGGTCAATTAACCTGGCATAAACTATATTTAAGTCACTGCAGTGATTCTTCAGACTTTTTTCTATTTGTTTGGTTTTATATACACTTCTAATTAATTGCCCAAACCCAAAAGACTATGGGCAGAAATTGTCTTGGAAATAGATTAAAATAATTATTTTTGTTAATGTGTTTTTTTTATTTAAATATCTATTCAAGCTATTTTAAGAGCTTGTGGAATTCATAGCATAGGTTTGAAGTGCAACATATTTTGTAACATTTCTGTGGACAACAAACTGTACAAAATTGCTTTTAAAATATTTTTAACAATTCAAGTGTTATTAGGAACAAAGAAGTACTGATTTTATATTTGTGGGCAAAATAAGTGTTTCCTATAAAATAAGAGGCAAAGGAGGAAAAAGAAAAGTGATTCTTTTTGTTAAGAGGGCATTTCAGAAGGATCTACTGAAGCATATATAAAATTTATTCAATCCAGAGGATTTTCATTTCCTTTTTGAGAAGAATTAGGAAGAAGAAAAAGTGTCATTCATTTTCTATCAAGGGGAGAAAAAGCCATTTTCCAACAAATTCCAAACAATTCTAGATCTGAGAAAAAGAAGATACCTTTTGATCCTTGGAATCAAAGAGAGACATCTCAGCAAAGCAGCAGGTAAGTTTGCAATGGCAGAGCAGTTATTTCATCTGTTTATTTCCTGTCTCATCTGTGCTGAGCTATAAATTCCCACAGTTCTGTGGACTCAGAGGGAGATGGGAAGCAGTATTTTACCTCTCTCTAGGATGAGGGAGAGCAAACTGGAGGAACGTGTCCTGTCTGAGGCAATGCACTTCAAGGAGGACAAGTAGTTGTGGCCCATTTGAAGAAATCTCCCAAAACAGCTTCAAAAGATATCAGAGCAGCTTTTGAATAAAAATATAAATGAATTAAGGTTGTTTAGCCTAAGGGGAAGAGCATTAAACACAGGAGACTTTCAGTCTTATTATTCAACAACTTTTATTGTAAAAGAGCAGGTGTGTGTTCATTACTCCATCACATCCACCTTGGAGATGATGGGAATAATGCAATAACAAGCAGAGCTTAGGTCAGACACGAAGAGAAAACTGCTCTAATGGCTGGGCAGGCTGTCACTGGGTGAGAATCCCCAGGCACCTATGGAGTCTTCAAATTTAGGAACAGTTTAGCACAAAGCTGACAACTGTCTCCTGGGAAAGACGTAATTGTGGGTTGTTTGGGGAGACAGTAGAGGATTAGTGAATGTCTTGTGCTCCTCTCCAACCTCTGCTAGGGTTTTTTTCCTCATGCTATAGATTCTGATTTTGTTCCCAACACTTCATGTCTCTTTTGAGTGCAGAATCCAAAATGCATTTGAGAGAAAGGAGGGATGAAATGGAAACCCAGATTTATTCCTTAAAAATTGTATCCACCAATGTTATGGGACAGAGCTTGCAAGTGGCCTGTCTGACTTGAACATGGGGCAGCTGAATTCCATAATGGATGAAACTTTATTATTATTATTATTATCATCATCATCATCATCATCATCATCATCATCATCATCATCATCATCACTCTTTTACAGTAAAGAAATTAACCTGTTCTGGAGACCTGTTGAAATGAATTTCATACTCTAGCTCTCAGGACTCTGTTGGTCAGAGTGACTCTGAGATAGGTACAAGCTTCTTTTTCCAAGCCCAGCAGTCGAAGAAGGAGTCAGGATTCTTTTGTTCTCATTCTCAAGGTTGTTTATTATTTCTTATCTATAAAATTCTTTTGCCGACCTGCCGAGATCTGTCTGGCAGGTTGGGTTGAGGCACACTGGCCGCCCTTGGGGTGCTGTTATCTTTTTATACTAAATATGTACATTATGTACCATAACTTCCCAATACCTATCACCTATGTTAGACAGTGAGTTCCTACCTTAAACCAATCCAAAAGTGCCACCATCACAGCAGAAGATGGAGGGCCAGAAGAAGAAGAAGAAGAAGAAGGAGAAAGACTGGACACGCCCAGATTCCTCCATCTTGCCTCCTGAACCCCCATTCTAAAACCCCAAAAATCTATTTTTCACCCCGTGACAAACTAACTATTATTCTACTTAAACTCTTTTGACTTATAATTCTTCATACAGGTGGTAATTTGCTCCATGGCTCAAAATCAAAGACCCAGGTGTCTTGGGCTCTGTGCCAAGGTCTCTGAGCCCCCTGGGCAGGGGCTCGAGCCATCCAAGACAGCCAGAAAGATGCTCTTTTAAATAATTTAAACTTCAAAGCTATTCATGAGTGAGCCAAGTGTTTCTCATAAACTTGTTATTATTTTTGTATGAAACAAATAAGTTCTCAAGAGATAGGAGAAAGGTTCACACAAAATGAGGCAAGGGAGGGACTGAAATACCGCTGGAGCTGAGCTAATTGGACAGCTCCTTCTTTGGGCAAGAAAACATCTACTTGTTCATGATGTAATATGAAAAAATAACGTTCTGTCAGTCAAACCCTAGACAAAATCCAGCTGAGAATTTTGGACAAGCCTTCCTGTGGCAAAATGGGAATGTTTTTCTATGACATCATTTGATTTTTGCAAGCATCTACAAGGTAACCATATCACACATCATTTCAGGCGGAACAAAATCAGCGTTTATTATTGTGTATGTATCTTGTAACAGTGTGGAAATGTTTTTACATCGTTCCTCCTGGACTGAGAGACCAGCTCCTTAGTTTTCCCTAGGGTGTGTGGAAAACTGTGCTCTGCAGTCCCTCTGGTGTCACCTTGAATTTCAGTGCACTCTGCAGCTTTCTCTTCATCTCATTTGCAACACCTGAAAATTAAGGTTTCCATTTAGTGACAGCATAATGATTTGGCAAATTGCTTCTAAAATGCTGAAAGCACAGTCTTGGCCGCTCTATGGCAGAGGCATGAGGAGACAAATGACCACAGTTCTTTATGCTGCAATTTTTTACACAGAAGGAATTGGCCTTTGAGGAACAAGTTGGCCACACACTCATTTCTCATTCAGGGGGCAGTTGTTGCATCGCTTGACTTATTTTCTTATTGACGTCTGTAAGGATGCCTGTTCCCAGGAGACCCTGAACTGAGTGAAAATACAAATATTTAGGGAATGTCATATCAGCCACACTGAGAATTCCTCAGCGCCGCTCTGTGTTGAAATGCAATATCTTCCAGCACCTTCTGCTCATAGGGCAACTGATGTCCCCAGTGCTTGGCTTGGAGGGTTGTGATTCTAAGATTGTGTTCCTGCATGTTTTTTTACTGAGGACATGGATTTTTTCAGGACTAATATTAATATGGGTGCCCAAAAAGGGAGGCATCCTGGAAAATACAGTTCAAACAATTAATCTGCTTGAAGGCTTGGGAAGGGGAGGAGGGAGGGAAGGCACAGCTGATTGTCTGTGCAGCCAGAGAAGTAAAGGGATCCCTTCCCTGAAATAAAGGAGTGCAGGTCTTGCCTATGCTCCACCTGTAGCAAAATAAAACTCATGGAATGTTTCCTGGAGTTTCTACTGGATTTATAGGACACTGGGCAATAAAAGGTACAAATTGTAGTTATTTATTGTTTCTAATGAGTAATGAGACCAGGATAGACTTTGATTTTTCTTTCTACTCTGGAGCATTTAGATGTTCAGTTTTGCTGCTATTGTGGGCAGAGAAATCACAGAAAATGGCTGTTTAATTCTCTCATATTCTGAGATTACAGTCCTGTGAGCTTTCTTTATGAAACAGGTGCATTTTCTGTCATAATTTTATTGGACGAGTTATCCTTTAGGCAAAATGGGAAATATACTCTGCAAAGAATTAATTATTCCACTGGTGTTCATATAGTAATTGTAAAGATAAAATTTAAAGTTTATTACTGTAAGTAAATCAGCGAAGTTGACTTTTTTTTTGTTTTTAATTCAGAGATTTGGGGGGTCCTTGACATGTTATAGATTCATCTAATGCCCTGGCTTTGTGGATATATCCACTTTCATATGAACAATCAGAACCTGCTCTCTTTGTAATGCACTGAGGAAAACACTTGAAACTTAACATTACTTGAGTAGCATTGGATTTTGATCAATAAACACATGGAACAATTGTTCAGATAAGAATACTACTTTTTCTAGTGAAATAACTAAAATAAAGTGCATTGTGTGAATGATCACAAAGACATTCTCCTGGACCGTGCAAGATAAATATTCATTAAGTGAGCCCAGCAGTTGCAAGCAGAAGATAGGCTTTATCAATATGGAAGGGTTTTGTGATAAAGAAGTGTTGAATTGATGGCTTGGTGTGACACCCGAGAGCCCAGAGCTGCTGTAAGGAACAGCTGGGAGGCAGAGCAGTTCCTGGCTGGATTCACTTGGATCTGTTTTCATTTGTTGTGTGCTGAACAATTGTGCGTTGCTGCTGTCGGTCCTGCATCAGACAGAGCAAGAGTCCTCCTCTGCCTCCCCTCTTTAATGCCATGTCTGATGACACTGATTTCCACGCAGAGAACTTTTCCATGCTCTCTCTTAGCCCTGCACAACCCCCTGTCAGAATGACTGAGAATATTTGGGGATAAATTGGGATTATTGGGAAAACTCATGCAGAATTTGCCAAGGAAGCAACAAGAAATAAACTTACTTATGTGTTACACTTGCAGGAATAGAGGAAGAGTCTGGATGTAGATCTGAATCCTGGTTTATGAACTTTTTCCACCTAGATCTCAAGGTAGGGAGTAATGATTTTTAAATAATAGATGTAATATAAGGAAGAAGCAAAGAATTTCCCTTCCAATCTGTCACACATATGGTCAGGCAGTGACAGATGAGGGAGGGAACAACTGGGACCTTTTACTTTCTAATTTTGATGTTATATTAAAACACATTAAAGAACATCATCTGAACCTCACCTGCAGATCTGTACTAAAGGATGAGCCAGAGACAGGTAACCCAGACTTAATTCTCAGACATGTGAAGACTCTCAGGTACTCTTTTATCACTTGAATTTATCTCAATATCTGCAAGGGGAATTAACTGTTGTACAGATTATTCATTCAGAAAAGCACACAGAGCATTACACTATTCTTCATTTCTGTAAAGATACCACATGTAATTCAGTGAATAATTAAGACTCCAAGTGATCACAACAAGAGATTGGTCAGGATGCAATTTTCCCACCAATGTAATTGATATCTTTGACCTTAATTTCAGATGGAAAGAAAAGGAAGGAAGGCAGATGCCTGTATCATGTACAAATTTGCCACTTTCCTTCACTAATCACCTAATTTCACAGTAGCTACATCTCCTATTATCAACTCTCTTTATACGGAATTTCTCATTGTAGCACATTACTGCAGTGAAGTGACTCCACCTTGTTCCAAAGCACCATCCCTGATACGCTGTGATAGGCTAAATTTGACTAAAACATTCTGGTTTTCTCAAATTGAGAATGTAGGTGTTTCTAGTTTCTTTGGGGAGGAATGGGTCAGGATGGGTCTAAAATATCCTTTGCAGTGCTCTGGTGCCTCTAATCCTATCATGGTGCATGACAGTTGTATTTTTCTTACTTTTGATTTAAATATTTTTTTCTGTTTCAGACATTACTGTGGTCAAATTGGGATTAAACAAGGCACATCCTTAAGTGAATTTGCCTGTTATTGAAGAGATTTTCTGGGCAAAGACTGTTACAGAACTCAAAGCTGAGATCTCCATGAAGTGTAATTTAAAAATTAGTTTTAAGTGCACTTCACTTCGGTTTGCTCACAGTGAGAAATATTTACTTGGTTTCACACTGCTGGAAAAAGCAAAATGGACAGGCTTGTGTGATGGAGAGCACAGGAGCAGGATCTCCACTCTGTGTTCAGGCACACTGACACCATAGAAATTTAAAGAAGTAACACACAAATAAATAAAATACTTATAAACCACATGTATTAGATTTTGATCCTTACATTTAGCTCTGGCTGGGATGCTAAATCTAAGATTGCTTTACACTTGATTTGCTAATAGAGAAGTTTGCCAAATTTGGCAGAATTTGGCCAGAGAATGCTCAAATTCCCACAAAGTTTCCAACATTCAATTTGGATGATGTACTACAAGATCAACTGCTTTCTAACTTCATTTCTCCATTATTTGCAGCAGAAATGTTATTAGATATGGATTTCAGTAATGTGATTACCAGCGAGTGGTAATTTTGAAGGATCTGTGTGGGAACTGCTGGAGGAATTACTGTGCTGCTGAAATCAAACTGTCATTCAGATTTAACCTAATCTTACACTAAGCGATTGCTTCCTTGTTTTGTGTCCTGACAAAATAAAACAGTAGATTTCAATTTTCTATAATTAGAAGCAAAGGAATCAAAACTTCCTAAGCATTTTGAAGAAATATTAGGAAAAAAAAAAAAAAAAAGCTATTGATCAAAGTTCAGGAACTATTCTTGATATAGTGGCCAGGTTTTATTTAATATTTAGAATCTCATATACGTGAAAACTTCCTGTGGAGAACGCGTGTTCCTCCAGCCCATCCTCTGTGGGGATGTTTTCCAAACTGCTGCTGGTCTGAGATGCCTGAAATGATGGCTTTAAGAACTTTTCAGTGGTAAATATTGGAATTTGTTTATGTTTGCTGTGCTGGTATTTTCTTCCATTTAACTGTGCCTTGTAAGAGCTGCTACACAACAATTTATTTAATGTTCAGTTGGGAAATTCAGCCCCAAGCCCAGGGTGAGTTAAGTGGTAAGAACAGCGAAGCCCCAGCAAGGTGAACCCTGATGTGCATCAGATCGTTCACTGTGTCAGTGCGGGAGTTTCCAGATCACTTTCCATTCCCTGTGCTTTGGGGTTTTCCTGCTTTATGGCCTGCAGTGCCTTCCTCTTCCTGTCCCTGCCAGCAGGGGTTGCAGTGCTCCGTCTTTGGCCAGATTTATGTCACAGCCCAGCCCGGACAATATTTCTGGTTTCCTTATCTGTTTGTGGTTCTGGGATTACTCCTGAGCACCTCCACCTCCTATTTCCCAAACCCCAGAGCATGGCACACCCTGCACTGGTGCATCCTTGTGGAGCATCCCTTGATTCATCCCTAGACTGGTTAAGGGGGCTAGGAACAAGTTGGCACAGTGAAATTTAGATATGGACCCTCCATTTCAGTCCTCAAGCAGAACAAATTCTGTGTTTGCCTCCATTTATTTCTGTTGCCTGATCTTTCACTAAGACAAGTAATTATTCCCCCAGGATTGGAGTCCATGGAGTGCTCCTCTTCCAGGGAATTTTAAAACATGGCCTTGCAGAAAGTTGTCACTTTCCTTCAAATCTTTCTCAGGTTGCTAGAGCTTACTGAATTACTAGAACTGATCATAAAGAATGAGTCTTTTGCAGGAAGAGGTCTGCAATAGCTGGGGTTTTGGAGGTTGTTTTCCTTAGCCAGGGTCAGATTTTGGCTGTATTTCCAAGCATCATCAGCTGACAGTAGAAAACTTCTGTAACAACTGCATCAACACAGCGAAACCAGTCTTGTTTCTATATTCAGCAGCTTTACTCCAAATATAGAATAAACTGAAAGAATTGGAATTTCTTAATATCTTACCCAACAGAAACTTGAAAGCTTTTACATTTTTGTTGAAGCTCTTTGCAAGGAAAAAATATCATATTTATCTTGTTGAGCTGACAGGCTTTCCAAGATAATGGTATTGTGTTAATGTTTCAGGTTTCCTGTTAATATGCATATATTGCTTTAGAATCACACCTGGAAGGCTCAAGCCCTGTCTGGTGATAAATGTTAGGTGATAACAAGAGCAGATGACTCAGTTTATAAACATGCTTCTGTACAATGTATCTGCTGTGGAGTTTTTAAATAAATGAGTAAGAGAATGAATTAAATTATTGAAACATATTGATCACTTGCATGTTTTGAGGTGTTGGGGTCTTTGTTGGGGTTTTTAAAATTCTGTAGCTTAAAAGGTAATTTTGAAAAAATGGAAAGTGAGTCTTATTAACATTTGAACTGTTTTTTTTAGCAGTTTCCTTCTAACCTGACCAGTAAAGAAAAGCCCTGATTTATGGTGTCCTATAAGGATTTGAAATGTCGTCTTACAGGATTTAGATTGTTTGGGGGGTTTTGTTAGCTTAATTATAGTACTTTGTTCTACAATACTGGATTCTGACTTGCTTTAATAACTTGACAAACCGGGTTTTTTTTTCCTACTGAATTTGTACAAAAGCCACACTGATGGCAAAATTATTTGGGCTCTATATAAGAGGGGAATGGATGTGCTTCTTTGGCTGCAATTCAAGAGCTTGGAACCGTCAAGAGTCAGCTCTTGGCTCTGGGGCAATTTGGGTGGAGCGAAACATCATGAAGTGGGATGGGAGGTCTTGTAGTTCAGGGGATGCTCTTGAACAATTTGCAAACATCTGTCAGTCCTCAGGAAAAATATTCCAAAGCTGGTGTAGCCCTTGAATTAAAGGATGAGTAAGGCTGCCTAAAAATTTGAACCTTATCCTTCTTGTGCCTCAGCTGCAGTCCATGTACTACAGAAAGATAGCAGTGCTACCCTCTGAGTGAGTTCTTTTAAAATTGTAACAATTGTAAATGTTGCATTAATGGGAGCCATTGGAACACCTGAGCTAGGAGCCCTGAAATTACAAAAAAAGCAAAAATGTGAAGGAATATGTGTCGCAAACATCTTTTTATGAAAAATCCTTTCCTTAGGATTTTTCCTCCTGAGAATCTGAGAGGTCTCAGGAACAAAATGTAAACATTGATTATCTGCTGCCTTGGAATGCAACAGGTGCATCTGTGATTGGCCCATCTTGGATGTTTATAATTAATGGCCAATCACAGCCCAGCTGGCTCAGATAGAGTCCGAAACAGCTGCCTTTGTTATCATTCTTTCCTTTCTATTCTTAGCTAAGCCTTCTGATGAAACCTTTTCTTTTATTCTTTTGGTATAGTTTTAATGTAATATATATTATAAAATAATAATTCAAGCCTTCTGAAACATGGAGTCAGATCCTCGTCTCTTCCCTCAACCTGAGACCCCTGTGAACACTGTCACAAATATGATCTGGCATATATCTGTCCAATGAGATGAGTATTGTTCCCAGCACCCATTCAAATCTCGACAGGACGGGTATAGACTAAAGCACTGAAAGAAGGGAGACAGGGTTGGAAATCTGCTGTAAAATAAAAGCAGTTTAATATCAAACAGCTTATTTTTAAATAGTAACTGTTCCTGTGTTATCTTGGGCATCCATTTACTACTATTGGCAGTCAAATCCTGAGGGTGAGCTTATAATTTAATGCTTTACATTAAAGAACTATTCTCATCTAGCACATTTGCCTTGTAGCCTCTGCAAATAAATAACAAGTGTGCCATGAATCACAGGCCTGTGAGTGCCACGGCCAAATGGCTAAAACTGCCCAGGCCATTTTTTGTAGCAGTGGAATAGGAAACATTTATTACAGCCATTATAGACAGCCAAGTGATTTAAGAGCCAAAGAGGTGTCATTTACACAATGTTAAAATTCTTTTAACTCTGAGAAATAAAATAAGCAAGGATCCAAATGGCTCTACAGCTGCACTGCAGCCCCACAAACCTGGGCATTGCTATAAACCCAGATCATCAAGTGGAGCTGAATTTTACAGCTGCACATTTCAGTGCTCTATCTTGTTGCCTGACTTCAATATCCTCAAACTTTATGCTGTTTGAAGCACCAATAGAGATAAAATTTCTTTCCTTGCACCTTGCTTCCTTTGGAAGTTAGAAGAAAACTTGGTAAGTGACAGAAAACCCTTCACTCTATCACTGCAAAACTGTTTCAGAAATTATAATATTGCTAGCTGGTCACAGCTGCTTCCTCGAGCATTTGTTGTTATATCAGACCTTGCTCATGCTGATGCCAGGAGTATGTTCTGGAGGGGAAGCAAAGAGTTATTGCTAATAGTGCTCATTCTCCTGTTGTCACAGAATCACTGGGATCTGCTCTTTGAACTGGGCTCTGCAGAAAGAAAGTTGCAGATACTGAACTTCAAAGCAAGAGATAACTGAGAGAAATAAATGTTCCAAATGGTGGAGTGTATTCTGTAAGCACTTGGGAGACCAGCCTTAGTGAGAGACTGGAACAGAGACTGCACTGAAGTGAAATAATTGCTCAAGGGGTTGATGTATTTTCTGCAGGCACTCATACGTCACCAGAGTTCTCTGGAAATGGTTTGAATCGCTTGTCTTCCAGACATTTGGCAGAAATCACATGGAGATGTGGGGGTGTTACATCTGTTCATGGCTAAGGATGGCCTTCAGAAGAAGATTTTTACTTGCCTTCTCAAAATCATTTGGAGTTACATCTGCTTCTTTGCAAGGTATCAAGTTCCTTACTAAGAACTGCTTCATGGTTTTTAATGTTGTTGTATTTTGCACTTCGAATTTCACTGCAGGTTTAGAAAATGACATCCTATTCTTCGTGTGCTCTGTAAAGGGGCCTGATAAGTGTCTGAACACAGGAAACTTGCTGAATTTCCCCAGGGCTGGTGATCTTATTACTTTCTATTAGTTGAATTAATCCTCCTGGGAACCATTCAATTTTTTTACCCCTTAAAACTTTCAGAGCTCCATATTATTATGAAAGGTTTTACTGAGCTACAGTTGTTAGGACAGGGTTTAATTTTGCAGCCCCCATATTTACAGCCTCATGAGGCTGCCTGGTTTCCCCTCCAGTGCATAAAATATGAGACACTGAATCATTCACCTCCAGGAAGCACTTTTCAAAACTGGGGAGAAAATTGCATAGCAGCAGAACGTGAATTGAGAGGTCCATGAATGCCTCTCCCTCCTTATCCTGTTGCATTATCTCTTCCCAGCCTCCTTTAGAACAATCCCAGGACCTGCTGCTCCGACTGTAACTCTCAGCAATGGCTGAATTCCACTCTTCAGCAGTAATTGTCTCACTCTTTTCCCTGCAGCTCGAGCAGGATCCTTTTCAGCTTGCAGGCAGGTTCCTGGCTAGGAGGAAATTGTTTTCTCACTGCCATATGGGGTCTCTCATCCACAGTTTGCAGCACTTCTGCTTCATAAATATTTCTTGTGAGGGAGTAATTTGGTTTAACCCTCTTTGCCCCTCTTCCCAATGCCAGGGATGTGCCTTTGTGATAACTAACACAGGACCTACAGCACAAATTCCTTCATCAGTGGTTTCTGTGTCTCCAGACAGATCTTTCACAAACCTGTCTTTATTCAGGCAGAATCTGAGCTGTTTGGTGGGCTCTGTGTGCAGTCGTTTCATGCCAAGGTGTAAATCAGATTAAGACAATTGACTTGTCAGTGGGAGATTTGATGGGATAAGGATTGAAAGCCCCTGCTCTGAGAGGAATAGTGGTGTCTGTTTGTTTGTGTGTTGAGGACTTCACCTCGAAATGTACCTATTCCTGCACTGAATTTCAGTGTAGGGTATGGAATGTGTTTCTGACACAGTAGGAGTATGTTGCTACAGCTGATTTGGAATGTAGATTAATAATATACTCAGTACAGGTTTCTCTGTACATTTATTATGCATCTCTTCATTTTCTACAGGACCAGAAATTTCTGCTGTTATTTCAGCTCTAGGAAGTTGACAGGACTCAGAAAAGATAATCTGATTGCTGCACTTGCAAAGCAAGTCCCTTCCAGGACCAAAGTCAAGGACAACAAAAATGCCAAAGGAATTACTATAAATTACATCTTTCATACTCTACACATCCAGGGGTAGTGTTTGTCATCAGTTGTGATCTCTGATCACTCAGTGAATGTGCTGGTCCTGCAAATGCTTTTACCCAGGCAGAACTCTAAGAAATATTTCCAGTAAATACCATAATGGATCACATCATTTATCATATTGAAACCATTCTTGATTTCCAAATTTTTGACAGGCTGACAACATTGAGGCTGTTCAACCTGGCGAAGAAAAGGTTAAGTGGAGACCTGATGGCATCTTTCCAGTATCAGAAGCAGCTACAGGGAAGAGGGAGAGGGACAATTCTTCAGGATCTGGAGTGACAGGACAAGGCAGAATGGGCTGAAACTGCCAGAGGGGAAATTTAGATGGGATATTGGGAAGGAATTGGTCCCTTGGAGGGTGGGGAAGCCCTGACACAGAGTGCCCAGAGAAGCTGTGGCTGTCCCTGGATCCCTGGCCAAGGCCCTGGCTCACTGGATCCAAGGCCAGGTTGGACACTGGGGCTTGGAGCAGTCTGGGACAGTGGAAGGTGTCCCAGCCCATGGCAGGAGATGGAACCAAGTGATCTTCAATGTCCTTTCCAACCCAAACCATTCTATGATTCTAAGTGAACCTTAGCCAATTTGAATGGTCCCGTTTTGTTTTTTTTTTTCAGTCATAGTTTTAACTCAAATATTCATGGTTTTTGACATGTGTGCTTGATGCATCCAGATAACAAAATGGGCAATGATTGTACTTTCCCTGTCATCCTGAGAATATGAATTTCTGCTCCATCAAACCTCTGCTGATGTTGCTTTAATCCACTTTTTTGTGTGAAAAAGAACTTGAGAAGGTTGTTCAGTCCTAAAATTGTCTTCTTCATAAAATTTTCTTTATTAATATTGCAGCAGTGTGACTAACACAGAGGTTTCTGGGGATCCAGGCAGGAGAAGACATGGATCAGCTGGGGGGGCTGCAGTCAAATTTGTGGTATTGCACTGGAACTCTCCAGTCCCCTCTGAAGGTGTCACCCACTGGGTGCTTTGTCACCAGCACCTGGAGCCCCTCAGACCTTGGCTCTCTGAAGCTCTGATAAGCTCAGCTGGATTTTAGTGGCTTCCAGATTTGCCATTCCGTTATGTCATTGTGCATCCAAGGTTCACATCTGCCTGCTCTGGAGGGCAGTCTTCAACTTGGAATGCTTTAAAAAAGAATTTTTTGACTGTGGAAATTGATAGAAGATGCATCACTTTTTATTCAGAGCACACCCCTGTGCTGAAGGGGAGAAAATGCAACTTGTGGAGTTGCATTTTGCTATTTGTTTGTCACCAAAGACTTGAGTTCTGTTCTTCATTTAGTTTAAATACTGTTTTCTGATAGATTTGAAAGCTATTGATAATCTGACCTTAAATTACAGATGAAAAGACTGTCCCAGACTTAAAGACTATCCCAAATACATCTCCTGGTCTCAAGCAGATAAAAGGAACTACCTTTTCCACAGCATGTTGTTAAGTTTACTTTATTGCTATAAGAGTCTGGGGAGCCTGGAAGTGTAAATGCATTCTAAAAAGGGTTTAGCTAAATCTGTTGGTTGCTACTAAACAGGATGATCTACAAGCAAGTGCCAGCTCTGAGAGTTCTTAAACTTGTCATCAAAGCTGAGAAATACCCTGTGGAAGGACTGGTTTCTTGGGGTGGCATGAAGAAAAGTGTCTTCCCTCACACAGAGAGATGTTCCTCAAACAGGTCTGGTATAAGTTTTCCTTGGGTATGGCAAGAAGTGAGTAAAAACCAGTGTGTGAGTACTACAGCACCAGGACTAAAGCCCCATTCCTGAGGTAGTCCCATGGAAAGTGAAACCACTTCATTTTTACCAAACCATTTTTACAACTTGAAGGAATATCAAGTAAATTAGCAGATGATACTAGATTGGAAGGAGTTGTTGACTGGAAGGCAGGGAGGCTGTGAAGAGAGACACTGACAAATGAGAGGGCTGTGAATCACCAGTAGTGTGATGTTCAACAAGGGAAAGTGCTGGATCCTGTACCTTGGATGGGGCACCCTGGATATACAGACAGTCTGGAGAGTCTGGGCCATGGGAAGGGACCCGGGAGCCCTGGTGGATGGCCAGGGGCATCTGAGTCAGCAGCGTCCTGGAGGCAGGAGGGACATCCCTATCCTGGGGGAGAAGGCCTAACAGCACTGGCCAGGCCAGGGAGGGATTGTCCCTCTGGGCTGGGGTGGCCTCACCTTGAGTGCTGGGGCAACTCTCAGCACCATGAGGTAAAAAAAAAAAGACATGAAGCCATTAGAGAGTTTACAAAAGAGGCCATGAAGATGGACAAGGGCCTGGAGGGGCCACCCAAGGAGAGGCTGAGGGCACTGGGGCAGCTCCGAGCTCTGCTCAGGCCAGGGCAGCCCCAGGAGGGGCTGGGGCTGGGCCAGGGCAGGCTCAGGCTGGAGAGCAGGGCAAGGTTCTGCTGCCCCCAGAGGGTGCTGGCACTGCCCAGGCTGCCCAGGGAATGGGCACAGCCCCGAGGCTGCCGCAGCTCCAGGAGCCTTTGGGCACCAGGGATGGACAGGGGGGATTGTTGGGGGGTCTGGGCAGGGCCAGGGGCTGCATCCATCACCCTGGGGGGATTGTTGGGGGGTCTGGGCAGGGCCAGGGGCTGCACCCATCATCCTGGGGGGATTGTTGGGGGGTCTGGGCAGGGCCAGGGGCTGCATCCATCACCCTGGGGGGATTGTTGGGGGGTCTGGGCAGGGCCAGGGGCTGCATCCATCACCCTGGGGGGATTGTTGGGGGGTCTGGGCAGGGCCAGGGGCTGCATCCATCACCCTGGGGGGATTGTTGGGGGGTCTGGGCAGGGCCAGGGGCTGCATCCATCACCCTGGGGGGATTGTTGGGGGGTCTGGGCAGGGCCAGGGGCTGCATCCATCACCCTGGGGGGATTGTTGGGGGTCTGGGCAGGGCCAGGGGCTGCATCCATTATCCTGGGGGGATTGTTGGGGGGTCTGGGCAGGGCCAGGGGCTGCATCCATCACCCTGGGGGGTCCCTTTCCTCTCAGGATATTAGATGAGAATATCCACCACTGTGATTCTCTGATTCCATGACACAAACAGTTGTGCTTTTTCAATGAGGAATGGCAGTAGCACATTAGGAGACCATCAGGAGGGGCATTGTTCCTGGTATTCCCAAGGCAGGCAGAAATGGGTATTTGTACAAAAATAGGATAATTCTGGTCTTTATAAAAGAATAAAATGAACTCTTAACAATTTTAATCAAATGGCTAATAGCAGTATCTTATTAGCTAATAAATTCACCAAGAATTTAGGGAATTTAATCCATTAATCTTAAATCTCTGCATAGACAGGAGGTCATTGAGATAATGAGTCACCTGAGGCAATAAAATTCAGTAGAAATCAAGCAGCTAATTTTTGTCAGAGCCCGTGAATATTTCTTGCAGGAATCCTATCTCTTTCTCTTGAGAGAAATATTATTAGCACCTTCTGCACTCCTTTCATGCCAGAATGCTGGAGGAACCACATGCAGGACTGGGTCTCTGTGCTCTTTCAGGCATTCATGTCTTTTTTTGATGCTGAATAATTCATGAAGAGCATTTGCTAATAGAAACATCTCAAACAATCATTCCATCTAAATTTGGCTGTTTGTTTTAACATTTAAATTCCTCAGCAATTTGAAGCATGGCTTTTTGCGCATTTATCTACTTCCAGTAATGCTTTCAGTGGAAGAAACACCCATTTCTTTGCTTTTTTTTTTTTTTAATCTAATCTTCAAATAATTGCATCAAATTAGCTTATTTTTTTTCCTAGCATATTTGGCTTTTTGAATTTTTAGTTTCTACAGAAGAGCTTAGAATCAAATTACTGAAATGTGATGTGTTAGAGTGTGCATGTGGTGGAGGGATGTGATGGAATTCAGGAATACCAGCAGGGAAAAATCAATGTTTATCATGATCTTTTCTCAGTGTGAAATGGACTGAGAAAGGATGTTATGTAGCATGAAATCATGTAGAATGACCTTGAAAGAATTTAGAAGGTAATCATGAGCATTCTGTCAGAGCCTGCAGATTTATTGTAGCACAAAGATGCCATGAGTTCACCTATTATACTCCTAAGTAAACAGAGGATTTATAATGGACATCTGTGTGATTAAAAGCTCAGTCCCCAGAGAGAAGCAAACACCTCATAATTTACAAACTGAAAAACGGGAACTGAGATGTCAAAGACATTCCTCATTCTTGGAATTAATTTCATATTAAGGGCATTTAGAATGGGGCCTCTCTCCACATTGAAGGGAGTGATTAAATCTTTGTTTACTGTGTTCTGGTTTTTTATTTTTACTTCCTGATTCTGAGTCTGTGTATGTGATTATTCTGGTCCTGCCATTTTAGAGTCTGTGTGATCATCAGGAATTTGTTCTCTGTCCAACCACCACAGGACAAATGTTTATCACCCAGTCGTCCTCAGTCTGGTCACAATTCCTACATCTCCTTAACTTCCCTCCTGTGCCTTTATCCATAAAAGACAGTATTTCTTAAGAATTCAATGGAAGTTAACGAGCATCACTACTAAATAAACATTGTGTGAGCAGGAGATTTGCATGTGGATAGAAATAATTCTGAGAAATATAAAACTGGCTATGTTCACAGTGATGCCACAGAACAGAATGTCCAAATCCATTCCATTCTGGAATATTTTCAGATGCCTTAGAAAACTGCAATTGACCCATACAACCTCATGTTTTTAAAATGTCTGAACATGCTGTTCTTCTGTATTTGAAAAAAATATATCCTGGAAAATATTTTCTTGCTCTTTTCATTAGTTTAAAAATAATTCAGAAGCTCTTCTGCTTCTGCAGGTTCATTTCTCTGTCATTTAATTTTTGTGGTCTTTTATTAATTGATGTCAGCCAGGTGATTTTCATCTGCCATCATTCTCCCATCTGCCTGCATGGCCTCCTCTGCAAGTCTTGTCTTAGTATTATTTATTTTTTTATGTGATTTTTGATGTCCTCCAAACCCAACTGCTAAATGAGTGAGACAGTGTTTCCAACATTGTCCTAGTGCTTATAGATGTAATTAACTCACAGTTGTCTCAAGGAATGTTAATAACATCATGTAGCATTTTTGCCTATATTTTTATAACAAAAATCAAAATTCAATTTTTCCTATCCACCACTCACCATCAACTCTCAGGCACGACAGTCTGTTTATTGTATGAGCTGGAACAGCTTTGAAGTAGAGGGTTATTTTTTTTCAAGACAGGCATATTAAAATATTTCATGTATTTGAAAATTCTCCTGCTAAACAGAAAGAATATTTTCAAAGTACGCATTTAAAATAGAAGCATTAAGAACATTGGTTTGCAGTGGTAAATCTTGATAGATTCTTCCTTTTCTCTGTCATCTGTAATGATGTTATAGATGTGTATTAGGGAAAGCACATTATTTTCTGTTGAATTGTGTGAGTCAAAATAGATTTCTCTCTTTTCTCATCAAAGAATATCTTGACTAATTTTCTTAGGCAATATTTTATGGAAGAGTTTTAGCTTTGAACTTTTTTCCATACTGGGGAATTTTTTCTCCTCAGAGCTTTACCTATGTTTGCATTGCAGAAAGTGTGAGAATGAAATTTCATTCCTTTCACCTGTCATAGATGAACATTTTTAGGCTGTTCTTCATTGCAGTAAGAGGAAAAAAAAAAAAAGTAGCTCACATTTCCATCTAGGATGCTAATCTTTTCAGATGTTGTCTTTGAAAAGGCCCAGACTGAGTCACCCAGGCCACTTTTTCATAATTATTCACCTTGATGTGCAGCATTTATGTTCTGCTTCAGTAGCCTGAACTGGAGGGGATCAGAATTATTGGACTGTAATGTCAGCTGGGGGCGAGTGGGCTGGAGACAAAGAGGCCGCTCACCATGATGTCCATGTGGCACCAGAGAGCGTTTATTCTCCAGCCCTTCTTAGAAAGGGCATTTGAAATACCTGGTCTGGAAACTTTCATTGGTCCATCTCTAAAGCCCTCAGGCTCTGGCCAGTGAAATGCTGCAGCCCTGGGAGAGCTGAGACTGGGCAGGGCCCCTGTCAGCCAGACCAGGGGCTGCTTAGTTAGCCTGGCACAAACCAGCTTGTACGTGGCAACATTGGACATTTGTGAAAAGTTGTGCCTAAACACCTACTACAGTGTCCAAGAAAAGTTGTTCACAGCATTTTAATGTGGAGGGGGTGGAAAGGGAAATGACTTAACTGTGAGTTCAAAAATCATGAGGAGCAGTCCCTGAATAAGTATCCTCATCCGAAGTCGTTGCTTCCCCTCCCACGATGAACTGTGGAATCATCACCTTTAGGAACTAAATGTAAATACCTCTCTTTTTCCTCTCTACTGACTTGTGATTCCCACCTGTGCCTAGCTGAATGTTTTCTCCTTCTTGTCCTGGCTGTTCTGCTGGGCAGAATGATGGCATTTCCATTATATTCCCAATCTTCCTCAGCCCCATGATTTCAATTCAAGTGCTTTTGTTTTTCCATGTCAGAGAACTACAGGAGTATGCAGCTTTTTTGCAGGTGAAATTTGCATTACCCACAAGAATTCCTCATAAAGTACACATTTCAATCAAAGTTTCTGCTTCCTTATCTTAAGAAGGGAAAAAGACCCTTAGGGGAACAGGTAATTCTGCTACAGATCCACTATATCCTTAAAAATTATCTACTTTTCACTGTGAAAAAACTTCCCCAGCAGAGCAGCACAGACATATAAATAACTATCTTCTAAATTTTCTATCAATGAATATTGTTTTCTGTCATCACAATTGCACCATGAAATATGAAAGTTCAATTTCCTCTTCATTTCCTTTAATAAAACTTCTGCTCATTTCATTTTTGAAGAGATTGGATCTAAATTACTTTGACTTCTTCTGGCCCAACTTTGGTGAATGTTTCAAGCGAGAATCTGAAACCCTTTTAAAACCCACCAAAGAGATCAAGGGCTGTGTTCTGGGGATTTAGTACTCACATTCTCATCTCTCTTTCAATACAAGTCTTTTGCATTTAGAAGTGGCAGTATTGATTCCAGGACATGGTTTCAAGAAGTACAAATATTGCACCCACTGATGGAGCTGCTGTTCAAAACTTAACAAACAGCAATTTTTTTCTGTTAAAACGGTAGGAAAGGGAAATATGTGCAAGATTACTTATCAGCAAAGCCATTTGATGTTGTAGACCTTATTAATCATTCCCAATTTCCACAGAGAGAATTTGGGTGGATGGGATCTGTATGATCTTTATAATTGTACCTACCCATGATCAGGTAAATGGAATAAAACCAAAGGCAAAAATAAATAGGATAAATCAAATGCAGATTTCGCAGGTTGGTTCTTCATGCAAGTTCAATTTTATCCTTTTGGATAAACATGGGAGTTTTTCCAAAAATTACAACAACAATTCAGAGTAAACTCAGTTAATGCATTAATAACTTGAGCTTCTGGGTCATGGACGTTGCTGAAGTTAAAGGTTTCTGGGCCAAGTAACACAGAACCATGGAATGGTTTGGGTTTGAAGGGACCTTAAATCCCACCCAGTGCCACCCCAGCCATGGCAGGGACACCTCCCACTGTCCCAGGCTGCTCCAGCCCCAGTGTCCAGCCCGGCCTTGGGCACTGCCAGGGATCCAGGGGCAGCCCCAGCTGCTCTGGGCACCCTGTGCCAGGGCCTGCCCACCCTGCCAGGGAACAATTCCTCATTCCCAAGATCCCACCCAGCCCTGCCCTCTGGCACTGGCAGCCATTCCCTGGCTCCTGTCCCTGCAGCCCTTGGCAATTGTCTCTCTCCATCTTTCCTGCAGCTCCTTCCCAACACAACAGAAGCCTGGCCCTTCCCATTACAATGTGAATGTTTCACATTGTTAATTCACTTCAGCTAAAAAGTACGCGGTGAATGCTGTGGCATTGATGGAATTTCTGCCTAAACCTCTCTGACAGAAGTTTGGTATTTCCACTATTTTCAAAGATATATTGGGACTGTCAGAGGCACAAATAGCAGCAGTTGTCTCAGGGTGCATAACTTCCTGCACATGTGGCAGCATTAGTGAGGGAATGTTTGCACTCAAGAAAGCAGATTTTTTTTCAGCCTTTGTTGTGGGATCAAGGAAGATGCTCTGGATGTTCCAGCTATTCTGGAAGGGATCTTTCATCCCTGGATTGTATGGTATGGCTGACAATGAGTCCCTGTTCATAATTGCTCTCAAATCATAGCTCTCAAAATTTTTGACACATAAATCCAGGCAGGAGGTGTGTTTCTGTCTGTGCAGAAGCTCAGTATTTGCAGAGCCAGCTTTTCTCTGTGTGTCCATCAAGGAGCACTGGAGAGCACAGATCCTTTGGAGTTGCTTCAGCGTAGCCAAAGCTGGTGTTTTGTGGCGAAGCTCCGTGTGCCCGTGAGGCTGCACCTCTGAGTGACACCAAACCCCCTTTCCTGCCGTCCATCATCTCCATTTACAGCAGTGCCCCAAGTCACATGTTTAGAATTTATAATCCAAGGTAAATATGTGAACACAAGATTTTGCTAAAGGCTGTTTCCCATTAAATTGATAATGAGTTTGAATTCTCCAGAAATCATGTAAGACAATCCACTGGCTCCACAGTGATGTGATCTCAACTGTGTTAAACTATTCCAACAACTCTCTTGTGTCCATGAAGTCAAACAAGTTTGAAACAGTATTTTATTTAATTTCCAATGTGTAATTTTGAAATGTGCTGTTAATTTTCTTTTTTCTTTGTTGGCAAACTATTAAAAAAACCCTTCATTTGACAGTCTTGGGTTGGCTGAGGGAAAAAAGAGAAGCAGGACCTCAGACCTCAATTTCCCTTATTATAATAAATCAATTTCATACTCATTTGTGTTCAATCTCCATTGGAAATTTGCATTATCCAATCAGAACTGAACAGGTCTCTCAGGGGCGATCAAGTGTCACATAAAAATTCAACAGGAAATTCATGCAATAAATCAGTAAAAGTACAACTCATATATGGAGATTTTAAACCCATCTAAATTCTATTAAAAACCTGTAAATCCTATTTTAGACAAGAAGGAAACTTGGGAACTGTAACATCCCTAAGAGGCTCCTCAAAGTGCACATACTAATATTTAATCATTTATCCTTTTTGTATGTCCAGATTAAGTAGTTTGACTGAAGTGAGTACAGCTTTCATTTCTACTTCTGATGAGGAATAGTTCATAGAGACAACATTATATCATCATAATCTTCTAATATTTAGCTGGTAAAAATATATTCTGTAAGTTGTAGGCAACTTTTTATCCTGTTGATTTAAAATTTGAAATATATTTAATGGCAGAAGGGTTTATGTGAGTCACAGTGGCTCCAGACACAGCTTCAGGACACTTGGGCATGTGTGTATATGTGTTCTGTGAAAAAAAAAGAGAGGCAACAGAAGGGATGGAAAGCAGGAGGAAGCAGAGAAATGGCAATGGAGAAAGGCAAAGCTGTCTGCAGTGGAGGAATTAGTAAATCCCTGGTGATGAACTTTACATTTTCTGCTTTGAAATGAGAAAAAGATGTGTAGTAAGGGTGAGCTTCTTGCTGTTCAGCAGCAGACAAAGGGGAAAAGAGAGCATTAGGTCTGATTGATTGATTGATTGATTGATTGATTGATTAAAAAATCAACAGTTAATGCAGAAGCAGGAGTCAGTGAGGCACCTTCAGTCCTATCCAGCTCCAGTTCAGGGGCACAACTGCTCTGAAATAATTTGCTGTCCTAACTGCTACATTTGATCTTCTGGATTTCTAGGATGTTTCTCATCTGGTGGAAGAATTCATACTGAAGCAAGAGACAGAAGCCTGGAATCTTTATTTAATATCAACAAGTAATGCTGGAAAAACTGCACTGAGGAAAGAGTCTTCAGAGACATTTGAAACACTGTATGTACTTCATATTTAATTAATTTGACTGATACACTTGCAGTTGGTGTCTGTGATAAAGCAATTCCTTAAAGCTCTAAATGTGGTGTTGAAGCAAGATAGGAGAACCAACCAGAAACCCACTGTATCTAAGTGACTGCATGATAAATGTCTTGCTTTGAAAAATGACATAAAACCTCCAATATTTATATATTTTAGAAGGGCTGAACTAAAATTTAAAATTATATCAGAAGACACACTTTTGGTTAAAACATTTTATTTGGACTAATTGAAACTAGTTTTGTTTGAAGGTCGACCTTAACATTGGGTATAATTAACCTTTGCTCTCTGTGTTTTTGTATCCCTGAGTTTCAATAACTTGAATGAGTTTCATTTTCACTTTAAAAGAAGTTGTTCTAGGGGAGGCTCATTGTAACTGGCACATTGCTGCTGCCCACATTTCTCTGATATTTCCTCAAAACATGACTCACAGTTAATCAGAATAGGCAGGATGTCTTTATTACTTTGGATTGTTTTAGGGAAAGCAACAGATGGTGGTATTTGAGCTGTCCAGATATAGAAAACATGGCCTTGCACCATCAGGCTGTCTTTGCATCTTGCTAGCCTTTTTACAGACATAATTCAAAATAATTAGGCAAGTATTTAAGGTCCTGCCTAAGTAGCAAAGTGGATCAATAATGTGTGCTTGAAGTTATCCATCTGGTTGGAAGCTTCCTGAAGTTAATATGGATGAACCCTTCCACTTTTGACAGAAGATGAGTCTTTATCTTCTGCATCTGTTTAAATCTGTCTGCAGTTAGCACCAGGCAGGACTAACACTTTACTTATTTAGGGAAGGAAATTTAAGCTTTAGAAAGTTCTACTCTGAGGAAATGAAATCTGTCTCATTCTCATTAAGACACATTCCATTTCCTTTTTTCTTTTCTATTCTCTTATTTGCCCTTAAAATTTCTCTGAAGAAAAGAAAATTAAAAAACCATATATTCTTGCTTATGACAATAGGAAAAACAGTGTTGAATCAAATATTCTTGGGTTTGGGGAAGTTTCTTGGCTGTAAAAGGTGCTCACATTAATCAGATCTGTTATACAGTGTGAGGGTGTAAAGACATGTAGGAAGTAGATCTTAATTCTACTTAATGTTTATGCAGATGAATTGGACCAAAGCAGAAATTGTAGAGGAACACAAATTAATGCTTCATTTGTTATTGTATCACTCTTGTAACAAGCTGATGTGAGAGATCAGAATAGCACAATTCAGATTTATTTACAGTCTCCTCACTTTATCACTTGGTAATACAATAAATAGAATTGGCGAGGGCGGGGGGGTGTTTGTTTAAACCACAGTTTGCAATGTTTACAATAAAGCTCCTTTTTTCTTATCTCGTGCTGTGAATGAAAGTCTGCCAAGAGTGATAAGAAAGTTTTGTTAATTAGAATCTCTTGACATATTTTTTAAAAAGTGTAGCCATGGGTAAGAGTCACGGGAGGTTTGGGTTGGTGCTGATTATATTTCATACAAATAAAGAATCTGTGGTGGCATTTTAGAATTGGAAATATTACTTTCTCAATAGAAATACTTTTTACCCTTTTTTTTTAGGGGTTTTACCAAAAGCCCCCTGTTTTCTGTGTACATATAGATGTACACTGGGGGAAAACAGGAAAAGCACAGCTCACTATGAAAGAATGCTGGGGTAATATCTTTCCAATGCTTGCTGGCTTTAGAAATCCTCTAATAAATTACAAAGTAATTTAATCATACTCCATAATTGCATGCTCTTGAAAGAATAAGACTTTAGATCCAGGCTGTCTCCTGCTCAGAATGCAATGATGTTGTGTATCACACACACAAATTGCACACAAGCAAAATAATGGCCCTGAGGCTGCCCAGCAGTAATAGATAAGGAGTACATGTTTACAAGAAAGTGCACATTTTATTAGAGACTGAGAAATGTAATTTGACTCCAGCACACAGAAAAGTTGTATGGTGATTTTTCAAAATTTTTTGGGGCAGGTTGAAATAACTTGTTTTGAAGTTCTGGTATTGTCACCAAAATTAACTAATTTGGGATTGGCTTCTTAATTCCATTTGACAAGAGCAGCACAAATGAATTTTCTAAACCTCGCTACTTCAAGAGAACTCAGGCATGGAGAATCGTGGGGAGGGGTGACTGTTTGAGGGTCTGAGCAGCCCAGAGCCCAGGTCTGGTCTGGCTGAAGGGTGTAGAGTGTGCTTAACAATCCAGTCTTCAACCCAACTAAAGCAATGACCAAAGCACTGTTTGTTTGCTTGAATTACCAGGACTGAGGATGAACAATTTTCTTTTAATGTGCACCAGATGTTGTTGCTTTTTCAAGTCCCTGACAGCCATTCTGCTGTGAAATACTCCATCAGGGCTGGATGTCTTTCTCTAGCAATTTGTTCTCCCCAGAGTCAAGATTTTTACTGTGGCTTTATGTCATTCCTAAGGAGAGTTTTGGGTTTATTCACATAGGTTTGGGGGAAAAAAGTTTCTGAAGTTTACATTTCTTTAAAAGAATGCACTAAATTGCTTGAGCTCCATATTTGGTTATTTGGTGTGACTTTCTCATATAGGCAAAAATAGACACACAGATACAAAATAATTCCTATATATGGAGCCCAAATTGCCTTTTATGCCACCACAAACCCCATTTTAGAGCACACATTCAACATGGGAGACAATAAATCATTGTATTACATGAATAAAATCCTCTTGGCAGTTCATTGGGATTTTATGCATGTAAAAATATTTGATCATCTGTGTTCATTTTCATTTTAAAAATGGAGTTCTTGTGGAGATGAGAAAATTTCTAAAATAATCAGCTTGCTCTCCTCTAAAGTTCCTCTCAAGCAGACTACTATGTTGCCTGATTAATGGTGAACTTTCATAGTTCTATAAGGCAAAGAGACATCTTGCAGAATGGGAGTTACTTTTCAACCATCTGAGCTAGAAGAAATGAAAAGAACTTGTTTTTTTGTGAGACATTCAGATTGGCCATCTTTTCATCTCAGAAAGCAAGGCATAATTCCATCTTCCCAAAGTTTTCAAATTGATTCATTAGAAGGACAGGCTTTAATTAATTTAAAACGCATTTCATATTTGCTCAGCTATTAAATCAGAGATATTCTGAAGACCGTGGGAAAATGCCCACTTAAGACTAAAATTAGCTGGTATCACTCTTTGTTCCATCTGTGTTCTATCTGACTGCCAGAACAGGGAAAGAAAAGAGGTAGAAGGTTAGGAGTGGAAGCACTTATAAAAAGCAGTAATTATTGACCTTGGTGGTGTGTCAACAGCATGTTCAGCTGCTCCTGAGAGGAACCAAATGTTCGGGACGACTCCAACCCACTCCTGTGCTGTTCCCACCTCGGCAGGGAAATCACAGGGTGAGCACTGGCAGAGGGATCCCAGCACTCCTTCGGCTGTGCTGCTGCTCAGAACTCCTCCTGGGCCTCATCTGCAGACAGTGCTGCACTAAAGGCATCTCCAGTGCAAACGGCTTGTCCTTCACCCTTCTGTGAGACCTTGGGTGTACTGGCAGTGACAGCAAAGCATGTTCTGCTCAGCACTGGCTCTGTGGTTGAAGGCCAGGCTACTCTGCCTCCTCCAGAGCAGCCCTGTGACCACACACACTGCCCATGAACCCTTTGCACACAGAGCTCCACAAACACAAGAAGTTTATAAAATCACTCATATTGCGACTCATTAGATTTGTAAAATCACTCACATTGTAACTCATTCGTTTACCCATCTTAATGCCATTAAATTTATAAGTTTAAGGTTTTTTTAAACTAATGCTAGTTTATAAGTTAAAGCTTAGAAGTATATAAGTTCATAATATTTTTAATTAATAGAAGTGTAAAAGGCATTTGAAAGGAGATGTGAGGATGGACCAGGTTGTGCTCTGTGGTCCCCAGAAATGGGACAAAAGGCCACAGGCAGGGCCTGAGCCCAGGAGCTGCTGGAGCTGAGCAGGGCCTGGAGCATCTCGGTGCCCAGGAGAGGCTGAGGGAGCTGGGGCTGCTCAGGCCGGAGAGGAGCCCCAGCTGAGAGGGGCCCTCAGGCCTGGGTGTCCCTGTGTGCAGGCAGGGGCAGAGCAGGGCCCAGGCTCTGCTGCGGGCCCAGCCACGGCCCCAGAGCCACGGGCAGGGCCTGAGCCCAGGAGCTGCCCCTGCCCATGCCCAGAGCTCCTGCCCTGGGCAGTGCCCAGCCCTGAGCAGATGGGGCACAGAGGCTGTGCAGGCTCCTGCCTGGGGACACTGCAGAGCCACACGGACACACTGCTGTGCCCTGGGCTCTGGGATGGCCCTGCTGGAGCAGGGAGGCGCCACCACAGCAGCCCCTGTGGGCCCTCCAGGCTGATCCAGTCTGGGATTCTGTAGAATCAACCTTCACTTTTCTCTTACACTTTAAAGGAAATATAATAAAGTAAGACCAGTCTCCCTTAATGCTGTTCCCTATTTCAGATGGAATCCGCTTCACAATATATAGACTAACATAGTTATATTTTGGTATTCCTGAAGTTCGAGTTGTGCTAACTTTATTTTCAGTCTTGATATTTTTCTTCTGCTTCGCTAATTCCTACACATTCCTCATGAATCCTTAATTAATCCTTAGCTTTCTCTGTTACTGATCAGCTTTGATTTAATACGGTCCAAGTCCAGCATAATCCAGGATCTGGAGAACTGCCTGCTGTGATACGACTGTGGAGATCTTAGGCCTGACCTATGCAAAATCTGCCATTTTTCTGGGACATTCCACATAAATTTGTTTGATCTACAGAAGAACTTCAGACAAAGCAGTTTACAGATAGTTTTAATCCTATTTTCAATCCCATTGCATCTGTTTAATTTTGTTTATCAGTATAAAAAAAGTGGGGCTAAACCTCTCCATGCTTTGTTTCTTGCTGTTGTCCTAGAAGGGACCATTACAGATCATGGAATTATGGAATGTTCTGGGCTGGAAGGGACCCCCCATGATGATGGATGCAGCCCCTGGCCCTGCCCAGACCCCCCAACAATCCCCCCAGGGTGATGGATGCAGCCCCTGGCCCTGCCCACACCCCCCAACAATCCCCCCAGGATGATGGATGCAGCCCCTGGCCCTGCCCAGACCCCCCAACAATCCCCCCAGGGTGATGGATGCAGCCCCTGGCCCTGCCCAGACCCCCCAACAATCCCCCCAGGGTGATGGATGCAGCCTCAGGGCCCTGCCCAGACCCCCCAACAATCCCCCCTGTCCATCCCTGGTGCCCAAAGGCTCCTGGAGCTGCGGCAGCCTCAGGGCTGTGCCCATTCCCTGGGCAGCCTGGGCAGTGCCAGCCCCCTCTGGGGGCAGCAGAACCTTGCCCTGCTCTGCAGCCTGACACTAAAAGGTTTCTGTGGAAACTGGCCCTGGGGAGGACCTGGGGGGCTGGTGGTGGCTGTGGCTGGAACCTCAGTCCCGAGGGAGATTTGTCAGGAAAAGGTTTTTCCTCATACCCAAATGATCATGGAGGTGGATTGCCACAAGGAATCTAAATGTGCTTTTATAAGGAGAGGGGGAGTTCAGGGTGGGTTTTATCTGTGAAGCTGAAGAGGAAAGGCACAGGAAAGGAGCAAGGCAGTCTGAAGCTTTCTAAAGTTAAATCTCTCTTGTGTCTTGCTAATTCCTACACATTCCTCATCCCACCATTTAGCACAGAAAGTGGCTTCCTTCCAACACTGACTTTCCAGGTCTTGAGAAACATATTCATATTTGAAGTGTTCATTCTCTACATTTTACATTGATACACCCTACGTTCTTTTTTCCTTTGGGAATAGAGCAGGAAAGAATCCTGTCCCGCCTTTCTTGGCTTGGGACCACGAAAGTGCTGTGAAAGCTGATCAGAGGATTGCTTGGGTTTTTCCAATTCACATCAACTAGCATGCTTGGAGAAAACAGGTTAGAGATAAATGAAGCATTCTCAGGGAAATTAATATGTTCAGCCTCGCTAGAAAATGTATTACTTTGTTTGCTTTCATTTTAGATGAATATAAAAGGACCTTAAGACATTATACATATGCATTTTTAGTGTGTGTGAAATTTATGTTTCTCTATTACATGGCATTCTGCTTCATGTTTTAACCTCGAGAGTCTCTGCTATAAAGGTGGAGTTAATTTCCAATGCTGGTAATTTCAGTGAGTTTGATTATCTATGACATTATATCATAAAAATTTCTATGATCTCAGCTACCTATTAAATATGGACCTGGGTGAGTGAGAAAAAGCTCTCAAGTGATATCATTATCAAGGTAGATTCCAGCTGTACTGATATAAAATAGAACATATTCATCGTGGAAAATGTCAAACAAATAGCTGCAGGCTGGAAAGCATTTTCTTACTATTTCTGGTGTTTATAAAGAAATATGACCAAATATTTGGAAAGCCATAGTTCTTTATGGCTTTTTTCCTGAGGTGACATGTTATAACACCAGGCCTACGTAGTGCTTCCTGCAGCAAATTACAGCCTGATATCTTAAATTATAGACCGAATTACATGTCAAGTGAAATTCAAACAATACCGTGTCTTTTTCTTTTAAAAATCCACTACCTGGAGCTGTAGAGCTTTACAGATTTAACCTCCTGGAAGATTTTAAAGACATTTTAAAATCACTAAACCTGTACATTACCACACTCCAAGCATTGAGAGTTATTTACATCAGAATTTTAAATGTGCACCAGCATTTTTTTTTGAGGTGCAGGTGAAATTATTCAGTTATTTGTCTTTGTCCTTCCCTGCATGATTTCACTACATCTGTAATTCCCCACAAGGATGAAGCATTGCAATCAGATCTGGATGACAGAGAACAAAATATATATATAAAAGAGAAAAACTCCAGCGGGATGAGGGAGATCAGATGGGGAGAGCAATGTCTTTTCCATTATTCTAGTATTTCAGGATATTTTGTTTCCCAATCCAACTGTTGAATGTTCCTCATAAGTATTGTAACTTCTGCCTTTGCCCCAGGGTACTATTTTGCAGTCTAACTATTCTTTCAAAAAGATGTATTTCTCCCTGTGAGCTTTTTCCCTGTGAAACATTTCCTGGTTCAGTAAAAAACCCTTTTGCAAGCTGTCTTCAGAGGAGCTGATCAGAACACCTCTTTTCCTGTCCATTCTTGTCAAAATAATGCTTGACTATGAATTTCCTTAAGAATCTCTAAGCAGTTACAGTAACAATTTAAGTAAGAAAGCACTTTTATAGAATGCTGACAGATATGAAAAATGCCTTAGAAAGGTAATTTTGAAGTGTCTTATTTCAAAAAACTTTCATTCCTGAATAAGTGTTTTGTTTAAATTTATAATTTTTTTCTATTCACAACATAAGTAAAAAATTCTTTCATAGCAGCACAAGAAAAAAAGGAATTTTGATATAGAAAACTAGATTTAGGCAGTAAAAATGATCCCTTTTTTGTGAAACAATTAAAAAACCCTATTCTTTTAAGGTTATGATGGTATTGATATTTTGATATACAATTTATAATGAAAGTATTTTCCTCAGTGCTTATATTTATAGAAGATCGGTGCATATGTTGAGGTGGAGGAACACTTTTAAGAAAAAAAAAATCTTCCTACAAAATGCCAAATTTTTACTTTGACCAATTTTTTGCTACAATGCTCTTTAAAAATTATATTATTGCTTATGAAGTGCTTTTAATTTCATTCAACATTTTCCCTTTATGGGAAGAATATTTTAGTAATCAAGTCTTTTGAGTGTGACCTTAATCCAGTTCTTGACTGAATTAGGGTCTGTAATTGGGAAAGTCTGATAAACAGAACCCAGATTTTATAATCAACAACCCTATTTACTGAGTCACTGATGAGTAGAAATAATTCAAAAGGTGTCTGCGCTATAAATTGCTTTCTAGATATAAATTTGGATGTATAAAACACAAATATGAGGAAATACACTGCATTTTCATTTAGAGAACCAGAAAAAATATTTTAAAATGGATGGAGAAGAGGGGAAAAAGAATCTTGAACGTTTGTGTGTGTTTCTGTGTGCATATTTATCGAATCAGCTTTCTTTGTGTCTCATTCTGGAGGTAATGTTTTACAAATTTTTTCTATAGACATCATTTGTGAAAAAATATGTTCAAAATTAGATGGACTTTGGGAAGGTGGCACAGGATCTGCTTGTTTCCAGAACAAAAGTATCTCTGTTCATGGCACAGGTCCTTCAGTGCTTCAGCCCAACAACTCCAGTGAGGCAATGGGCTCTCTGTGCTAATGATGGAAAAACTCTGAGTGGAAAGGAAAAAAAAAAAAAAACAAAACAATCCATGCAGGTCCCTAAAGATTTCCAAAAAAAGGTCGTGGAGCCAGGCACACAGAGTCAGAAGGGCATAAAATCATTTTCTAGCAGTGTCTTGCAGGGAAGGTCAGCTGGAAGGGAGCTCCAGCCTCCTGCTCCCCAGGCTGGTGAGGCAGCTCCTGGACCTGTGGAAGAGTTTCCCTCTGAACAGCTTTGGAAGTCAGAGCTCTGCACACAAATATTAAAAGTCAGACTGTACAAGGGGGCACAAAACAGGTTTGACTGTTGTGGTATGTTTACTTTTTAGTATCAGATGATAGAAACTAAAAATGTCAGGGAAAAGAATTTCTGCAAACAAAAAATAGCAAGAGATCAAGAGGAGAAGCAGTTGGACAAGCAAGATACAGTGAAAGGAAATGAACACAGGCCTGGAAAATATCTGTCTGGTCAGCCCAGTATCCAGTGCTCATGGGGACTTGGGATCAAAATGTCTAAAACAGAAAGAGAATTTTCAGTTTATGATACAGAAAACCACAGTCTGGAGCAATCAGACCGGAACGTCTCCTTTGTAAGTTAAATTCACGGCACAGCTCCAGAGCATTCCAGGAGAGCCTGTAGATTTCTCTGACAAATTTTTAATAGCTCTTTTGACAATGCATGAGGGATTGGAGGAATAGGGTTGCAACCTTTTTTCAAATTCCTGTTTTGAGAGATTCTAAGTGAGCCAGGAATGGAGTTTGAGAAGATTTAACTCTTCTGGAGCACAGATGTTAAGGGTGATAAATAAAGGATGATATCACCAAGCAGCAGGACACACAGGGTGTATGTTGATAAAATCTACCATGACATTCACCCAAATGGAGTTTGTGGGCATTAGAGAGACTTCTGGAATCGTGGACAGTGCCAAACCTAAGGATTCACACCTGCTGAAGGTGCATGTGGATGGTGGTGTTCATCTTTGGTGTTCAACAGTTCAGTGAGAAGGTTGAAAGTGTTCATCAACACCTGACTAAAAATGTTTAGATGTCTAATATTAAATGTAACTCTAAACCTGAAACACAAGCAAAAAGTTAAATATAACAGCCTATACAATTGTATATCATAACTTGAAAGAGAAGGTAAAGATCTTCCTATACCTGAAAGGATTTTTTTAACAGCTTTATGCTTGACTTGAGACTGCCTCTGAAAAATCTGAATTTTTAAGGGCTGAAAAGTTTGCCTGATTAGGTCTTTTGAGATGTCTCAAAATTAGACACAAAAAAAATTCAAGCAGCCATGACTTCTATGTTTCCCTACAACCCATTTTGGACAAACCCTGATAATTTAATGTTAATGATTCCTATATTCAGTGATGCAGCCACTGCTTGCCTGATATTGTCAGGAGACAAAGATATTTATTTTTCTGTTGACTTAATCAGGATTTATTTGAACTCCTGTCTCTAAAGATACAATTAAGAGATTGTTTTTTGTTTTTGTTCATTGTCCTCAATGAGAATGTTCATAAAAATAAAGGCAGGTGATGATTAGCCAGGTATTTTAAAAATCTAGATGAGTAACTGGGGGTAAAGGTGAGCAGGGCCTGTTTTTACATCTACTGTGCCCTGCACTGGGGGAACTTCCCTGATTATCCTTGAAAGCCCCTATGTTTTCTAATGAATTGAACAATAAATGGATTTGTGTGTTTTTCCTGTGTCTGAATTCAGTAGGGTCACATGTAGGATAAAATTAATGCTGATACCTATTTATCACCATAATGCCTTTAAAGTACATGTGAAAAGTAAAACTCTCTATGTACTGACAGCACGCTTGGGGTAATATATTCACATTTTAATTTGGAGCCAGATCTGATGGTTTAAATGATTAAATGTTAAATCTTGTATTTACACTTGGACTGTGCAAAAGTCAAAGGGAACAATTTGTCAGCTCATTCATATTTTGCTTCTGAAGCCAGTTAACTAATCAATCTAACAGAGAAAGAAGTAAGATAAATGGAGGCCATTCTGTTATGTAGAAAAGCGTACATGAAGATAAATTTTTAACATTTTCCTTCATTTCATCTGCAGTTATGAGGGGTCATAATTGCTTCTGAGCAATCAAGGTGCTCTTCAGGTTGCTTCTATAATCAGAAGGGTTCAAGCTCTTTCAGCAGACCACTGGCCAGCAGCCCTGGAATTTTTTGCATTCTTTTTTCGGTATGCTACTTTAGGAAAAAAGCCTCTGTGCGTTTATTAAGGGAACTTGCCAGATAAACTAACTAAGAGAGCAGTTTCTGCTAGAAACAAGCTTGCATATAGGAAATCCTGAGCAAGCTGCACCTTGCTACAATTGCTACTAGAGTTCCCATTGGTTTATATTAAAAACATGCCATAATCTAAGCTCAAATACCATGCAGTAATTTCTTTTTCTGCCATGGCTTCTCCTGATTTAAGGAGGTCTTCCCCTTTGCCTCATCAAAAACCTGCAAGAGGGGCATCCACAATTTTCAGCTCAGGAGAGTCATCAGGTGTTTCTCACTGCAGCTCATGACCAAAATGATGATATAAAAAGCCCTAAAAGCTGCAGGCTAATGTGTGAAAAATCTAATTTCTTTGAAAAGGGAGTAAATAGTTCTGTGTGAAATACGATCTTGACTATTTTTACATTGCTGCATCATTCACTGCATTGTTGCTGCACCATTGCAACATTGCCCAGGTGGGCAAGAAGGGCAGTGGCATATGGCCTATGTCAAAAATGCTGTGCCCAGCGAGACTAGGGCACTGGTAAGGCCACACCTCAAGGGCTGTGTCCAGTTCTGGGCCCCTCAGTCCAGGACAAGAGACCTGGAGGGCCTGGGGGTGTCCAGGGCAGGGAACAGAGCTGGGGAAGGGGCTGGAGCCCCAGGAGAGGCTGAGGGAGCTGGGCAGGGAATGGAGAATCCCTGAGGGAGCTGGGCAGGGAATGGAGAATCCCTGAGGGAGCTGGGAAGGGAATGGAGAATCCCTGAGGGAGCTGGGAAGGGAATGGAGAATCCCTGAGGGAGCTGGGAAGGGCCTGCAGAATCCCTGAGGAGCTGGGAAGGGAATGGAGAATCCCTGAGGGAGCTGGGAAGGGAATGGAGAATCCCTGAGGGAGCTGGGAAGGCTCTGGAGCCCCAGCAGGGCTGAGGGAGCTGGGCAGGGGCTGAGCCTGGAGCAAAGGAGGCTCAGGGGCCCTTGTGGCTCTGCACAGCTCCTGCCAGGAGGGCACAGCCGGGGGGTCGGGCTGTGCTCAGGGAACAGGGACAGGAGCAGAGGGAACGGCCTCAGGCTGGGCCAGGGCAGCTCAGGGTGGGCACAGCAGGAATTTCCCCATGGAAAGGGGGCTCAGGCCCTGGCAGGGGCTGCCCAGGGGGGTTTGCACTGCCCATCCCTGGAGTGTCCCAGGAAGGGCTGGAGGTGGCACTCAGGGCTCTGGGCTGGGGACAGGGCGGGCATCGGGCACAGCTGGCACTCCGTGGGCTGGGAGGGCTTTTCCTATGTCAGTGATTCTGGGATTCTGTGATCATGTTGTGTTTCTCTGTTGAGAACTCTACAAAGCCTAAAAAGAATGCTGGCATTTCTAAAAGAGTCTCTTCCTCTGTTAACACTGAATGATTTTGTGACTAAATTAATTATAATGACACAGTTAGCCACATATGTAGAATCCTCATCAGGGTTTGTAATCTGATTCTGTGCACTGTGATTTTTATGATGGATAAGCAGCCAAACAGATAAGTAGACCCAGGGTAGCTGCATTAAAATTGCTGTAAAAGGTACCCAAGTTTTCTCAGCTAGATTTCTGCAGTAGTAGATGAGAGATTCTTAAATAGGCACACTCCTTTTGGCTCCTTCTGTGCACTTTAAAAAGAATTTCAATATAAAACCCCCTCAGCTTTGTGCCAAAGGAATACAGGAGTGGTACTGGTTTTCTTTCTTTTATGGTTTGTCAGAAATGTCATGAAGTTTTATGGCATTACATTTCCAAGCACTCCAGCTGCTGCAGGAAATATATAGCTAAACAATAAGCTCAGAGAGGTAAATGCATGCATGATGTTCTTAAAATACTAATGCAAACTGGGCTTAGCTCAGAATTTCCAAACCCATATCATTTTTTAAGTTTTAAGGCTCTGTAGGCTTTTTAAAAACCTTAGAAATTTAAATAAATACATTCTGTTGGCAGTAGGTTTCATATTATTAGACAAAAATGGATGGGTCATCAAATACTTTTATAGTCACAGAGTGAATTTAATTAATCATTTATTATAAACATGAGATTTTTTATTAACTAGCATATTTAATTCAATTACCAGGAGTTTCATTTCTTCCTTTATGCAGTAAATATGAATAATTTTCAAGCCCGGGATTTTTTTTTTTCCCTCAAGAAATCCAACTTGGATTCTGCCATCCTGTCCTTTCTATTTCTATAATTGCAATATTAAGTCAAGTTAGAAAAGTATTATTCTGGAAAATTTGAAAGGATAAGAAATACAGGCTTCCTAGAAAATATTTTGTGATTCGAATTTCTTGCTCCTGGACATTCCTGTGCTCCCCTCAGTTTATCTCCTCTGATGTCTAATGGAAGCTCATAATTGATAGAATGTTCCTGGATCCCTTTCCTTCCAACTTTTTCTCAAAATTTTGCCACAACCCATTTTGCTTGTTCATACTAAAAGGGTGAAAAGTATCTTTTCCTCTCCATAGCTGATTTTGTTGCTCCTTTCCCTTGCCTTGATGGCAAACAGAATCAGTGCTGTTCTAACATTAATTCTGAAATTAATACACGCTTCTGCTGAAGATTTGAGAAGATTAAAAATAATGTATATGCAACAGCAATCAGAAGAATCTTCATAACTGATCTGACCCTATGAATTATATCAAACTGATCTTCTGTCTTGCGCACATTAATATTCAGGGAGAATATATGGCATGCTTTGAAAAGTTTGGTTTTTTGGACTGGCATCTTAGTCTGCCAAAAATCATCCCAAAGCTCCTGATGGACTCATGTTCCTTTGGGATGCAGCTATTGCTGCACCCCCAATTTTACCAGCTGGTCCAGCTGTCGTTTATTGCCCAGATTTGATAAACAAAATAGTGTGTGAATGCAGAGGAACTGTGCTGCCTTTTCAGTCCCACACTGCACTGTCCTTGCAGAGCACTATTCCATTAATTGCAGGTTCAAAGTGTGTATCACTTCTAGGAAAATGGGGGAAAAAAAGAAATTTAAATAGAAGAATTTGCGCTTGAAGTTGAGAAATGCAGGCAAATATGGTCTGCTTTCCATTTCCCAAGGAATATGGTCCTTTTCAAATAAGTTACATTTTTTCTTTTGTGTCCTTTAGCCTACCCCAAGTGGCTTGCAGTATTTATCAACTTTAATCAACATGAGTGACAGGAAACCTGATAATAGAGAATAGCTGTCTCCACTGGTGGGGCAAAATCTTTTGAAATGTCAGTAGTGAATACACTGTATTTACATTTCTTTGGGACTCTCGCTTTTAGAAGATTTTCATCTTTTACACTGTAGGGATGAAAGTAAAGGTTATTTAACTCTGCATCAGAAATTGTATCTGATGACAGTGTGACAAAATATTCCTGCTTTCAGAAGGGCAGGATGCCTGCCTCTCATCTCTGGGGCTGTTCCAGTGGTGTAGCAGGTTCACAGCTACTGTTTGTCCTCTAATATCAAAAGCTGTTCATCATCCAATTAATAACAGTCCTGGAGCTTTCTTTGTACAACCTTTTTTTTTGGGTTTGGCCAGTATATTAATTCTTTGCAGAAATTTATGCCATGTTAAAATTAGTGGTCACTTCCTCCTGGGCTGTCATGGGACACAATGCTCTAGGCACTCAAAGGCTGAGCCTGGATAAAGCCGCTGGAAAAGGCTGAGTCTTCTATGCTGGATCAGGGGACCTTGGTCAGATGTCCCACAGAGCAAAAACCTCTTAGAGCCATGCTGGTCCAGGGGTCAGTCTGTGAGGCCTGAAAGCTTGGAGAACTTTGGCTGAGTGTTGTCTATAGGGACCAGTGAATTCCTTGGGACTGCAAGAGGTTCCTCCCCTTCCTGTCCTGTTGTCAGTGTGGGACTGCTAAACTGGGGCTGTGAGGGCTTAAAGAATGCACTTGCATGGCTCAAAACCCTGTCTCTGTCTCCCCCCCCTCCCCTTCTCTGCCTTAAATGTACTGCTAAATAAAATCTGTAGTATTGACTTCGACATATGGTCTCATTCACACCTTACTTTGGGCAGAGGTGTAACCATGGTCACAAGGGTTTTCAGGTGAAGAGAGAGACGAGAATGTTGATTCCATGATCAGAAGGCTTGATTTATTATTTTATCATATACATATAACATTATGACTATACTAAAATAAAGGAAAGGAAAAGGTTTCTCCAGAAGCTCCTAAGCTAAGAATAGAATAGAAAAGAATGATAACAAAGGAGTGCTCTTCGACTCTGTCTGAGGGAGCTCAGTCCTTGATTGGCCATTAATTGTAAACATCCAAGATGGGCCAATCACAGGTGGACCTGCTGCATTCCACAGCAGTAGATAACCATTGTTTACATTCTGTCTCTGAGGCCTCTTAGCTTCTCAGAAGGAAAAATCCTAAAGAAAGGATTTTTAGTGAAAGGATGTCTGCAATATGTCACCTTTTTTTATTTAGTTAAATTAAAAAGAAAAGTGTTTGTAATTTTCTCTGCTGGGCACATGCAGAGGAAAGAACAAACACCTGACAGGTTATCTGTTGCCAATCAAAACTTGAGTCAAGTGCTGGTGTGGAATGAACAGGGAATTTCTTCGCCTCTAGAACATACAATTCTATCAAATCACCAAAACAATCCCACAATGCAAGAAAATGCAAAACCAACGCAAAGAAAATTCAAGTCCAAGCAGCTGAGTTTCAGGAAAAGTCCGTGGTTTGAAGATGTTCCTCTTTGACATCTCTGAAAGTCCTTTTTGGTCCTGAAACAGGCTTGCTGCAGAAAAATCCATCAATAGTTATCAGAAGTCCATTGACAGTCATCAAACAATTTTAAACAATTTTGAGAAAATTTCTGGAATGTCCTGGCCACAGCCCTGTATTGAACAACTTAGGCTGAAGCTAATTTTTGGCCCTTCAATGCTTTGAGCTGCTGCCAGCTCTTTCAACCTATTTTTTTTTTATTATTTTGGAAAGATCAGCAGCAGCAGCAGAGGAGCCAGAGAAAGGCCCTGGGGGCCCCTGGCCAATCAGAAAGGTGGGCCAGGACCGGTAGGGGGAAGCAAAACCCCCAAACCCATCAGGAGGCCGGGAGGTGGCCCTGGCCCGGGGACCTCAGCCCAACAGCCCAGGCCCAATGCACGAGGCAGGCTCTGCCTTGCCACAGGCCTGCACTCTGCTGCCAGTACAATGGCTGAATGGGTGGCGAGACGCTTCCTTTCCCCAAAATCACTGAGGCATGCTAGCAGCAGGCGAATAGACAAAGTCCCAAGAATCCTCATCTCAGGTCTAGGAATGTTCACTCCTCACAGCAAGCAAGCCATGATCGCTTCCCGCTGTGCCCTCTGCCTCTGCAATGCGAATGCAACAGGTGTGTCTCCCATCTGCCTCACGGCACCACCCCCTCTGGGCTGGGGACCAGGGGCAGAACTTTCAGGACCCACCTGCCCCTCGCCACTGGGGCACACGAGGGGCAGCAGAGATGGCAACCTCCAAGGGGCAGCAACTGCCCAAACACCCCCCAACCCGCCAAGAATGCTGATCTTGAATGCCGGCAGACGGGCTGCACCCACAGCCAACTGGCGAGCCACGCCTCCTGCATGGGAGGAGAGACTGATGCCCTCTTCCCCTGTCCCAGCTGCCACCGCAGGGGCAGCCCCAGGACAACCCAAAAAGCTCAGGTGGGAAGTCACGCTGGGTGCAGGAGCCGCCGCGGCAGCTGCCACCGCCAGGGGCAGCGGGACCACAGGCTGCTCCGAGGGTCCCGCGGGTTCGGCGCCGTCTTCAGCACCATCCTGAACAGGAACTGGCTCGGTGGAAGGTGGTGAGGGGGCCGGCGGGTCACTGATCTCAGGTGCAACCTCCCTCCGGCATCCGCACTGCGAGCGAAGGCGCGGCCACGGGAAGTGAAGGAAGTGGCTCTGGATCGCGGTTGGCCAGCAACAGCAGTTCAGCCACAGGGAGCAGTGTTTCTGAGCTCTGAGACTCAGGTGTGGAAGCCGGTGAAGGCGCAGGTGGGGAAGCTGGTGGCCGCGGGGCCGGTCTGGGAGGCGGCCTCGCGGGCCCAGCAGTGGGGGGCCTCAGAGACCGGTGCTGCCCCCTCTCTGAGCAGGGCAGGGCCCAGGAGGCCGGCCATGGCGGGGCCTGGAGGCTGCCAGGGGCGGCACAGCCCACTCATCATCCCCCGGAGAGAGACGAGGCGGGGAAAAGACAGCTCCGTCTGAGCAAGCTCAGAAAATGCAGAGAATAAAACTTTGTCGGCTCTGGGAAAGATCTCCCCCCTCCACTGCGATTCAGGGGGGTTGGGAAGCAGCAAATCATCCCCCTCCAAAGGATCTTCTCCTGCTGGAGTCGGGGGAAATGGGGCGAGCCCGTTGCCCGTAGCAATCCAGGGAAAAACAACTGCTCTCCGTTCCAAGACTGGAAAGAGTGCCTTAAATGTTAGGTAAAGTTGGGGGTGTCCAAATCCACGATCCAAAAGGACTTGGAAAATGGATTCCATGCACTCCCATGCAAACACATAAAGGGCATAGAGCACATTCGAAAAAACCCAAAAACTTTGCCCATCGAAAAAACTCATATAAATGTCTCTCTGACAGGAAAATTCCAAGAATTCCATCCTCTTCATCCCATTTTTGCCAGAGGGCAATAAGTTTCTCCTCTGAAGGGGAGAAAGGAACTTCGGCCCTGGTGGGAAGGCCCCACCACCTTTGCAGCCATAACCTGTGAAGGCCAGGATCGTCAGGAAGGGAAAAGCCAACAGTACCTTGTGACAGTGTCCAGCACTCTCTGGCCAGCTGCATGATGCTGCTAGGCTTTCCGGACATCTTCCTGGAGGCTTTTCAGAAGGTTCTCTTTGTGGTCAGCCTTGCTGTGAACTCTGTCCAAATCAGGATCTTCAGTTCTTCAGCTCCTGGCTAGAATCCACTTCTGTGGTCACTTGTGAAGCAACCATCAATGCCACACATTCGGGGTTTACCCAGTGCAGCAATTGCTCCTCTGGGGGTCTCACCAAGTGATGATTTGTTCTCCTCAGTCAAGGGGTCACCAGTTGTCACCGTAGTCACAAGGGTTTTCAGGTGAAGAGATAGACAAGAATGTTGATTCCATGATCAGAAGACTTGATTTATTATTTTATGATATATATATAACATTATGACTATACTAAAAATAAAAGGAAAGGAAAAGGTTTCCTCAGAAACTCCTAAACTAAGAATAGAATAGAAAAGAATGATAACAAAGGAGCTCTCTCTGACTCTGTCTGAGAGAGATCAGTCCTTGATTGGCCATTAACTGTAAACATCCAAGATGGGCCAATCACAGGTGGACCTGCTGCATTCCACAGATAACCATTGTTTATATTGTGTCTCTGAGGCCTCTTAGCTTCTCAGAAGGAAAAATCCTAAAGAAAGGATTTTCAGTGAAGGGATGTCTGCAACACAGAAGCATCTTCTACTGATCAGATCCTAATGGGGTTTGTGTTAATTGAGGCAATCACAGTGTCTTCTGGACGTCCCCTCTTCCTGGGGCACAGCTTCTGGTGCTGTGCCTCTGGGTGCACCTGGGTTTAGGTTGCACATTTTAGGCTTGAGATCACATGGTGCCACTGCTTGCATTGGGAAAGCTGGACTCTGAACTGCAAGACCTGTCTTCATCTTAGGAAAGATTTGAGGAGAGCACCCAGTGACTTGTCAAATTAAGACAGCTCTGTTTTCTGGTATTTTCTACCTCTGCACTTCTTTTGTGTTCTCCTCTGGGTTTCCATAGCATTAATCCTCCTTTCTGGTATGAAAACGTTTTAGATTTTCAGCTGTAACTGTGCAGGCCTCAGAAGGCTTTGGAAAAAGAAAAGTCTGCATAGAAAAAAAAATGGAATCAAGAGGGAGAGCTGGAAGTAGCTTGTTTCTCAGTGAGAGAGGTTTGCTGGTCTCTGTAGGTCCCTTTTGATTTCTCCATTATCCTGTAGAGCTACTGACATCCTCATGGAAACATTCCTGCTACCTTTCCAAAAACTATTTTCAATTCAGCCTCAACATACAGTCAGTTTTCCTTTTAACTATGATTGTTAAAGTTATTGGTAAAGGAAATAATTTAGATTTATTTTGGAAAAAATCTGTTAAAATATTTCAGAAACAAAAGGAGAAAAATTATATTTCAATACCTTTAGAAATACGAGAAATTTCAACACTGTTTCTCAAGAAGGTTCATTTCCCTGAATTTTCTTTGAGTTTCTAACATTGTGATTTTTTTATTAATGAAGAAAAATCCCATTAAATTTGGCAGTGTAATAATCAAGCTGTAGAGATCCCTCCAAGGCAAGCCCATTTAAGTGAACATGGAACAACAATAAACACCTAAAATTCCCCAATAATGGTGGTTTTCCTCTGTGCCACCGCTCAGATTCAGAAGGATGTGCGGTGCCCAGGAGCCAGGTTCCCAAGGCTGACACATTCCCAGTCCATCAGTCCATCACAAAGCATTTTTGAGTGCTGCTGGGGACATCCCAGGGGCAGGGTGGGGAGGCTGGGGATGGCTGTGGAGTCCTGAGGGGCTGCAGGAATGGGTCCTGAGCTGTCCCAGTCAATGACAGCTCCCAGGAGCCCTCAAACTGGAGGGAAATCCAAGGTGGAGGGAATGCTTTCACCAAATGTGTCCTCTGGGTTTGTTGGGACAAAGGGCTCTCTGCCTTTTAAGTATCACAAATCCATCTCTCACTTCATTACGTGCCAGAATTCCTTGACCTTTTTTAAGATAAACTGCATCCAGGAGCCCCCCAAAACTTCTGAGACAAAACTTCTGCGTCTGGGATCTGTTCTGCCTCAAAAAATGCACAGGGGAGACGCTGGGCCCTTGAACAGAAATGAGAGCTGGTTTGTCAGGGAAAGGAGGGGAATACGGGTGTGTAGCAGGGCAGGGAAGGGCTGTGAGCCTCTAAGTGCTCAGCATGGAGCAGTCTGGAGTCTCCAGCAGAGGGGAATCACTGCCCAGGCAGTAGGAACCAGCAACCAGAAGATTTGGTACCTCCAGAGCTGTTGCACAGACTCAGCCCCATTCCATTTAATCTTCATCAGTGCTTGTGTTTTCCACTGTATCTCCCAACACATTCAAATAAAAACTCCTCAGTGCATAGGCAGCTGATTTTGAAGCCTGCTGAAAGCATTTTGAACTGGAGCACCCACCTATGCTGGGATTGTTGTATTTCCACACGTGCCACTCACACCTCCGAGAGCTCCCACCACCAAAATGGACCAGCAATCCAAAATACCCTCCTGGGTGACCTTCACACAGGAAAAGGCAGAAGGAGAGTTCTGCTGTAATTAAAAAAAATTGGAACAAGGCAGCAGGCTCTAGCTAATAGCGCCGTGAATGTGCAGGCAGTGCTGCTGCTGAAGCGCGCTGTGCTGATAACCCGGGGATTAGCCACACGTAAATGCAGTCAGTGGGGAGAGCTGCCAAGCTGCTACAGTGAATTATCTGACTGGAGCTGCCTGCACTTTCTCACTGAGCAGTCAGAGCTGCTCATGTTTGCAGCCCTGATTTATTTCTTGTTTTAGTCTTGCACCCTGAATAAGGCCACCCAGAGTGAGTTTTTGTGGCATAGCTATAAATGAGCCTTTTTTAATTGGAACAGAGAGGGGGATATCTGGAGTTTTTTGGTAATGGACCTGCTGAGCACAATGGTTGGAGTAAAAGGGAGCAGCCACTCTCTTGCTCCTGCACAGGAATTTGGGGGTGTTCCAGCTATCAGTCCATGCAGGAAAGGGTGATTACTTCCCAGGCACTGGTGTGGACAGCATCCTCCTGTCTGTGATGGTGAGGGGACTGGAAGGACACAGAACTTTGGGAGCAAATCCAGATGAGGGCATGGAGGGGCTGAGGGCACTGGAGCAGCTCCCCTGAGGAGCCAGGCTGGGAGAGCTGGGGCTGCTCAGCCCAGACAGGAGAAGGTTGTGTGGAGAGCTCACAGCTCCTTCCAGGCTCTGAGGGGAGCCCAGAGAGGGACAGTTCCTCAGGAACTGCAGGGACAGGAGCCAGGGAATGGCTGCCAGTGCCAGAGGGCAGGGCTGGATGGGATCTTGGGAATGAGGAATTGTTCCCTGGCAGGGTGGGCAGGCCCTGGCACAGGGTGCCCAGAGCAGCTGGGGCTGCCCCTGGATCCCTGGCAGTGCCCAAGGCCAGGCTGGACACTGGGGCTGGAGCAGCCTGGGACAGTGGGAGGTGTCCCTGCCACGGCAGGGGTGGCACTGGGTGGGCTTTAAGGTCCCTCCCAACCTAAACCAGTCTTTGATTCCATGACATAGCTGTGCTGGCTGTGTGTCACCCAAGTGTCATCACACTGTCACCCTCCAGGAATAACAAACTGGGGGCCACTCGTCTTCCTTTAAGAACAAACTTTGGTAGCAAAAATAATCCTCATTAGATAAATCCTTCTGTCTTGCTTATCTGATTGCAGGCACCCAGGAAAGCTCAGAAATAAGCCAGCATTGACTGACTGGAAGTTTCTGTGCCCAAAAGATGTGTGGCCCATACATGATTCACTCCCCAAAACAGCCTTGATGTTTCACATTACGAGCTGCACAAGGTTCTCTTACAAGGAATCTGACCCAAGAAAATGAAGCAAAAGTGATGTTAACTACTGCCTGTGACTGTCTCTACACTCAACACTGAATGGAAAAAATAAGGCTTCAAAATTGTCTTTTCAATCTGCAACCCTGGTACTCTTGTGGGTATTTGCTCTCACAGAAAAACTTGCATTTGGTGCGCTAACTCCCACGTTAGAAGGCTGAATGCAGAATATTGTATAGGAAAAAAAATATTTTGGACTGAAAGAAAAATTTATGTTAGTTAAGGACAAGTATTTTGATGTATTTTGAGAGTTACACTGTAAATATATTTACATAATATGATTTGGATATTTGGAAGAACTGGAGTGTGTTCTGAAATGTCCCAGCCAGTCAAGTGACAGCACCTTTCCATTTGCTCCCTATCTATCTCAGGGTGCTTTATTTCAGCAGGAGCAGGTCAGGGGATATTGATGATGGGAAAATGAGAATGTATGGAGCCATCAGGAGCCAGAACAATGAAAACAATGGCATTCCAAGGCTGGAGACTCGGAGACTGTGATTCTGTGTGACACATTAACCACATCTGCAGAGCCCTGCGAAAACTCAATGAAAAATAATCAACAGAACCATGGATTCCTTCCCTGGAGAGTGGCAAGGGAGGTGAAGGGATTTGCCCAGACCAGAATGTCCCATGATGGATCTGGCTTAGACACTTCTGGCTTTTGTCCTTCTTCTGGAGAATGTGGCAATGCATATTCCGCTGATGGGAAAGAGAGAAATGTGGTGCACATTAAAAAGTAGATTTTAGAAGAGTCTGATCTACATATAAGGGAAACATTCCTTTACAGAAAGGCACATGAATTTCCAGGGAATTATTTTTGTTTGAAGGAACAAATATTGCAAATTTAAAAACAGCTCAGGAAGGAGTTAAAAGGAATGTCAGTAAGTGCAGCATTAGGGCCATTTTTGTTTATTTTACAAATTACTGACCCAAATTTGCCAGTGACATAGAAATGGGAAAGGATGATAAAGTAAATACAGAGGAACAGAGCAAATAAATTCAATATGATTGGGATAGATTCAGCTTAGAGGCTGGATAAGTAGCTTATTCAGCTCAGTTGTACAGAAGTGTGAAGTAATAAGATTAAGAACTAAAAATAATCAAAGAGGATAGAGCCAAAAAGAAAATGCAACAAGTAGCCCAGTCCCAGAAGACCAGACTGAGTACTTTCCTCTGTTTGTAGGGGAGAAGATGCAAGTTGCTATGGGCAGAGCAGAGGGGACTTTGCCCCAAACTGGTTCTGACTGACAAAATTAACGAATCATGCCTTAACCATATTTGTGGTAATTTTTGATTTTGCTTTAGGGAATTTAAAAAGAAAAAAAAAAGGCTTATTAAACCCAAGACTTGAGGAAACAATGCTTACCCATTTATCTTTTTTAATACAAACTTTATTTTGCCCTCATATTATTAGAAAATTGAACACATAGAAGTGGATTCTACAAAGAATAACATGAGCCTTAGATATCTTTTCTCACAAATGATCTTCTACCAAATAATTAAAGACACCATTAGCAGCCACCCTCTCTTCAAAACTGGGCTACTGCTTTTTCTTTAAGACGTACTTTTATTGTGTTGGAGGAATTATACTGGGTATTCTCTGTCTAAAGAAGCAAAACAACTCTATAATTGCATTCGTTCAGAGTAATGATAACAAGATTTAAAACACAGTTGCAACACAAGAAAACTTAGTGTGAAAAGACTATTCTGTGTCTTCAGCTGTCAACTAAAAGTATATTGAATTTTGCAGAGCAAATTCAAATAAAAGTATTGAGATTAAAAGTGATAAAGCAGCAACAGTGAGATCAGAACCCCTCCAAAAATTAGATTAAATCCTCCTCAGGACCATAAAAACCTCATTATCTTGACATGACTAGATCAATCACTGCAAGACAATTATCTTGAGTTAAAGTTGCTCTGATCCAGGAATTTAAGACTCTCGTTTTTCCTTCTGCTTTGGTGCTAAAATTGGCAGTGCATGGTCCAGGCCTTGCTGGGCAGGAACTGAGACAGACACACGACACTGTCCTGGTGACAAACAAGCCGTAAAGTCTGTGTGTAAGCATCAATAAAGGCCCCCCTTGAGCAACAAAAGCTTCCATTAGATTGAACTGGGAAACAGAACAGCACTAACTCTTGTTCATTACATGGGTTATTAGTTGTGCTATGAACGTTGCTTAACGTTGCTTTTGTCACTTCTTTACCTTCAAAGCTGTTCCTGCAGCCCAGATGCCAGGTTGCATTGCCCCTGTGCTGCTGTGGAGAGCTCCATGCCTTGCTCTGGAGCTTTGGGGTCATTCCGCATCTCCAGAGATGGCTGCTGCTATCATGGATAGATGTACAGCCGAGAATGAGGCAAGAATGGCCCCAAAATACTCAGAACCAGAGCCAAAGGGAAGGAAGGAATCCTGGCCTTTTCAGCCTCACCAATGGCAGCAGCAGCAGGAACATGATCAGTATTCCAAAATGTGCACTGCTGAGTGAGTAGTTTTTCAACCTTCTCTCAACCTCGTAATTCCCTTTTTTTAATTGGGAATTTCATGTTGCTTCTTGACTTTGTTGCTTCTGCTGGAATATTTGAAGGTATTTTGTCCACATTTCATTACTGTGCACCAGCTTTGGGGGCATTCTTGCTCCTTTGGCGTACCATTGACCTCGGTGTGGATTGAGAACTTGCTCCCTGACTACAGATTTATTTTTAGGGCAAATCAGTGTAGTTCTGTGGCAAACATGGGCTTTTATTTCAGATCACAAAAGGCCCTTGGTGAAATCTGAAACAGAGAGTGCTTTAAATTCTTTCCAAATTAAAAAAAAAGTAATTTGTCTTTTGCGTCCTCTGCAAGGTGCATTAAATCCAGATTTACCTTTTAAAAATCTTTAGTTTGTCAGTTTTAGAAACAATTTCCTACTGAATGTACTTCCAGCAGGAAGCAGCTCCTGAAGATGATGGCATGGGATGGAATCAGTACAACAAGGGATTTCAAACATTTCTGCCAATGCAGAAGCTGAATGTGACTGTAGGCCTTCCATGATTCTCTGACAGAAATGGCTTCATGGACCCATGAAGGACAGCTGGGATCAGGCAGCCTTACCCAAACAGTAAGTTTAACATTTCATACTGGTTTAATTCCCACACAGTTTCTCAAGTTTTATTAACCCAGACAACTTGTAATAATTATGATAAACAGACATTGTCATCAAAAATCAGCAGAAACTTGATAAGATTAAGTGCAATGCAATACATCTTCCTTGCTCACAGAGCCTGGATAATAAATTACTTTGAGGCTCCAGAATGAGGCATTGTATAATTGAGCAAAACATCAATTTTTAAGGATGCTTATTTAAATGCAAACCAGATTTTTTGAGAATGGTAAATTTGATTAAAATCCCTCTTTAAGTGCAAATCACAAACAACAATATCTAATACTCACAGGCCATAACCATCCTCTTAATAATACAATTTATTGTTCAGATATAATTGTAAGATCTTAATGATGTGGCAGCTGTAATCTACTTTAAAAATTACAAACTATGAACTCCAGGGTTCCAAAGTGGCTCAAACACACACCACGGCTCAGTGATTTACATTTGCTTACTGCAATACTTTGCACCAGATTAAATGATCAGCCTTTGGCTTTTTGTCACACATAATTTTCCCCATCTTTAATGGTGTGCTCCATAAATTATACTGTTTCGGCTATTGTGTGGATGTTAAAATCAGATCCAGACATGACTGAATAGGAATTTAGCCATTTCAGTCCTGGATACTTTTAAAATTGGTTCAATCTTCACATGCTGGCAATACCCGGTTACTTAAGTTTTTAAAAATTTTCTGGTTAGGTGCAGTTTGTGTTTTTGCATAGCAGCAGCATTTCAGATTTGAGATGTCTAGACAGGCTATCTCATGCTGTAAGCAAAACTGAATTAAAACCCCTGGTTGTTCCTGGTTTATTTTCACTGTGGGGCTGATCCAATGGGAATTTTTGGGAATGAGATGCCATAGTCCTGTAGAACAGCTCTTCCATGACACAGGGACAGCTGCCACTTTCCTTAGGGGTGTGAGTGGGGCTGTGGCTTCTCTCACACCCTCGCACCTTTCTCAGCACTGTCAGGGGGTTAATTCTCACCTCTAATGGTGCATTTAGGCTGCTTCTCAGAAGCTTGTTTGCTCTGGTTGGAACACATGGGAGCTTCAGTCCCCTCTAGAAGGGGCTGAATCCATCCTGGGTGCTCCAATGCTCCTCAGGCATCTCCATCCATAGCAAAGGACAGCAGTGGCCTGTGTTCATAAATGACATAAATATTGCTGTGCACAGGGTTGCCTGTTTTCTAAAGACCATGACAGCCTTTGGGAAGGCAACATTTCACTCAAAGCACAGTGAAAAGAAAAATTTGAGCACTATTCTTTTTTTATTTTACTTTTCAGACAGTCTCAAAATTAGACAAAAGAAGAACAACTTCCCAAAGAGAAAGAGTGAAAGCTCGTTACTTTCAGTTCCAGTTTTGCAGTCAGCTTCTGTGAGCTGTTTTCTTTCATCATTGTATCAAACTCCAACAACAATAAAGTTTCTGCTTGGAGCAGAAGGTGGACTTTCCACCAAAATCCCTTTATGCTGTAAAAGCAGACTGGAAAATCAGACATCTGATCTTTAAAACAGCCCTAAACTTTGGTGAGACATGAGCATTGTAAGTGGGATATTTATGACTTTAATAACATCCATTAATGCAATATTAATTGCCATTTTTAGAAGCAATAAACTACTTATTAGTAGCTCCATGACTGTGCAGCTGAATTGTGAAAAAATGAGCTCTGACTTAGGCATGTTAATGCTCTCAGGCATTAGGATTAGATTCCTGCACGTGTAATCCAGGTTTGGGAGCTGAGGTATTTTCACTCTACACTCAGTCTCCTCCGAAACTCTTGCAAACAGTGCCTGGCATTTATTACAGCCCTGGCAGCACAAACCAGGGCTCTGTCTGTGTTTAAGTGATTCCGTGGTGCTGGAGCCTGTGTCACTGGGAGTCAGCTCTGGGAACGGAGCTGAGTGCACCCTGCTGTGGCCCACACCAGGCTGGGAGCAGCCTGTCCCCTCTGTCCGGGGTGTCCCCTTTGCCCAAAGCTGTCCCCTGTGCCCAGCACTGACCCCTGTGCTGCGAGCTGGCCACAGGAGGGCTCACCCTGCACCAAGCCCAGCCTGAGCAAAAACAGGAACTCGGCTGCTGGCTGTTGCAGGGACAGCAGAGTGACAAGGCCAGCAGGGAAGCGGCCTGACAAAGTCTGCTTTGCAGGACTGGTCACCTGTTCCAGGTCACTGGACACTGTGGGATAGAAGGGTAATATTTTAGCAATTATTAGTGACTATTTAGCTGTATGGTTAAATGATTGTAGATTGATCCACTTGAACAAGAAACTTCTGGTTAAATGATTGTAGATTGATCCACTTGAACAAGAAACTTCTCCTGTCTCCTAGAAGCACAGCCCTTGAGTTGCATCCACCCTTTCCTCACTGTCTCTGGGCTCTCCCCTTGCCACCTGCCCTGTCTTACTCTGTGCAGCATCGACAAAAATGAACCTCATCTATTAGCTAACCCAAGGGAAGTTTACATGAACCCAAACTGGGCATGGAACACTGCTAAGGAACAAGAGGCTGGATTTTGAAATACTTCTCATTAAGTCCTCTGCTTCAGATTCTGCTTCCACAGTCCATCTATTTCCTGCATTAAAACTGATTGCTGCCAAGGAACATCAGTCAGCTTAGTTATTAACAGGTTAAAAATTCTGTCTGCACCATGGTGTTGCTTCATCTGCAATAATCTCAAGCTAGGGACTCATATCCCTGAAAATGCTTGGAATGGCTGGCTAACTGCTGTCCTGGAGAAACATGAATCAGAGACTGCTATCCCTGTCCCACAGCAGCATTCCTTGGGAGCCTGCCAAGGATATCTACTTGTCTGGGCTGCTCTAAGTGTGAAATCTCTGTGTCTGCATGTGCACATGCCAAATCCAGTCTTTTGTGTGGTTTTCAGTGCTTTTCCTGGTGTGTGTTCACCCTGACAGAGAGACAGCTGTGGGCACTTGAGGCTCAGGCTGCAGAGCAGGGCAAGGTTCTGCTGCCCCCAGAGGGGGCTGGCACTGCCCAGGCTGCCCAGGGAATGGGCACAGCCCCGAGGCTGCCGCAGCTCCAGGAGCCTTTGGGCACCAGGGATGGACAGGGGGGATTGTTGGGGGGTCTGGGCAGGGCCAGGGGCTGCATCCATCACCCTGGGGGGATTGTTGGGGGGTCTGGGCAGGGCCAGGGGCTGCATCCATCACCCTGGGGGGATTGTTGGGGGGTCTGGGCAGGGCCAGGGGCTGCATCCATCACCCTGGGGGGATTGTTGGGGGGTCTGGGCAGGGCCAGGGGCTGCATCCATCATCCTGGGGGGTCCCTTGCAACTCAGCATCCTCTATGATTCTCTGATTCTTTGATTTGAAAATGCTACAAAAAGTCATTTTGCTGTAAGTGTTTGCTGAATCAATGAATCATTTTGTTTTACAGTAGCACCTAGAATGTGTCTGGTGGCAACATCCAATAAATCCTGTTATTTTCAGTTTAGATATGAAAGGAGAGGAGCAGAATAAAATGTCACCTACATTTCAGTGTTTTTATATTACTTGTATTCGAGACAAACTTAGAGGAACAGAATGAACCAATTTCATGGAGCTGATTCCATGTACCAAAAAATTATGCAAAGGAAAAATAAATGAGAGGAGCTGAAGCTGAAGGCAGGTCTGATTTTGAAATTAGAAGAGGCAGAACACTTAAGTAGCAAAGTGCAAATTTATGAAGATTTCTGAGGAAATAACTGTAATTTTGCCTTGGGTAAGGCAGAAAGGAGATGTCCAACATCTCAGGTGACCTGGCTCAGAAAATGAGCAGTTCAGTAACCATGGTTTTGCTATGAGACAAAGATAAATATGAGTTTGCTGAAAAAATTAGAGAAGAGAAAGTTCCAGCATTCAATGTATGAGATCTCTAGTCAAGGATTTGGGTTAAAATTTCATTAAAAAATAAATTTAATTTCATGCAGATCAGAGGATGGCTTTCTAATGTAGGAAGTCATAGAATTGCATACAGGAGTGGATAGTCCACTGCTCTGAGCCTGTAAGCTGCATTAACAGAGCAAGTAATTAAAATATTCAGATTAGTGTCAGACAGGGATTACAATAGGAAACTAAAACAAGGACCAATTCTGACAATCAGTTGAAGATTTGTAATTTTTTTATGAGCTTGAGGCTGACTTCAGTTTCCAGTATGGTTTCTCTCATGTGAGGCTCAAGGTGGAAATCAAACTAAGCCATTATGAGTCAAACTATTCATTTACAATTGAAGTTTGCCCCCCGACATGAAAACACAAATAACAGCAAAGCCAGGAATCTCTTGGTTATATATTTGCAGGTAATTTCTAATGGATATGTGATTTCTGCAATCCTTTAGGCTGAATCTGGCTAAAGCTGACTGTCCCAACTTGTGTGAAGCTGACACTTGCCGAGACATTGTTGTCTCGGATGTTCCATTTGTGATTTTAACCCATTCTCTCCAAAATGTTCTTCGTGCCACTTTCCTTATGCAAAACACCAATATCAAAATATAGTCCAAGCAAAATTGTTGTATTTTATTTCCAAAATAAGATAACATTTCTATTTGATTTTTGCAATTTTAATGATGAATACTCAGTTCAGGATCTTGAGCTTAAAATACTCTAGGAAAAATAAATATATTTGTGCCTTGTTTGATGAATCACAGTTTGAGGGAAATGTCACATCAAAAGCTACACTTAGGTAATATGCCTCATTAAGCTTCTTCTAAAAAGAGATATGAATATTCAAAATTAATGTGGCAAATCCATATAAGGAAAGAATGACTTGTCAGACTTATTATAGATTTTTAGACCATCCTTTGAATTAGAAATCTAATGTAACGTAATATCTTGCATATATATATATATGAAACTTGTATTTCATTCCATTTGTAATTTCCATTAGAGTGTGTCATTAATTCAGCTTAATCTTTGTGAATCATATATATAATGTATGTGGGATGGGTGAAATGTATACTGAATGTTCCTGGATCTAAAAATTATAACTTTATCTACAATGTTGGTATGGGAATGATGTGCTTTAGCTATTTCCTGAGATGATACATGAGGGCTAAAGAGGATATTTTCCTTGTGCACACTATATTAAATAATAAGTTATGCAAAGTAAATGCTTAGTTTTATTAATTTGAAGCAGTGGGAGTTTACTACATACATTTTATTATGAAAGCACAGCTATGATTAGCAGGGTTATGTACTCTGTTCTCACAGGATAATAGTTCATGAGTAGTAAATCAAATATAACCATATGTAAGAGCTGTCTTTTATAGATTTGCCCTCCAAACACGCCTTGGGTGAGTGTCACACAATAAAATGTATCAGTTCTCCCCCACTGCTGCCCTGGGCTCTGCCTTTATGAGATATTTTTCTGGCTGGGCAACAAATGAGATGGAGATACCTCTGGAAATAAAACATGCAGATGGTTGCTCAACCGCACACTCCTGTTTATTCTCAATAAATATGTCACGAGACTTCTTTAGAGCAATAAAACAAGACTAAAACTCAGACTGGGACATAGGGGAGAACTGCACATCCTCAAAATCCCTCCTGGATTTCACATCACACTTTACAAGAGCTGAGAAGTTCTTGCCCAAGTATTGACAACTGGCAGGCCTGCTGTGGGTGATTAATTTCTAACACCTAATTAGTTTATAAAAGAAAAAGGCGCTGCCTCATTAAATCACACGGAACACATGAGAGAAAACCTGAAGGGAGGAAAAAGGCGGGTGGCATGGAAATGTGATAGCCACAGAAAGTGCCTAATTACAGAGAAAGGGCCAAGCCAAGCCAGCCCTGGCACTGCCGGGCAGCCTGAGGGCTCTGCTGGCAGCAGGGCAGGCTTGGGGCAGCTCTTGGCACCCTCTGCTCCTGCTTAGACCTGAGATTTGCTGGGCTTGTCCCCACTCCCTTCTGGGCTGGGATTTATCTACACATTGCCCTTTCCATTTTCTATAGGAAATTAGGTATATGAAAACTCTCCTGAAATCCTGATATTTCCAGGAGGTGCCCTGCTTTGATATATGAAGGGCAATATGAGAGCTGTCAGAAATCTGCCCTTGACAGACAAGAAATGCTGGCAGTAAGCACCTAAATAAATAATGCGGATAAGAACCAGACCATGACATCAGTGAAGTGGCAAAATACTCATTGGAAGCTTCACTTCAGGTTTACAGCTGATCATCCAAGGCAGAAGAGAGCAGAAATGAGACTCCAGATTTTGGAGTTATAGAATCATAACGTTTGGAATAAACCTGTAAGATCAGCAAGTCCAGCCATTTACACCTCATTTGGGCTGCAAAACCTGCTGGGAGGCAGCTCCTGACTTGGCCTGGGCTGGTTTGGGGTCAGACCTCCAGCAGATGATGATTTTGGCTTAGACACTGATTTCATAATTATCACCTTACTTCCACCTCAACAGGATGGGATGACACGGCCTCAAGTTGTGTCAGAGAGGTTTAGATTATTTATTAGGAAACATTTCTTCACCCAAAGGGTTGTCAGGCATTGGAACATGCTTGCTAGAGCAGTGGAGGAGTCACCACCCCTGGAAGAGATTTGACTGAACCTCTGAGCTCCCCTATTTTTCTTGTAACTTACGGAATGCATCAATATGAAGTGTTTATATTGGCCACCCATAAAATCCTGCTGTTTGCCCTCCATAAAACACCACTGTAGCGTAGAGAATACTGCAAATATTCTCTTTTATTGATCTGCCTGGACCTGTGGAGTTTGAGGAATGCTCTCTCAATGCAGTGAGTGGTAATTCTGTACCATGTACCCATGCAAGTATCAGTGGCATTGGTGTTACATCCACGTATTGCTTTGAATGATTCATTATCCTTATTTCCTTGGATTTTTTAAGTAATGGAAAACTGTACAGAAACACTGCTCACACAACTCTTGATCCCACTTCTGCTCACTGCAGTGTCCTCCCCTGAAAGTGTAAAAATACAATTTCTGAGCATTCCCTTATCACACAGATAACCAATAGTCTTTATATCTACCAATGCCCCAAATTGCGAATTTCATGTGATGAAGTTTCCTGTACAAAAAAGTCTGGAAATTATATGATCATTATTGAAAATTAAAAGTAAATCTGCAAAGGTGCTACTTGGAAGTGAGCAGCAGAGAAATCAGCTCCTCCTCTCTCATTTGCTGAAACTGAGTTAATGCCCTCGCATCATCGGTATTTTAGATACTTGCTTTTACTTGTCATGCTCCACACCATGAGCTAACCTTTGTTTGGGCCCCTCCAGTGAGGTAATTACCCAAATCTCATTCCATTTATATGAACTGTGAATAGTGTCAAAATGTCTCTACTCATTTTTAAGGTCAGTGTTGATAATCTTGAAGACTTATTAGTATTGATAAAGTAAGATGTTCCCTTGCATAGCCCATCATTGCTGTTAATTACTTTTTTGCTTTAGCGAGTGGCAAAAATGGTCTGTGTGAAGGGGACTGATAAGAGCATTGGCACAAGGTTTATTAATTATTATTTTAATTGGTGATTATTCACTTTTGTGGGGTATTTTTCTCTTTTACCCTGGAAATACAGTGACTACTTGAAATGGGACTTTGTCTTGATGTCTGTGGCCCGTTTTTGCCCCTGAGCCATCCCCAAAAGTTTAGAATCTCTACATATCCCAGTGGGTTCTAATTAGCCATATGCTTTTCATGAAAAGTCATTAAAACTCAGCTCTATAAAGAATTGTTGCCAGCCACCTTATTTTTTAAAGAAGAAATTGGTAGTAAATCCTGGAATCCCTATTCTATATGAGATTTGCCTTCTACTGGATACACAGATGCTCCAAGTATTGTAGGAAAAAACAAGAAGCCACTGTTTTATCCTTCAAAAGATCCTGATCTCTCATGCTTTTATCTTATCTGAATACTAGTGAGCAAACCAAATCAGATTAAAGGGGGAATGTTTGTAATCCCTTAGATTTGGTGAAATCTGGGCTTATCTGCTGAGTGTCAGCTATATTTGTGCTTCAAATTCCAAACATCTGGTTTTGAGCAGTGCTTTCATTTTTTATTAACCTCCATCACAGCCCAGCATCTGGGCAGGGATTCTGGGTCAGAATTCTAAAAACCTTCAACACACAACGTGTTGAAGAATGGCAGAGTTGTGTGGGCACCTCTGAGTAGGAAGGGGAAATCCAGGTACAGCAAGAACAGCTCAGTGCAAAATTCATTTCTATTCCCTTTTATTTCCCTGCAGGCTCTTTCATTTCTAGTGGAAACTTGTCCTCCTGACATCTTCATGAGGAACTGTGGTTGAATCATCATGGTACCATGAACATTCTGTTATTTTTATGGAGAAACAGTAATTCAGGTGAACACGAGATGATAAACAGTCTCCTAAACTGCAGAATCCCATGGGGGTAAATACTACCTGTAAAAACCAATTTAATTTATGAGATTATGTAATATTTATTTCTGAAGGAGAAGATGCCCAAAACATAAATCAAAGCAGACAATATTGTTTATCTGAATTAACTGGGTTTGAAATACAACCAGCACCAAAGCAGAAGTTTGTAAGTTTATCCTCAGAGGCAGTAATGGATGAAATAAATGTTCTCTTTGTTTAACTACATATTGCTTTGCTCAGAAATTGTAGCTTATATTGTCATAGATTAATTATGAGCAATTATTAATTAAAATTATCAATATCATAATTTTAATTAAAATATTATTATTTTAAAATTTGTTTTTAGGAAAGAAATTTTCTTTTTTTTTTCAAGTTAGAATAATGAACATATTTATGAGCTCTTCCTTCTTACTATTCTAAAGAATGATATTAAAATCCTTGATTGCACTTTGTGATGTGGTTTAGTGGGCCTGGTGGTAATCAAAGGTTGGACTTGATGGATTTGGAGATATTTTCCAAGCTTAATGACTCTGATATTATGCAGAAGTAGCTACTTTATTACTTGTGGTGTTCAGGATGCACTTTGCATGTTTTCTGCTGTTTGCAATGTCAGTAATTCTAAGCTCTGTGTATTGCAGCTGCTGAAATAGTGTTTCTAAATGGCTTCACAGCGTGATGCCAGTCTGTCAGCGTGGGTTTCCAGTCCAGGGAAAACAGAAGTGTTATAAATGATCAAATCAAGAGCCAAACTTAGAAGAAAATTTAGCAATGATTTATTAGATTGTCAGCGAAACAGAATTTCGATCGGCAAAAACAATCCATGGCCAAGGTCAGCGTCGAGCACGGGATCGACATTCAGGGGTCAGCCCCATGTGTTCACCCAGCACCGATGGGCTTGACATGTGCAGAGTTAGACAAAGGTCCAATCCAGGTGTCTGGATGCTGTCAGAGAACTCCGGAGAAGTCGGCATTCACATGTAACAGGGCGGCACCAGTGATCACAGAAATTACAGAAATCATAGAAATTCAAGGCTGGATCACCGTGGTAGATGCAATCTCCTAGGTGAGAATCATTCTTGAGTGGTCCTGGTATCCCAGGGAAGTCGGGGATCATCCCCCAGGAAGGTTCCACTCTTACATTAAAAAACCTGATATTATCTTAACGTCGTCCGGGAACTGGATGAATAATAATAATAATAAGGCACTGCTCCCGGCTGGGGTGGTCAAAAGACATAGTTTGGATTTACAATATTTTATACATTAATAGCATGAATTGTCTCTACCATATACAACAGAAGTATCTTTTCCAAACTTCAAGTAGTCACTGACTTTATAGTCAGATTCATATTCAGATAAACAATGTAAATTCTCAGGGTGCCCAGAGCAGCTGGGGCTGCCCCTGGATCCCTGGCAGTGCCCAAGGCCAGGCTGGACACTGGGGCTGGAGCAGCCTGGGACAGTGGGAGGTGTCCCTGCCTTGGCAGGGCTGGCACTGGGTGGGCTTTAACATCCTTTCCAACCCAAATAATTCTGGGATTCTAAAATCCAAATTTAGCTGGGAAAAATAAAACAAAACAAATCCTCAATATCTTTTTAACTCTTTTGTTGTTTGGGGGTTTCTCTTCACTGAACAGTGTGTGCTAGACCAGAAAATCTCCAACTGCTGTCCCTTGGTGACTCATGGCTGTTTAACTTATTGAATGCTATTGGCCAGTTCTCTTTCAAGGTATTAAATCAAAGTAAGACTGTGGGGCATTCATGTTCTTTTGCATCCTACACCAGTAAACAAAAAGAGAAGAAGGTATTTCATACCACACACCTGTCTGATGCTGACATGTGAAACACCATCCAGTGTTGATGCAGTTTCAAAACTGCAACTGAAAAATTTTATTACAATCATTTTACATACGTAATATAGGTTACAAAGTAATTCATGCTTAAGGAGAAAATGTATATTATAAAAATTGTAAAATCCAACAAGTCTCTGACTAGAAGCAGCCTAAGGACAGATAACTTATTTGGAATTTTGACATTCCTGAAGGCAGCAGGAGAACAATGCCCTGTTAGTTCATGCACAGATGTGGCCAGCGCAATTATGGGCTTCCTTCGGGGCCATCAGGAGACACCCAAGGGCGATCATTGCTTGGTAGATACCGCCAAGAAAGACACATCTGAATAGGCGACTTCTCCTGACACAATCAGTGCCTGCCACTACTCAGGAAACAGCAACTGTGCAGCCCAGCACAGTGAAAGAAACTTTCATGCATATGCGGGGTTACAAAAGAAATTGGAGCACCTCTGCCTGAGGCATAAAAAACTGTGTAAAATAGCCTCACTGGAAGCAGCATTTGTGAACAGAGGGAGATCCCATGAGATAGAGGTCAGATCTGTGTTCACCCCGCGCCGATCACTGAGCTCAATGCTGTCTCTTTGGCTGTGGTTTTTAAGGACTGCATTTTGGTCGCAAAAGTAACAACTTTTGCATTTATTAATTTGGATTTCTGGCTGATCATTTATAACACATAAAAACAGTGCGGTTCTACTACAGACTTAAGAGACTTTTGCACAGCTTTGTTTGCTCAATTTAGTTTAACAAACAATCTCAAGCTGTAATCAAATGCCATTAGCAGGATTACTGCTCTCTCCTGTCCATCATTAGTAGCTGGACTTGGAAACATTTGTGGTGGTATTGGAGAGATTTCCAGATGCTTAAGCATTACCCGTTAACCAGTAAAGGACATCCCTAAATTCTTAACTGCTTTAAATGGTGTCCTGTGTCCCTGAAAGTGCTTGAACAATGCAGTTCACCGGGCAATCACCGGGATCACTGAAGCTCCAGGCACTTTATTTCCCTGTGCTTTCCAAAATTGTCTGAGTTGTGTTTTATTTTTAAGGAATATCTTGTCAGAGTATATATCTGAAAGGAGGCAATATTTTGGTGCAGCAGAACCACAGAGTGTCCTAGGTGGAAAGGAACCTCTAAGGATCATGGATCCAGCTCCTGTCCCTGCCCAACAATCCCCCCTGTGCATCCCTGGCAGCGCTGTCCCAACGCTGCTGGAGCTCTGGCAGGCTCGGGGCCATGCCCATTCCCTGGGGACCCCGTTCTGCTGACTCAGATGCACCTGCCCATCCACCAGGGCCCCTGGGTCCCTCCCCACGGCCACTCCCTAGCCTCCCATCCCCAGACTGTCTGTACATCCAGGGTGCCCATCCAAAGTGCAGGATCCAGCACTCTCCCTTGGTGAACATCAAACCACTCGTGATTCACAGCCCTGTCATTTGTCGAGGTCTTCCTGTTTGACATGATTTGGTGAAGAGAGGAATTGTGACACCAAATTTTAACAAAGTTTTTGCCCCTAAGCATCTCCTCTGCAGTGAGAGCTCTGGGAGTCCTTTGCTGTATTAGCAAATATTGTATTTCCATTACTCGTGCAGCACCAGCCCAAACTTGATTCCTGATTCGTACAGTGAACCCAAACCTTCTTATGGCTTCATTTGGGGGATGGATGTGCCAGCACTGCCTCTGCTGCTGTCAGTGATTTGGGAGAGAACTTATTGCGGTCACCAGGGCCAATGAGCTTGAAAACAGGTCCTTGTGAAGCAGCAGAGGCTAAATGTGGTGTAGAAAATCCCTGTGCATGCTTATGCAGCAGGTACAAACTCCGGGTACCACATCTCGCAGCTGTGGCCAAGATGGTCTGAAGTGCTGCTTGTAACATGTGGAAGCCCATGAGCCTACTGGGGAAAAGGCAATGGCAATGTCCTGCAGGGCTGCAGCGAGGCTCCAGGCAGCATCCCCAAGCTATGGGGAGAAAGAACGCTTTCCCTACGGTGCTCTGCAGCATTCTGTCATCGATCCCAGTTCTGTCCTTCCCGTCGGCTCTCCCTACCCCTTTTTACCCTTATTCAATCATGTTCTGGTACGTTCTCCCTTCCCTGTTTTCCCATTGGTTTGTGTAACTCCTCCTATCCAGCCTGGCATTCCTATTGGTTCCTGCCCCTGGTACTGCCCCTTTGCCCTCATCCCATTGGTCCTGATGCTCTTCTCCACCTCCTCGTTCCCTGTATTTAAGCCTGGACTCTGCGGTCGATCTGGTATGCTGCTCTGTTGGGGTTGGGGTGCAGTGAACTTGCTTTGGAGCCCCTCACAGAAGACCCTCCGTATTTCCTTGCGGCCAACTCTCTGTGGTGTGCCTGGCTGTGGGGCTGGGGGTGTGTGTGCCATGGTGTGCCTAGCTTGGGGCTGGGTGTGTGTGTGTGTCATGGTGTGCCTGGCTGTGGGGCTGGATGTGTGTGTGTGTGCCATGGTGTGCCTGGCTGTGTGCCTGGCTGTGCTGTGTGTGCTGGGCTGGGTGTCCCTGGCTGTGTGCTGTGCTGGGTGTCCCTGGCTGTGTGCTGTGCTGGGTGTCTCTGGCTGTGGGCTGGGCTGGGTGTTGGTTTTGGGAGCCTGCCCAGCCTCGCTCTGCCCAAAGGCGCTGCCAGGGCAGGCGGTGGCACTGAGCGCCTCACCGCCACAATGCTGTACGTCAATTAGTTTATCAGGGCAGCCTCACAGGGAAGGAGAAGTGAATAAAACACCTGCTTTATTATTTCATATATTGCATAGTTTCGTCTCCTTGCTTTTCATTGTTTTCCTCCTATTCTATCACAAATGGGTGAGATTTGAGCAGTGTCACTGCATCCAGCACTTCACTTTTTAGTCTATTAACAGTGGAATAAAGTTACCCTGCACAGGATCCAGCACAGTTATAACATATGCCGGCGCCTGAAGTTCATATGTGCAAGTCTTTGCTTGAATTGTGACACAAAATATTCAATGTTAGAATCTTGGATTCTTTGGCTCAGAATTGCCTCAGTGACAGAGGGTCCATGCAATGGCTTTTATTGTGTGTTAGCCACAGAGCATGGCTGTCGCCCAGGATCCACATGAAGGCCCAATGTGTATTTTGCATTTCAAATTCAGACAATGCTTTTATTTGGGGTGGGGAGAGAGTGGAGTTGTGGTTTGGTTTTGTTTCCTTTTCATGCCTGTTTATGTAAGTATATGAAGAGAAGTCAGACATTTGAGTTGTTATTCATGGGTGTAAGTTTTCAGAATGTTTTTGCTTGTTTAGAACCTCAGTGTCATTTAAAGTAGTCAAATAGTTTCTGCAGCGTTTAACCAGGGGTGCTTCTGAAAAACCCATCACACACCATACTCCAACCTTCAGGTATAGGAAAGTTGGTGTTTAAAGGGTCATTTCTTACTTCTCCTTGCTGTTATAAAAGCAATCCCTTCCTTTAAAGCTGAGATGTGTCCACACCATTATTTCACGTGGAATGTGCAGCCCTGCTGCAGTGAGGGGAGCCCCACGCTGCCCTTCCAGCCCAGGAATTGCACGGAGGGTGATGTGTCTGCTGCCTTGAGGCAGCTCAGAGAGCAGCTCCCAAGGAGCCACAGCACATTTTCCGGGCTGGAGCAGGTGCCACAGTCAGCTTATTATGTAACAGAAGTGCTTCCTGACATTTTTATGCCATATGAGACCTGAAGTCCGCGGAGCAAGTTGCACAGTGTGTTAATTCTTGTTACATCAGGTTAGAAGAGGATTAACCTGAAAGCACTTTTTGCTGTCATCATACATAGGAATAACTGCAAAAATAACTTGTTCCTGGAACTGGGGAAACATCCTTGGGGAACTGAAGCCTGCGGTGCCTGTCCAAACCAGCAAGGGCAGAGCGTCTCAGCGTGGCAATGTCCAGTGAGCATGTGCAGCTTGGGAGGGTTGGGGAAATGGCATTTTTAATTAGAGAGGCCCCAGCCAGAGTTACAGTGACAGCATGGAAGTAGCTGAAGAATTCCTGGTTCCCTGGGGAGCTTTGCTGCTGCCCTCTTACAGCACTGGGATCAGAGCAGGTTCTCATCTGTGTGCCCAGGATGTGATGCACAAACTGGAGCTCAAACATCACATAGTTTCACAACTGCACAGTTTTATTCCTTTTATTTCAGGGGAGTTAATGCCAGTGAAGATGTAAGTGAGGGGTTTGACCATAAACTATTGACACCATCCCTGGCAATTGCCCCTCATTCCCTCCCTTGTCCTCTGCCCCTCCAAGCAAGCACACTGATGATTATTTTTTCAGCAACATTATCTGGTTTGCAAATTGAAGTCAAAACTCTGAAAGGTTTGGGGGGTAACAAACAACTCCTTCAGACTGTTCAGCAGGAAAACAGTGAAACAATATTCCAAAGCAGCCTTTGCATTGGCTCATCCATGGTATATTTACCTTTTAATGTCTTTTCAAAATAATGGCATTATTTACGAAAAGAGAGAAAGACCTGGCCCCCAGTGCCATAAAACTTTGATCCATTGTATAAAAAATAAAGTCATAAAGAGAACTAGACATTTAAAAAGAAGCTATGAAAGGAGAAGTTTTTACATTTTAATATGAAAATCGTACAACATACCTTTCATTTGGCTGAATACTGTCCACAGTAAACTTCATTATTGTTATCCAGCTTCTAGTTTGTCACTTCTAATCAGGCAACTTTATTTTATGTTTTTTACATGCTCAATAACTCTTCAAATTGCTCTCACCAGATGAAGGATGTCATGCCCTTTAAGACATTCCTCCTATGGAGAAGAACAACTTCTTGATCAAGTTTCCCAAAGTTGTGAAAGCCTCCTGATAGCAGTAATTTTAAAGAATGGCAGTATAAGTTGAATATTCCTGTATTTTTCAATTTCTTTTTAGCCATGTGTTATGTAATGTCTTTTTATTATATTCGAATCTTTCATTTTTGAGACTTACTGCACATGAAACCCTGGGCTTCTCAAGCTCCTTCTGCTATTTGGAGTCAAAGTGAAGCAATTTTTCCAGCATCATTTTTTCTTTGTTATCTTGTCTTTCCATCAGTTTCTCCATTAGCTCAATTATAGGGCTGCTACAATTTTTACTGCTACTGTTATGTGTGGAATATGAAATCATTTGCTGTTCTCCAAAACATATTTGTGCATAAAGGTCTAATTTTGAAAGGTTGAAAGCTCACCTCAGCATTATCACACTCGTAATCAACAAAGTAATTACATAAAATAATCTAGAATAAGATGCACAGTAATTCAGCTTTGGGATGAAATCTATTTGTGGTTATAGAAGACATTATTTGTTTATATGGTTGGTTATTCTTCTCCCTGTGATTGCCTTAAGAGTTTCATTATAGAAATAAAAGAGCTCAGGGCTCTATGAGACAGTGCTGTAAAATTCCCATTGTTTTGTCCATCGGGTGACTTATCGGATGTGTTTTAATAAATTGTGGAGTGGCCAAGTGAGGAGGGTTTGAGCTGTGTCCCCAGGGCAGTCTGTCACCGAGTCAAGGGTGGTGACAAATGGGGGAGTGCCCCACCGGTGTCCCCAGGCAGAGTGACCTGGACGTGTGTGGGTTCAGCACTCACTCCCCGCCACAGCAGCTTCCAGGTGTCCAAAGCAACCTCTGGAGTTGGGATTTCCTCAGCTTCACCCTTTCTCTGCCATCTGTTGCAGTGCAGAGAGTTCCTGGGGATGTCATTAGCATGGGAGGATTAATTGTTTTGGTGGGGACACCTACAGCACTGCGGAGTGTTTTGTTCTCCCAATAAAGATGTGGGGTGGGTGGAATTATCTGTTTGTAAGAAGAAAACCAATGAGGTCCAAATTTCTTAAAGAGATAGGAAGTTATGAGAGAGATTTGAGTCAAGCGGATGCACAGAATGAGTGGTTCCAGTTGCGCTCATTAGGTAGAAGACAGGGAGTTTCCAGAGTGTAGGAACCACTGTAAAATTTGGGATAAGGTGGTTCTGGATTTGCATGATTCATTGCAATAGTCCTTGCAAACAGCAAGTGTTATTCTTTAATGAATTAGTTAATTTCATCCTTTTTGTCTTTTTTGTTTTTCAGTTCAGTTCAGCTCTCAGGCGCAGAGTGGGATTGTTGGAGTGATTGTGTGAAGTTCAGGGCTTGGACTTGACCCCATCCAACTTGGAATATTCTGTGATTCTCTGATTCTGACCCTTCCAACCCAAGCCATTCCATAACTCTATGATAGTTTTTGACTGACCCCTATGTCTGTTATTTCAGTGTATTTCCCAGAGGCTTTTCTGGCAATTAGACACTTTCCACAGCATTTTCACCCAATGAAAATAAAACTTTATACACATCCCAGAATAGAATTGGACTATGCTTTACACAGTGTTTACATACTAAATAATTGTGCCCTTTATAAACACAGGGGGGAAATGGCAAAGTGTCTGATTTTAAAACTGAAGTATAAGAATTTCTTTGGCATTTGCCCAACTTTAAAATGGTATAATTTCTACATGTAAGGGCCCAGTTATTTCAGAATCAGTGATCATCTGAGCAGTTGGGGCACATTGCTCTGCAGATATGTTTTGTTCCCCATGTATAAAAGACATAATAGCTGGTCTTCTCCTTTACTGGATGACTTAAGTAAAATTTATAGAAGGTGTTAAGCCACTAAACACTGGTTGATGAGCTCATTGTTTTATTTGTGATGATATAACAAGTGTAAACACCCTCTACAGCTGAAGATATATTACCTTGAATTATATCTAACAGCTTGGTATAAAACAATACATTATATCTTCTCACCTCTTATGGACAATGTTTATATTCCATTTTTAAAATCTGTGCTTTAATTTTCATGGTGTTACAAGGTATTGGCTTCAGAGCAGCAATGCTTCTGCTCATAGCTGCTCCTCACCACACAGGGATATGCCTATGCGGATAAACAGCTTTTTTAATTTGAGGTGCAGGAATGAAATCCAAGCATCAGGTTATCCTTTCATGGGGTCACAGAATGGCCCCCCATAATTAACAGAGAATCATAAATCACAGAATCCCAGAATGGTTTGGATTGAAGGGACCTTAAAGCCCACCCAGTGCCACCCCTGCCATGGCAGGGATCATCCCACTGCCCCAGGCTGCTCCAGCCCCAGTGTCCAGCCTGGCCTTGGGCACTGCCAGGGATCCAGGGGCAGCCCCAGCTGCTCTGGGCACCTGTGCCAGGGCCTGCCCACCCTGCCAGGGGACAATGGAGGATCAGAAATAGCTGCTCAGTGTCAATATATGTGTTGGCTTAAAACATAAATGCAGCTTCCCTGCTTATAAACCTGCAGGTGTTGCAGTCTTGCATTGCATAATCCTGAATCCATGCCTCAAGGGTGAAATTCTGTCCTTTATGCCATTGATTTCTGTGGGCTTGTAGTCTCTCCAAAGATGAATAATGCTGGAAAAAATGGTACTGTTAAGCAGTAAAGTATCATCACTAAGAGGGTTTGCTCATAAAGGTCAAATAAGAACACATCACCCCTTTTTGATTAATAGCTCGTGGTGTTAGTAGATATTGATTGCATTTAAGAGCCTGTGGGTAAGAGACAATTTAAGTTACTTTCAACATCTTCACAAGAAATAAAGTTCCTGTGAAAGCAGATCCCAACAGGGGCTGCTGCTGTGGATCCAGTCTGAAGAAGGGGAGATAGCAGATGAAATTTACACATTTTAGTACAAACAAACTGGTACAGGCATCAGTTGCCTCCCCCCTGCTCTGCCCAGCCTCTGGTATCAATTCCAGCCCTGGCACTGTCCTGCATTTTTCCTTTTTGCCACTCAATTTCCAGTCAGAGTGTGGTCCTCAACATTTGGCATCTCAATGTACAATATTTTCTTCAAGTATTGTAGGACAAAATAACCAAAATACACCACCTTAACAAACACTTTTTCAAAGTCTTCTGGGCAATTCATCACTCATTTATGTTTTATTTATGGTAATTAAAATATACCATTCTGGAGCTGATGTACAAGAATGATCTGCACTTATCAGATTTTGTCTTATTCATTAAACTGTAACAGCTTCAAATTTAGGATTTCCTTTGTGCAACGTTTGCAGACTTCAGGAAATCTTGTGTTGCATAATCGAGTAGGGAGACCCCAGATCTTTGCTTCCAGAAGGCAAAGCTGTGCTGAGAAAACAGTGGTGAAGGATTTTCTCCCCATTTTAACCACTTCTCTTTGCAATTCCATGCTGGCAAGTGCGTTACTCAAGGGGAAAGCTATTTTTGTCCTGGAAGCTATTTTTTGTGGGAAAGTCAGGCACTTTCAACATTCACTTTTCCTTGCAGAAGATTATCTAAAATCTGCTCTTCTGTTAATATGGATAGATCTGTTGGGTGTAAAGGGGTGAATACAGAATTATAAACTAATAATTGTCTTTTGATGAAGATAGGCATTTTCCAATGTTCATTTTCATGAAGAATCAAACATGGTCACTACAGTTTTTGAAACAAAACTCTTACAGTGTTTCTGGTTTATAACCTCCTGTGTTAATTAATTAATGCTGTGTTAGGTGAGATGATAAATTAGAGTAAAATTTTAGAAATGATTCTGAGAAATCTAACACCTGTCAGAGGTGCAGAGTCAAAGATTCAGTGAAAGCTGGCACAGATCTGCCCTGCAGGCAGAAGATAAGTGGGGTTTTTTCAGTTTTGTTTAAGAATATCCTGGAAGGGTATCCTAAGGTATCCTAAACCCACTTATTTCACAGCTACAGTGCAGGTGTGTTGGGCGTTACTGTTTGGAAGGTGTTTTCAAGATAAACCAAGGTTCTTGGGGAGGAAATTGGGGGTTTTCTGAATGGAAAGAGCAAATGTGAACAGGGAAACTCCCCAGGCATGGCACATGCACATGTCACTTCTGTATCTGCATGTCATTATGGGACAGCACTGGTTTTGAAGTATTAAGTATATTAAAATTGAGCTTTAATGCCAGCAATTCCATCTTTGTGGTCAGAATCAGCTTGTTTAATTGGCTTGAGTTCTCCCATCCCAGAAAAACATTCACATGAGCAAATTCAGTAATACATATCCCAGTATTTTCTCAGCCTGTTTGGCTCCATTTGAGAGGTTATTTTAAAGTTTACTTCTGATGTTTGGGAGATATCAATGCCTGCATGAAGATACCATTTCCCTGATGTTTTAAGATAATATTTAGGAAAGGAAATCACACTTTGCATCCTGCTTCAGTAATAAGTGTCCTATTTCATTTAGAGTTTCTTGCATGGCCAAAATTGTGCCCTGTAAACTGATTTCAGGCAGTAAGTTTGGTGTAAGACCACAATTAAAACCTTGCAGTGCTTTATTCTGTCACGCCAACAGCTGAACTCCTACTCAGTTTTGTCAAATACATCAGCCAAGGTGTGCCCACAAGCAAAAAGCCCTCTAATAAAAGTGAGGCGGAAGCTGGATGCATCTTGAGGTTTTATAAAGGTAACAGAAACCACACCCAAGCTAAACAAAGGGATGTGCACCATCCCTCTGTCCCAGTGCAGCCCAGGATGGTTTATTTAAACCAACAATTGGGCATTGGTCTGAAAACCAGCAACTTTTGGAGAGCAGATTAATTCCACCAAAGAATGGCACAAGTTTGAAAGTGCAGCCCCATCCTCGTGCCTTCAGAAAAAGTACAAGCTCATGAATTATTTTGTGTGCTATGTGTTTTAAATATTTCCTGGATCCGGCTGAGAAAAGCAGTGACTTGCAGCAATAATCTGATAAGACATTAAATTTCTATTAATTACTGCAACTGTTTTGTGTGTTCATCTCATGAATTAAGCATTTTTGCTTAGATTTGGATTATTTTCCACCTTTCTTTACTAAGGCGCTATCAAATCATTGTCAAAAAAAGCAAGACTGATAAACATTTAACATAAAAGAGGTGTATTCATTTATTTATGATTTTTTTGAGCACAAAGGTAATGAGAGTAGTGACAAATTTCATGTTTCATTGACAAGTTACTTTGAATTTCAGAATATACAAGTATTTAAAACAACAGTTTACTCCCAAGTGTTTTGGTATGCCTAAGACAAATGAATCATGCATAAGTACTAATAAGGTTTCCAATCTGCCAGTTCTGTTTTCTCAGCTGCTGCCATGACTGAAGTTTGGATTGATTTGACTTGGTTTAATTTTTAGGTATTTCCTTTGGAGCGATGAATCGCAGGCACCAAATCAGCTCACAGGCTGTGCTCAGGGGGATGCACTGAGCTGTGGGAGCTGCCCCTGCCCAGGGAAGGGCTCTGGACAAGAGGATTTCTGGAGGTCCCTTCCAGGCCAGGCCATTCCAGGATTCTGTAACCCATCCCACAATAGAGCCTTGGAGGGATATTTACCTGGGGAGCCCTTACTAGGCAGTGGCACAGATTGTTTTTCCAGAGCCATTTCATGAGCAGAGGATGGTGATTTTCTAATCCAAACCATTTTGCTCATTCAGTGGTATCCCATAATCACACTGAAAAAAAATATGTGCAAATGTCAACAGAGTTATGGATTCTTTGATTAATAGAGACCAGATGAATTCCTTTGGGAATTTCTTTTCGTGCATGTAAGTCATTGAATGGTTCTGAAGCTTCTCAGGAAAGATCACTCCACTTAACATGCTCTGGAATGATCCAAAAGATTAGCAGAGATTATCCTGATGGATAATTAGACATTTCACACTAGAAAATTATTATTCCAAAGCATAGATGAGGGCTGTAGTTAGCAAAGCAACTGGAAATTGTTGGAGTCATGTGAGAGCTGTTATCTTATGTGGATCTCTTCTGTGCAAAACCCAGGAGTTTTATTGTTATACATAGTAATCTTCAGAATTGTATTGTTATTAATGTAAAATGTGAATTCTCCTCTGACAGTGGGTGGTGGTTGATTGCCTCTGTTTCCTGGTGAGATTGTCCATATATGACTGGAATGTGTATATATAGACTTTGGAAATATTGAAAATCAGGATTTGGGTAGCTCTGGTCTAACACAGCAGGAAAATTCAATATTTCATCTCCTCATTTGCACTGTGGGTAACAACAGAAAATAATGGGAAACATTCTGAGGAGTTCACAACAAGGAAAAACACTGAGTTCAAAAGAATTTTGGATTTTCATTTTATTAATTTAATTATGCCTCCTCTCTCTCCACCCTCTAATGAAGATACTGCAGAAAACTTTATTTATTTTCTACATGTGCAGTGTCAGGGTCATATCCAGACCTAGTTTCTCCAGAGGAAGCAAGAGATTATTGCAAAGGACAACCAATTTTTCCTACTAAAGGTTATTTACATTGCAAATAGTCACAGATGATGTTTAAAAATAGCAAGTGTGTTGTGAGGCATTTTTGATTCCAGTCTGAAAGTGGGAAGGTTCACGGGGGGGACGGTTCTGGTTTGCTGAGCACAGATGAGGGCCCCAGTTCCTGGGAGGTGCCACAGATGCTGTTGTGGGAGCTGTGGGAGTTGCTTCAGCTGCCTCGTGTCCCTGGCTGGGGTGTATTTGACAAGAAAACCCCGTGATTAAAGAAAAAAAAAATTTAGCCGGTGATACATATGTTTTAGATCAAAGAACAAACACAAATGTTCAATCCCTTAATAGCAACCATAAACTTCCAAACCTGCAAAGCTGATACAAACTTAGGGATGGGACACTGAGCTTTCAGCCTGAGTAGTTTGGGTTTTTCTTGTTATTTGGCAGGGCATTTTCTCTGAATTCCGCGGAAAAGAGCAGTTTGGGGGAAGAGATGTCTCATCTGCAGACGGGTGTTGACACTTCAGCTGCAGATGTGTACAGGAATACCCTTAACAGGAATTTGTTACATTTAGTTTGTTTTCATATAATAATACTCTGATAAGTATAAATTCTCACATTAGGATTGTGGAAGAGCCATTACCACACATTTCCAAACTTTCTTCCAGAGGGGTTGATTTCTTTGCTATTTTAACCTACCCTTTCAATCGCACAGAATTTTCCCAACTTCTGAATTCTAATTTTGTCTCTTTCTGACGTCACCTCCTGAAAATAAATTCAAATTTCTCTGAGGCACAAGGTTACCAGTAGCTTTGATGTGAGTGTTCCAAGCCCTGTTGTCTGAAGACAGTCTGCCAGCAGAGTTTAAGGATGACAGTGTTGCATTACAAGGCCTTTGAAGTTCCTGAGGTACCACAAATGGCCCTTATTGAGAATTTGCCTTGATTATTATTTTTCCTGCCAGACTTTTAAGCCATACAATATCAGCTTTCTTTCGACTTTGCTGCTTAGCTCCTTTTATGGTAAAGCTTAATACAGTGACCATATGGAGCAGCTGAAAGGCTGCCAAGTGTTTAAGTGACAAGGTTATAAATACAGAGACAGCACGGGGTTTTTTATCCCCTCCTTAATGTATAGTCCTATTGGTTTGAGGCAAAGCAGACAATAAATCAGAATGTATAACTTGTTTTGCCACTCACCTCATAGGCTTTTTATATGTAGAGGATGTCTTAGTGCAGTAGAGGGAAATAGTTTCAGTTTGGGGAGTGAACGTTCCATGGAGGATACCTGTGGGGGCCAAAGGAAAAGACAGACTGTGAGTTTCACAGCAAGCTCCTACCAAAACTCGGTGGCAAAGGGGCATCCCTCCTTCCTTGGCTTTGGTCCTAGCCTCAGGCTGTCCTCAGCCTGACCTGCTCCTCTGGGTGGGGAGGAGCTGCCTTCTCTTTGTCTTTTTCTGCTGCAGCTGGGATGAAATTGAGCTTTCATGGCCCGTATCTCCGAGCAGGAACCTCTGCTTGCCCTGCTCTATGTTCTCCTGCAGCTCTTGTTGCTCTCCCAGAGCCCATGAGGAGACAGGGCTCATTCCTGTCGCTGCCTGACGCTCGAGCACTTTGGGATGGTAGGAATTAAATTGTTTATGTGAGTGTCAGAGAGAGGAAAGCAGAGAAGGTACCTTGCACATGGAGGGAAAGGGATGCTGCTTATGAAAGCTTTTTCTTCTGCAGTAATTACAGCAGGAGAGAATTAAAACTTAGAAAGCAAAAGCTTCACATGGCTCAGGTCTGTGTGTGTCGTCTGCACCTTTGCTCTCTTAATTGCACTGTGATATTTTTTGTTATCCAGATTTTATGGTTCTGTTTAATAGGAACCTTGTGGATGTGAAGGTCTGGTGTTGTATCAGTAGGATGAATTAGAAGTATATAAAGTTGTTTTGTTTTGTTTTTTCAAGGAGGAACTGTTTTTTCTTAGCTACCTGCTGCTGGAGGAGAGCTGCCCTACCCCAGAAACACAGCTAAGGCAGAACCAGCACTCCTGAAAGTAATAATTTGGATTTTTTGCAAACAGATGGCCAGAAACACAAACGCTTTGCCTTACAATCATCACTTATCCCTTTGGCTGCCAATACTCCACTGCACACGTCTTTGCTGCTCTGTGCTAATGACTTCAGCTGAAAGGCCTTGGGATGTCAGCCCTTACCTGCTGCACTCCACAGTGAGCTGCCAGCTGGGCTGTTTGGGGAAGCTTTGTGCTTCAAACACTAGGTCTGGCCCTCTGGAGACTTGAGTTCCTACCAGGGCTCTGCCTTAGATTTCCTGTGTGACCTTGAGCAAATAACACTCACACAACCTCAGCTGCCCATCTGTTAACGTAGGCATGGTAATTATGATGGGGATGAATTTCACTTTGCAACAGTTCTTAGGCTGAAGGCCCTTCATCAGAAGTGCGGTTCCAACTGTGGCCCTGGAGACAGATTCCACCTGAAAATGGAATCTCCCATGGTGGTGGAGGACAAGGTGCTTTCTGTGGTGTGATTGCTGAACTGCTCGGGAGCGACAGGAATGCAGGAACCTTAAAGCTGGACTCAAACCATTCTGTTATTTTACTTTTATTTTTCAGAAGTCCCACACTGGCCATGCCTGTCCATCTCTTGACACGACCATTATGACCACTGTACTGCTGCTTCCCCTGCAGACCCAGCATCACTTTTCCTCAGTGAGTTCATCCCAGCTGTTGTATCACCACTTTTCCCTCTGGCCTTTCTTTGCTTCTGGGTGACTCTGGAAATGGCCTATTTCTATAGTTGCAGCTCTTTACATCACAAAAATGGGGTTTTTTTAGCTGTTTAGTGTATCAGAGTGCTTTGGGGGATATGCAGCCTTTGTTACAGGAGCTGCTGCCTCACGGGACCAGGAGGACCATGGGGACAGAGCAAAGGAGCTCAGAGCTGACAGGTGAATGCTCCACACACACACACACACACACATACACAGCAAACACATCTGAAAATGTTAATTACCCTGCACACCCAACTGTTAACCTGCCTGAACTGAACAGTCACTGGCCACATGTTCTCTTCAGTGAGAGCCAGGCTCTTCTGTCCTTCCCCTCATCCCAGGGGGAACCTGCCTGGCACAGATTGGTGCTGTGCTGCCCCAGTGTTCACACCGTGCATCCTGACTCACCTGGCTCTGTGTGGCTGCCATGCAGTGAAACCATCCGAATTGCAGGTATTTAATCTCCAGTTCCCGTGAATAGCTTTCACTATAAACATTGGTTTTGTTTTCTGAGGAGAGCTTTGGCAGCGTTGCAGCCTTTTTGTCTGTGTTTATCACTGAGGTATCACCATGGAAGTCACAGATCTGGCAGCTGCAGAAGGAAGGCCCAGAAAGGTCAGCAATCTCCTCAGCCAAAGTTTTTTTAGAAATGGATTGTCTTGGAGAAGGATGAGGAAGGGAGGTGGACAGTACAGTGGTTCTGGAAATGTTCTGAGTCCACAGGTGAAGTCATATCTTAGATGATATTCATTTGTTAAATTTAGTTTATCTCTAGACATTCTACAGTACTCTGGTGGGTGTAAATTATCTCACTTGGATTGTGGAAGACCCATTGCTGTCCATTTCCAAACTCTTCCAGAGCAGAGGGATGTTCAAGGAGAGAATGTGACAACCTCTGTCAAAATGTATTGTATGGAGGATGGAGACTCTCCCATTGTTCTCTAAAAGTGCTTTTTGCGTGGTTGGTGCCGTGCTGCCGTTTTCTCTCACTTTTCTGTGTGTTAGGGAATAAAAAGCTGTTTCCTGCTGGATTTTAAATAGACTGGAGTTCAACTGGGTTTTGGTTCACAAGTCAGTTAGCACTTCAGGGGGAAACTGTCTGCATATGTTTGCATCTCCTGAGTTTTGCTCAGAGTTTCAGATTCAAACAAAACCGAGAGCCCAAAGGAGAACTCAGCTTGAACTGGCAGCACACTCTGACTTGGGGTTGGAGCTATGCAAAATCTCTATATTTAGTTTTCTTTCAAATAGCTACACTAAGTCCTTACACAGATCCCAGAGGGTGTTTTAAACTTTACTCAGTACTTACCCCAATTTCCCTTGAAATATTTGGCAATTCCAAAGTTTTCTATATGGCCTGCCAAAATTTTAGGTCTATAAGAAAACCCTATACAAGCATTTTTCTCTCTCCCTGCCCCCTCCAAATCATTCCACTCAAGTAAGCCCTGAAGGGCTAAGAGAGAGTCTGAGCTGTGTCTTTCTTGTAGAGGCAGATGTGGAGTGAAACCCTGAGAGACTGCAGCCACAGTTCCTCCTTCCATCCCACACCACTTCTCATTGATTCCAACAATATTTTCTTAATAACTGACTCTGACCTTGGCACCTTGTCCTCTGGAAACTTTAGTCTGGGTCTCTTTACAGAAAAATAGCACAGAACAGATTGTGATGTGAATAACCATGGCATGTTTTCCTTGAGCCAGGCTTACCACATACAGAGCTCCAGCAAGGCACACATATTACTAAAAATAATAGCCTCAAACTATTCCAGGGTCGTTTGTTCATTATTAAGTCTATTACCTCTGCAATGAGGCTGAATGCTCAGGCCTTTCTGGTTCTGTGCAGGGCAGTTTATTAATGGTGCCTTTGTTTCAGAGGGATGGCACAGGGAGCTGAGCCCTGGACTTGGAGCTGCTCAGCAGCAATGAAGCAGCTACTTGGTGCTGTTTAATATCTTAAATGACTCCATGCCCATAAATCAGCCAGCCATAAATTATGTTTAATGCTGAAAAATAACCACCAAGCAAACAGATCTTTAACCTGTAAATGTTAATTCTGTTTGTTAATGCTTAGTGGCTCCAGCAGTGCTCAGAGCCTGCACAGGCTATTATTCATTTTGACTCCACTCCAGCCCTTTTGCAGAAAAGCCTCTCCTAGATCTCCATAAAAAGGCACCCACCATCAAGCAAAACTGTGGAATGGCAGAGTCCCGGGTTCAGCTCCTACCTGCCCTGCCCAGGACACTGCCCCGCAGCTGCCCTGGTGGGGGTCATGTCCCACTGGAACCGGAGCTGGGGCTGAATTCCAGCCGTGCCGGGGCCCAGCTGCTCTGTGCAGGGCGGCTCTGCAGGTGTTTGGCCCTGGGACGGAGCAGCCACCCCGGCAGAACCCCTGGCGCCAGCTGAGGTGACTCTGAGTGTCCCCTGCCCGTGGTGCTGGCATGGCCAGGCTCTGTGCCAGCGAGGGCCGAGGCCACACTCACTGCTGGTGCCAGAGGGGGAGAGCAGGAGACAACCCAGGTGAAAGGAGAAGATTTATTCCCGTTCTTCCCCATTTCATTTATCCCAGATCTGTATCTCTCCCCTTCTCTTCTGCACTTTATCCCTACAGCAACAACCCCCTTTTTTTAATGTATTTTTGGCTCTGTGTGGGGGTGCCTTCATTTTCCTTTGTATCATGCACATGATTTTTTTCCCACACATGGATGTTGGAGAGGACTCTTGGCTGCAGGATGGAGACAAGGCAGGGAGGAGCAGAATATCCCATCAGGGATGCCTTTACTGCCAGCTCCACCTAAAGTGTGTCTGGATCCTGCTCTGTTTTGGTGGTGCACAAATAATTTTGTGGATCAAATCCTGTACACCTGATTCTCCATTAAATGCTCGACTTTGATTTAAATCAGCAAGTGGATGATTCAAAAAATTCAAGCACACATCATTAGGTGTCTATTTACCTTTAAAACTCTGCTATTGAAATATTTGTAGCATAGGATTATGGAATTACTTGGGTAGGAAAGGACATTAAAGATCATCTGTCTCCAACCCTTCTGCCATGGGCAGGGATGCCAATTATGTTATCTGGAATATTTCTTGCTTCCAATTCTGTTGAAATAATTCTCTCCCTGAGTAATACTAATGTTCACTCTGAATTCTGGCTTTCTTTGTTTCTTCTAGGCAATGGAAAAATCAAAGAGTTTATAAGGTAAAATAATTTTGTACATCAAGAAGCCAGCTGGAGCTTAAATCTATTTTACATTTGATTCTATTTTATTGTTTTGTCCCTGCGTTTCACTAAATACAAATGTTTGGAAATGAATTTGGTTAAAAGATGGCAAAAATCTGTAGCAAACTTTGCAATTAAATCTTTTACCTTCATTTGAGTAATTAAAAACAGTTGATAATGCTGCACATGTGCGTGTGTTTATTCTTACATCAGTAAAGTATCATTTCCTGGGGAAAACCCTTTTTTTTCCTATTTCTTCCCTGATAATTGGCAACGGGTCCAAACCATGAAGCTGACGTTTGTCCCTTATTGAGATGGAAACTATATTATCTATATAATGCTTTATTGGGTCATTTTTTTTCAGTGGTAAAAACTGACTACTGATGAACTAAAGGAGGCATTTTCATTCTGAAAGTTGAAGTATTTAGATCAGAAAGATTTATCAGTACAGTTCCATTTCATTGCATAAGATAAAATGATGTGGAAATAAATATTGGCCTTGATCGAAGCTGCTGTCCAGCAGCAGGAAAACCATATATCTCTTTTTAAAAATACAGCAGTTCGAAAAATACCAGAGAAACTGGGCCGACAATAAAATGGATGTGAGAACCAAATGTTAACGTTCTGCTTACCAAACTCTTACAAGCAGAAGAGAATGTGTAGAATGGTAATGAACACCCACTCACCACATTCTTTTGGAAGATTAAGGAACAGGTCCTAGTTCCAGTCCTTACCTTTGCAAATATAATCTCATCAATTCATCCAATTCCAAAGAAAATGAGGTTTTAATTTCACCTTCCTCTGCCAGCTTTTTTTCTCATTGGGCTGCTTTTCCCTTTCACCACATAAGGATCCCTGTTTCACCTAAGGGTGAAAATTCCTTGGCCTTTCAGTGCAGCCAGTCAAATCTCCACAAAAATAGATGGGATATCACAGATGCAGGAATTATGACAGCGGGGTTTATGACATCTGATAAAGCTGAATTTAAGCTCCTGCAGGAATGCATTATAAAAATCCAGCCATGGAAGAAGCAGAATTTTCCATTTCTGGCCCAAATGCCACATCTCTCATTGCTAATACAGATAATAATGGTTTCCATCCAGAGACCACAACTCCATCTCCCCCTCCTTGTGGAAATGTCACACAACTTTTTCTCATTCAAATCACTAAAAATATGTATTTAGTTAGCTTTTCAAAATGCATGTATTACCTAATGGCATGATTGCTTGGCTGCCTAATTTACAAGAAGTCACTTGCATAACCAGCAGATAAATATAGATGAAGGTTTAATCCATGTGTATATAAAAAGAGAATTATCCATGTGTATATAAAAAGAGAATATGTGTGGTTTTAACTTCAAGAATACAAAAAATTTACCTTAAAGCCTTTATTAGATTTTTTTAAAAAGTTTTGTTTTCCAAACATAATCCTTTAAGAGACTTTTGATTTGGTGATTTCTTCTGTGTTCTGAGACTTCATAAAATATAACTGCTTTCATTAACTGGGGAATCACCTTCCTTTAGCATCCAGCTCCCTCTCATCTGGCAGCATCCATCCCTGCAAACATCCTCTCAGCCAAGAACATTTTCTTGGTGTTAGCATGCAAATATTTTCATGCACCATCTTGCTGAGACTTTAGCAGATGCAGATGCAGGTTTCATTTATTGCATATTTTCTAAATATAACCACGATACGCCTTCCGTGTGATTCTGAGAGTGAAGCGTCTTGGCAAATTGACTTTTCCATGGAATTGCTGGTTCTTGGCCAGGAGGTGTTGGTTGAACACTGGTAGGAGCAGGTGTAACAAGGCAATGAAGGTGATCATTAATGCTATTACATACATTTACTGGAGCAAAAGTGAAACTTTCAATTTCCATGCCATTAGGAGCCTGCAGAAGGATAAAAATGCCGTTTGCAATCGTTGCTCAGATAAATGATTGCTGCTCTCAAACCCTTGAGCAGTTTTAACAAATGATCACTGGCTGGATTCCACTGTTGGATGGTGTCTTCAGAAAACCAGAACTATTTAAACACATCATCAAAGATTCTTAATGAATCCATTCTCTATATCCCTCCCCTATCCTGGTAGGAAACATGGAGCTGGATATGACTGGAAAATTGAACTGATACCAAGGTTCTCTAATCTCCCTCTTCAGCTGAATTTATAGATGTGCTCGTGTTGATTTATTATTGAAATTTCTTTTAGTAAAAAGCAATGATATCAGGGAGCTAGAATGACACATGAAATGTAGTCCAAGGTAAATTAAAGTACTTAAGCTCAGCAGTTATCTCCTGATTATAACTAAGCACATTAGACATCTCAGGATTCTTGCAAACACTCAATATATTAAGATGATCAGTCATCAGCACGGCTCTCTTCGTCTTGCCGCTGTAATGAATCACTTTTATAAGAAAATGAGCTCTTGATTCCTATCTAGGTAGGGAGACTCAAAGGAAAAGAGAAGAAAGGGTTTGTCAGAGCAGTAATGCAAGGCACCCCTGGCTGGATCTCCCCCTGAATTGGTGGGGGCTGCACTAATGGGGAATAATAAAGTGTAAAAGTGACCTTGGTGAATCTGAGGGTGTGACATTGACATTGGAAAGGGCAAGAGGGAGTGTCCAGCTTGAAAATTACATAACTGCCAGCTGCACACACACACAAATAGCTTTTTGTACCTGTCAGTAAGAATGAAAATCTTGCTCTCAATCAAACGATGAGACAGCAGCACATCTATCCTAAAAGAGTAAAATCACAGGCTTATGTCCCTGGGCACTAGAACCCCATTCCAAGTGAGCATCTGGTACAAAAGACAGCAGAGGAACTTCCCAGGAACACACCAGTCAGTCCTTGTCCCTTCCAACACTGCCCATCAGTGCTGCTATTATCATCTGATTTCCGAATATGTAAATCCTAGCAAAGGCAAAATAATAGGACTGTTACAATGACTGTACACACCTCTAGAAACTTCAGCAGCTGTGGTTTGAAGGGATCTGATACCGCTCCAACAGGTTTCATACTCAATGAATCTTTCAAAAGCCAGGAGAGCAAACTGGGACCTTGTAGTTTGTAGCTGAAGTTTCGAGGTTCACACCATTATTTGCACTAAAGTTGAAGATGGTGGAATATAAGGAAAGATTGAGCCATCAAAGTTGCTTTTTTTATCCATGGCTTCATTTTTATCAGCTGAAGGACAGAGTTTCCTCCTGGTCTACATTTAGTGAAGAACAGCACTGCCATCATTTAAAATAATATTATTAATTGGAAAATATAGAATGGGGATGAAGAGATCTGGAGGGCATAAAATCAAACCTGGAGTCTGAAGAGAATACTTAACATTCTGCAAATATAGAATTAAATACATATAATTATATATGCATATAAACCCCCATAATATAAAGTATTGTATTGTGAATACATTGGCAGCAACAGAGAAACAACGAAATTGTCATTCAGCATATAAACAACGCTTTTAGGTTTATATCCTGGAATGGCATTCCAAGATACAAACAAGGCTGCATGTCTCAGACAACATCAGGGGTTAAAGAGGCACGGGACAGACAGGGGCTGGTTCTATCCCAGTCGTGTTTGCCCCAGCCAGTGCTGTGGGATCTGGATCGCTTGTGTGACCATGGAAGGTTTTGGAAGCCACGAGGTGAGCAGGCTGAGATGGGCTGGGATAGTGACACACCCTCAATGACACACCCTCAGTGACAAACCCCACAGTGACACATCTGTTAGTGACACACCCTCAGTGACACACCCTCAGTCAGTGACACACCCTCAGTGACACACCCTCAGTCAGTGACACACCCTCAGTGACATGTCCCTCAGTGACACACCCTCAGTGACACACCCTCAGCGACACACCCTCAGTGACACACCCTCAGTGACACACCCTCAGTCAGTGACACACCCTCAGTGACACACCCTCAGTGACACACCCTCAGTGACACATCTGTTAGTGACACACCCTCAGTCAGGGACACGCCCTCAGTGACACACCCTCAGTCAGTGACACACCCTCAGTGACACACCCTCTGTCAGTGACACACCCTCAGTCAGTGACATGCCCTCAGTGACATGTCCCTCAGTGACATGTCCCTCAGTGACACACCCTCTGTCAGTGACACACCCTCAGTCAGTGACACGCCCTCAGTGACACACCCTCAGTGACATGTCCCTCAGTGACACACCCTCTGTCAGTGACACACCCTCAGTCAGTGACACACCCTCAGTGACACACCCTCAGTGACACACCCTCAGTCAGTGACACACCCTCAGTGACACACCCTCAGTCAGTGACACACCCTCTGTCAGTGACACACCCTCAGGGACACACCCTGTGTCAGTGACACACCCTCAGGGACACACCCTCAGTGACACACCCTGTGTCAGTGACACACCCTCAGTCAGTGACACACCCTCAGGGACACACCCTCAGTGACACACCCTGTGTCAGTGACACACCCTCAGTCAGTGACACACCCTCAGTCAGGGACACGCCCTCAGTGACACACCCTCAGTGACACACCCTCAGTCAGTGACACACCCTCAGTCAGTGACACGCCCTCAGTGACACGCCCTCAGTCAGTGACACACCCTCAGTCAGTGACACACCCTCAGTCAGTGACACGCCCTCAGTGACACACCCTCTGTCAGTGACACACCCTCAGTACATGCTTTGTTCTCGGGGCTGGGCTGGTGTCATGGCTCAGCTGGATACAGCCCAGGGCTGGGGTGGATATAATATCCAATATCCCAATGTTTGCCTTGTTCAGGTCCTTTTCACCTCTTGTGCTTTCTCAGGGCTGAAGGGCAGCCTGGGGCACCGGAAGAAAATCTTTTCTGTTCTTGCCCAGCACATTTTGGCTGAACCCCGGTAAAACTGGCTGAGCTGGAGCTGCACTCGCTGTCCCTGCCAGGCCAGGATGCCCAAGCCCCTTCAGTCTGTTCAGCTTTACCCACACAACAGCACCTCCCCTACCAGCAAAACACATCAGCGTCTCAGAGCACAACCAAAACTAAACTGTTCTCCACTAATGGCCTCCAAGCTTTGGTCTTGGCTTTGCCTTGGAATCATGGAGTGGTTCGGGTTGGAAAGGATCTCAAAGACCTTCTCATTCCACCCCCTGTTGTGTTCTGCCAAAGCTTGGCATGCAGGAAGAAAATATTCTCCCCCTCTTTTTCTGTCTGAAAGTGTTTGAATAATGTTTCTGTCCTGGGATGAATATGTGTGGTACGTGGCTTTCTGAAAGCTACAATATATTTTGGAATTAGATGCTTCCATTGTGGTTTACTCCTGACTAATTTATTCTTTGGGTTTGCTGTTGGTTTTGCTTATTAAAATGAGGTTTGATAGCAATTGTGTTCCTTTTAATGAGTTAATTCTTATAATATAAGAGAGGCAGGAGTTTTGTCTCTGAAGCAGAAATACTGTGACCTGTCAGGAACAGAATTCCACTTTTGTAAAAACTTTTTCTTCCCTACTGCTAATTTATCACAGATAAACCTAGCTGATAATGCTCTTTGATACTACAAAAATAGAGGTTGGCTTCCTTTAGCTTCTGAGGACAAAAGCCTCAATAACAGACCCGTCAGAAAACCTCAAAAACTAAGCCAGGTTTGCAAGACACAGGAGTATGTTTACAAGTCTGTTATCAATAATTTAAGCCTCACCTGTCAGAACAGAAGATGGAAATATATAAGCTGCCGTGAATTTTCCTCATGTATTTGCTAATCCACCGCCAGCCTGCCAAACAGATTTAAAAGATATTTCCATTTCTGAAGGAAAGTTGCCTCTGACTTTGAAGGTGCGTAGATTTTGTGAGTGTGTTGGAGCTAAGTTGGGCTGAGCAGCACAGAGACAGGGAGCCTGCAGTGAGCATGGTTCCCCCATGGCTGCAGTCGGCTCCGCTGCTGTTCTCGTGATGCCTGGCAGCACCTGGGAGCGGACAAAAGTGAATCTGTGGCAGCAAGAGCTCTGCCTGTACTCTTTAATCTGGTGCTGGAGAGTGCTCCCAGACGAAGTTCTCTGCAGGTTGCTTTTGAGCTCTGCATCTTTTCTGAGCGTATTCCAACGAAGTCGCTTTGTTAAGGAAACTTGAAGGGATGTGTTGTAGCTGCTGTACGCAGCAATTAGGAGTCAGGGGTGATGTGTCTGTCAGAGTCACAGGAACAGCACAGGTTCTGCTCAGGCAGCTCTGCAGGCTGCATGCCCATGTAGGAATGAGGGGGACATTGCAGAAGGTGTGATTTTAGGCATTATTTTCAAGAAATCTGCAAATTAAATTCCTGCTCCCTGGTGTATACTGATGTCTGATCCAAGGGGACTGCACAGCTGGAAACTACCACAGCTTGTTTCTGCAGTGCCCAGTGCTGTCCCCAGCAGATCTATTTCTGCTTTAAAGTCAATAAGAATGGATTTAAACTCTTATTTTTCCCTTCTATTGCTACAGGAGAGAGAAATCCTTCCTATGGCAAGCTCAGAAGATGTTACCATCATCACTAAAGAAGATGTGGCACATTCCTGGTACATCCTCTCCTTATTCACCTCTAATGCAGCATTCCCTCCCTGGCAGGGTGGGCAGGCCCTGGCACAGGGTGCCCAGAGCAGCTGGGGCTGCCCCTGGATCCCTGGCAGTGCCCAAGGCCAGGCTGGACACTGGGGCTGGAGCAGCCTGGGGCAGTGGGAGGTGTCCCTGCCATGGATGAGGTGGGATGAGATGGGATTTATGGTCCCTTCCAACCCAAACCATTCTGGCATTCTGTGATTTATGATTCTCTGTTAATTATGTAAAGAAGGAAGAAGTAGGTGGATCATAAGGCCACCCTTTGTCTCATGCACTTGAGCCAGTAATGGTTTAGCAGAGGAAGCTCTGAGAGAGCCCCAAGGATTAACTACAAAGGCAATCTCAGCTTCTCTCTGTCTCTGTCCCTTCAAGTGTGTTCTGTGTATTTCCAGGCTATAGAAACCATTCTGGTTTATCATCAAAGAGGCAAACAGCACAGACCACAAGCTCTCCCTTTTTCTTTTTTTCTTTTTTTTTTTTCCTCCCATGACTGAATATTCTGCTTGTCCCTGACAAGGCTCCCAGGTAATCCAGGACAGGGATGAGCAGTGGTTCCTTATTGAGAAGCACCCAGCCTTTGTTCCAGTATCCAGGGGCCCAAGGGTAGGAGAAGCAAGGTGTGAAGGAGGTAGTGTTGTGCTGAGGGCAGAGCAAGGGGAACACTCCTTTTCCAGGGTGCAGCTCGTGTCCCAGCCAGGCAGATCTGTCATTTGCAGATCCCTCTGCCCTAGCTTTGACACTTGGAGCAGTTGCAGATGAACATTAATTGCCCAAATGACTCCAAGCTCAGAATATCAGCTGAATTGAAGCAGCCAGCCATCTGACAGAGAGATTTCCATCAATATTCCCAGTCCTTGGAGTGCCTCAGAAAAGATCTACACTGTGATCCTGAGCTCACTCTGGCAGAGATGGGCACACACACCAGGAGAGGACTGCAGCCCAGCCAGGAGTTCTGTCCCAGCTCAGGGATGGATGCACATGCAGGCACAGCCCAGCCCTGGGGAGGGTGCAGACAGTTGTCACCTTTCCTTCTCCATGGAAAGGGGAAACAACAATACTCTTTGCTCGCGTTTTAGAATAGAGATAAAATTTGAAACCAAAGGGTTTTTTCAGTCCAGGTTGGCAGCTGTAATTTTAAAGGAAAATCTTTTGCATGTCTGAATTTGATCAGTACATAAAAAGTAAAAGGGAAGCATGAATTGATGAATTGCTGATTGTTCAGTCACAGACTCACAGAATGACATGATTTAGAGGGACCCTAAAGCCCACCCAGTGCCACCCCTGCCATGGCAGGGACCCCTCCCACTGTCCCAGGCTGCTCCAGCCCCAGTGTCCAGCCTGGCCTTGGGCACTGCCAGGGATCCAGGGGCAGCCCCAGCTGCTCTGGGCACCCTGTGCCAGAGCTGCCCACCCTGCTAGGGAATATTTTTTTTTCCAATATCCCATCTAAACTGGCACTTTGTCAGTGGGGATCCATTCTCCTTTATGCTGTCACAACAGACTCCTTTAAAAAGACCCATCTCTATCTTCCTTGCGTGTTTTTTTAACCTTAAGGCTATTGGAGAGCCCCTCTTTCAAGCAGATAATGATGAAGAAAGTGGTCTAAAAAGACATCAAATTATGGCTGACCATTGGATATCAAGTGGCATGAACAAAAAAATGCACAGTCAGTCTTGTACCTGCCACAGAGCAATAACCTCAACAAAACTCTGATGTCCACCAAGACAGCAGAAAAAGCAAGCAGGGAAGGGGATTTGGTAGAATTATGTTCTCTCTTTTGCCCCATACTTGTAAATATTTACATTTGCATTGCTTTTGAAGTGCTCTATGTTAGTTTGGATCCAGCTAAGCTGACTCCATTTCCTTTAAGAATGAGACAATATTCCAGACTGTTTAATGTTCCTGAGGTGGATTTCTCCAGGATGTAACACACTTATTGGTGTTCTCAACTGAGCCTTGAGCACATCTGAATCATTTAAGGGTTCACCCTTGTCTAGTTAAAAATCAGTGTTTGAATATCTATCAGTATGCAAAACACTCATTTGCTACTAGAGTTAGAGCTCCTCATTATACCAGCAAGAATTTAAGTTTTAATTAGCATTTCCTCTGGTGTACTAAACCCACTGAGACTACTAGACTTACTAAAATTTAATTAACTTGACAAAAGATCCTAATTGTTTTCATGCCACTAGTCCTTAGTGGGACTAAAAATAATACCCTTCAAATTAAGTGTCTGCAACCCACCTTCCCTTTGGATGTCCTACATACATCAAATCGGTTGGCCTACATATAATTATAGCTGGTAGGAAGCCTTGCCCACTCTGGAATCAAGATTATTTGTTCAAAAATGGAGATTTTTATGGCAATGCACAGTGATGAAAACCTATTATTCAAAAGGCCTAACATTAATTCTTTCCACCATCTTATTAAATTTTGGAGGTTTATTGATTTATCTTGATGCACAAACTAATCAACAAGATGTAGCATTCATTTAAATCAATATAGAAGCATAATATCGGCAAGAGAAAAGAAAGATTAATGTATTGGTAGTGGAACTATGATGAACAGTATATATCTATATGAAGTGTAGTGTGAAATTTGGAATTAAAATAAAAGTACTTCCTGCTCAGGATGCTTCTCATATTTTAATCTCTTTCCCAGTTGAGCTGCTCACATCATAACAAAGCTTTGCTCACTTTGAGACACTTATTGTGAAAGAAACGTGAGTGTGGAAAGCATTAGGACACAGCCCTAGGAGCCCTGGGGACAGCTCTGTTACAGGAGTGTGCATGCAGAACAGAGGAGCTGCAATCCAAGGCATGCTTTGGCTATGGATGTCTGCAGACGTGTTTTAAGGAGAAGGGATCAAGGAAAAGTACCTGAGCTCTTTTGCCAAGATAAGGATTCCTTTGTGAGCATCCCTACATTACAGGAGTCAGATCTGTTTCTCTATTACCTCCAAAATTTAAAGAACAAATCAACCTGGAAATCAAATAAAACCCATCACTTGCTATTCCTCTGCTGAACTTTGTTGGGACGGAATATCCCTGAAGTGCTCAGCAATCGTGCTCATACAGGTGTGCGTTTGGCAATGTAATCCATCATGTGGATGTTCTTTGAAGAAACTCTGGTTTTGGGAAGGCTCAAACTCCACCACCTCCTGCAATAACACAGTTCAGGCTGGGGCTGCATCACTGTGAATGCAAGAGAATATCAAATATCTGCATCGTTGCATCCTCTCAGCACTGGGAGGGAGAAACCCGTAAATCTCCATGCACCCACAGCCTTCGGCTCCTTTTTCTGCCCAAACATCTGGCTGCTTTCTCACTCTCTCACATCTGAATACTAAGGAGATTACCTTGGCTGATGAACCATCCAGACTGCCTGTTCAACACCTCTTTTCTGCATTCCTCGCCAAGTTCCTCCTTGGTTTCCTTCCCTCTCAACTGGAGCCACAAGGTGCTCTCCAGCCCCAGCTTCCATCCAGATTTATTGACATGACCTCAAGGTACCCAAGTGCAATTGCATTGTACTGCAATTATTAGAATCTCCTGAATATATGTACATTAAATATTTTTAATGGACAACGCCATACAGTTCGCATTCATAACTTTTGCCCTAATAAATAAAGCCTTTTATTGTGAGCCTTTCACTAAAAAATCACCAGATATCTGTATGTGTTTCTTGAAGACAAATATTTAAAATTAAACTCTCATTAACTTTTCTCTGCATGTACAAAATAATGAACACTAAACACTTGTCAGAGGCATAAGTTTAGTACATAAAATTTAAAGAAAACCAGGTATACATTCAATAACATGGGACTGCAGGCCACCAAATATTCACTGCAGAATCCTTTATGCATTTGGAAGAAATTAAGTTCATGTTTGTAGGAAAATGTTCATCTTTGTCCCTGTAGATAACATCTTATGAACAATAAAAATCTAAAGTAAACTTTGTTCCTCTTCCCATCTCTGCCTTGTATTTGATTTTTTTCCTGTGACTAATGAATCATTAGCAACTTTAGATAAAACACAGGGATTTTATCTCCTGGGTTTAACAACTGTGAGGATCCGATTGGAACCCTCTCACATACTTATCATCACTTCTTAGAATGCACTGACTTCTAAAAAAGCTGCTTTCAGCAGTTTTTCGTGGCCTGACCTCCTGTTCACCTTGAGCATTCAGACACATAATATCTCTAATGAAAGAGAAGATGTTTTATTAAAACAATTCATTATAATCCAGTTTTCCAATCCATCATTTTTTGCACACCTTTAGAGCCTTACATTTGACCAGAACAATTTATGAATTTAGAAAATTGAAGTGTAATTGAAAATTATAATGTGCAAAAGCAGTTGTGATTAACATAATGTGGAGACAGGTAATAGGAATGGCAAAGACTCACAGAAGAAAATAAATTACTTCAAGCTTCTGAAGTTTAAATGTCTTTATCCAAATATAAGCCATCAATAACACAGTGTTTTGTGAGAATGCTGAGAACACTTACAAAATCATCTCCTCATTATCTTTCACTGAGAACACTGATAATTTCATTTGGATGTAGCCTTGCTCTGTTATAACATCTTTCTTTTCCTATAGTTTTTAAATGGTGTACTTTGGATATTTTATTTTAAAATTGTTTGTCCACTATAAAGTAAAAAAAATTGGTACTAGATTCAGAAGGAACCTTTTGAGAGAAATTCTTTAAAAAGAGAACACATGCTCAGTTTTAAATGAGTCTGGGTGTCTTAGGTACACTGCAGTTTCTGCTTTTCAATAGCAAATGTAAGATTTAACTCTGTCTGGTTCAAGCAAAAGAATAATTCATTATGGAGGAATTTATCAGGACTTTATTTCTTTTTTCTGTCAATAAGTGATGGAAGGATAGGTATAGTATAGTTCCTTTAAATGGAAAACTGTCATAGAAAAACAAATCTGTGGTTTGGATTGGGATTGGATTTAGGAGAGATAAACAAAATAAGATTGGGATGAATCTCTGATATTCGCCCAGGAAAAAAGCTTTGTATAACAGTCTCTTAACCAATTTAAATATCAGTATAATGAATATTCATTTCCTGCTGCTTAAAAAAAAAAAGCATTAAAAAAAACCTGAAGAAGGTAAAGCCTGGTAAGTGTTAACATCTCTCTCTTGAAATCAGTTATGCTGATTTACACTTAAGGCCTGAACAACAGAAATCATACATTTTTGTAAAGAAAAACAGTTTATACTTTAATTATCAAATCCCTTTGCAATTCCACAGTGACAGATTTTTCTGGGAATGAAACAGCATCAGGCTGGAAGAACATTGGTGCCATGAGGAAGGAATAGCTGCTTCTTAAAGGTTTGCCAGCCCTAAGCATGAGATACAAAATTGAAAAGAAAAGTTAATATTTGGGTAGGAAAAATCCCAAACTGATGGAAAAACATCTGCTCCATTTAGAAACTAATGGAAAATATCTGTGCACTCAAAAGAAATAGTGCAATTAAAAGACGAAATTGCTGAGGAAATATAGTTGGTGGAAAATGTTTATTAACTTTGAATATCTATGAGGATTGTGTAGGCATTCCTCTTCAATCTCCAGAAACACAAGTAATGCTCTAGCACATGCAAACAGTGATTTTTAAAACAGATCTTACCAAATTTAACATTAAGTCATAGAAACCATCATGGCCTCAGTGTTACAGGACTTTTTCTTCTGGATTTTTCAGTAAATGGAAGACACAGATTCTGTTTACAGGGAGAAAGAGCATGTTGTTCTTATTCAAGAAAATATCCTCATGTTCTCTGCACCTAAACAAAAAGTAATAATAATCTTTCTTCATGTCTGCAACAACCACAAAGCTATGATATTTTTCTGAGTATATTGGCCAAAATCACAGGGTTCTGTTCCAACCATTGCAGAATTCAGGAAGTTTTGTGTGTATGTACAGTTTGGTTTTCATTAGAGCAGGATATAGGATGGAAGGGAACTCATCCCACTCTTGACTGCATTACCCTGAATTCAGCCACAGCTCCCCAGAGTTCATGGAACAGAGGCTGCAGAGCTGGAACACAAATATGAGCTGAAGAAAACCCAGTTGGAGATGGATCCGAGCATTAACCCCATGGTAGCTGTGATTAGACTGGAAGGCAGAGCTTGCAGCAGAGAGTTCAGCCTGCATTTAACCCCCCCTGTCTTGTTTCAGACTGGAAGTGCCCAGGACTGTGTTCATGCACTGGTCTGAGCCCATCCACAGCTCTGAGCTCCACATGCACAGAAGAACCCAGTTCCTGATTTAGGGTGCAGGGTGAATATCAAAACTCTCAGCTGAAAGCCTATACAGCCTGATGTTCTCAGTAAACATGTGGCCCTAAACCCAGATCACCTTAATTCTCCTGGTTTTAAGACTTGACTTGATTCAAGTCACTCATCAGTGACAAAACTGATGTTTGTGGCTTAAAACCTGACCCTGGCTGCTTCAAAGAAGGACCTGAAAATCAGCTGCAGAGGTTACTGAACTCCCCTTCATCTCATCTCATCTCATCTCTGATTGAGTTCTATAGGAAATAGCAACCACACAGAACCCCACAATTTCCTAATAGATGTAATTCAAGGCAAATATCTGAATTTATGAATCCTGTAGTAAATAGCTAAATATTTTGCGAATGATAATATTATGTGAGAATATTCAAACCTCATGGAAAATTTTAGCTGGAATTTTCTTCTAAAGTAATGTGACATCAGATATCCTATTCAATCTTTGAATGCACTAGATATGCATGTTCATTACCATTTCTGATTCAAGAATTTGCTCAGTTAGCCATCTGTTCTTTTATTTGTAAGACTTAATTAGATTTCAGTATTGATGCATGATTGACCACAAATCAGGAAGTCTCTGATTTATGCTCCTACTCTTTTTTTGGTCTTGGTTTTGAAAAATTGATTGTAGTAAGAAATAGGAAAAAAGAAAAAAAAAAAAAAAGGTAGGCACATGCTGACCACCTTGAAACATTGATTGGAAAATGCTGAGATCTGTAGACCTCAACATGACTTGATGGGCAGGAGCATTGTCAATATGTGCAACCTGAATTAATATTTTAATAGAATTTATTTGCAGAGATAGAAGAGCAGGATGCAGGATGTCTGTCCTTGTCACCTGCTGATGTGTGATCCTGTGCATATGCCTTTGCACCTCAGATTTCCCAATACCAGCCCAAGTCCTGCATTCCCTTGTGTCTCCATTTCCCTCGGTTCTGTCAGCTCTGGAGATCAGCTGCATTGTGGAACCAGGCACAAAGAGGGGTCTGGCTCTGATATTGGGCTCCCAAGGAGATGGGTCACAATTCTCTAGGCCCAGGCCCATAAAATGCAATGCTCAAATTCCAGTTTTTAATGTCCTGCTGGCTGTCTAACCATGGAACCTGACTGTGTTCCCATGATGATAAACCTGGGGCTGCTCTCCTCATTTGTTGTTATGTTTATGCTGTCTATCTGCCTATACTAAAACCAGACTTCCCTGGTGGAATGTTGGTGTTAAAAAAAGACCTCACCCAAACCAGGAATAGCTCAGAAAATGCTCTCTTTACTTGTCATGGTTAAACTGGTCCCACTATTTACCCTTCCTGAAAAGATGGGGATCTCTCAAGGAGCTGCTGCTGGTGCCTGATGGGCAGATCATTCTGTAGATAAGCAAGTGCTGGAAGCCTTCTTCCAAAACAATGCCCAAAAATGTGTGAAATGCTGCAAAAGGAGAGCTCCACTGACCAGAAATTAGACCCAGCAGGCCCTGCAGGGACACTGGGGATGGAGAACTCAGAACTGCAAAATGATTTCTTGGTTATGCAGAAAGCCTGTTCAGATTTCTTTCATAGAAGACCAAACGCAGTTTGAGCCCCAGTAGAAGGGAGTGTGCTGCATTCAAAGATACCATGCTCTGAAGTGCAGGGGGAGACTTAATTCATAGTTAATGGCTCAGTTGTACCTTGTCTTTTCAGAGGTCCCAGGTGCCACCAGCCCCCTGTTCAGACACTGCTGTCTTGTTTCCTGAGTTCACTTTTTGAAGTTTAATCTCAGATCAAGAATATTGATGGTACCAATGGAAGCAATCAATTAATATGCTCGGTATTTTGGGTCTAAATTCATGATTATAGGTGAAATCACCCTTTCTGAAGAGCTGCCAGGAGCACTCATGTAGGGCACAGGCTTCATGCTGGCCTGCACAGAAGATAATTTGTGTTTTCAATAGTGTTTTCTTGTTTGATTTATGTAGATCATGCAGCCAAATACTTTGTATTTTTAGCTGACATGAAAAGACTTTCTCAATACAGTGTGGTTTAGAAAAATCCATTCAGTCAGGAAAAAAGGTTGTGATGACCCATTAAGGAAACATTGCTTAAACCCCAGCAGTTTAATTTAAAAACATCTTGTTTCTTCAGTCTGTTAATCCTAAACAAGCCCTGGACATTTTTGAACTATGCAACTAATCCTGAGAATGCTCACCCATGCAAATTGTTGTTTAGAATGGGAATAAAAAATTATGCTGTCAGGTTTCATATCTGGGATATAGAGGACTTCACATTTTAGATTATAGAAATGCCACTAATCTTCTGAGGGAATGAAACACACTTTAACCTTGCCCAAGTACTTCTTTGCTGTCATTAAGGTAAACAGAATGAATATTAATAGGAGAGTTTGGCCTGTTAAGGATGGAAGGCAGTATCTGTACCAAAATGCAGTTCAGAACACTGAAATTGGCCTCCTGGGCTGAAAATCCTAAAATGCATTAACATCCCAAATGCCATGAGGAGCTGATGGGAGGTTTTAAAGGTATGAGGCTAAAACTTCCTCCAGCATGTTCAACACTTGCGGAGTAGAGGAAGCCTGCTGACGGAATGGGGCAGGATTGATTTGCTAATGGATGTTTGTCCATTTACATCGATGGATCTTCCAGACACAAGGTAGCAGATATGGTGGGAACTTCCATTTGCTGTGGGAAGAGGAGGAGAGCATAAGATCATGGCCCTGGATAATATGGCCATAGTGAATCATTCATTATTGTGATGTATATATTGCCTTGAGTTACCTTCAGCAATGTGAAACATGACAGACTGTTTCTTTATTTCTAATGATTAAATAGACAAAAAGCTTAAGACATCTTCTGATTTCCATTTCTCCTTTTTGGGATTTTTATCTACCATTGTTTTCAGCTTCCTGAGGGTGTTCTTTATTTAAAATAATGGAAGAATGGGGAAGAAATGAAGAAGGAAGTAAAATGGAGCTGAGAATGGAGACAGAACTCCTTCTCTAACCACTCTGTGAAGCTTCTGACATGCCTTGACATTGCTCCTCTCACACAGATTTAAAATATGTATTTCAAAACTTCCCCATGCCCCTAAGCCATAAATATTTAATTCTCAGTATTACCATCAATCAGCTTAGAGGATCTATGAAAGATATTGGTGGTAAAAGCTTCTTGTGCCATTTGCTGCAGACCTCCAAAAGCACCCCAGTCACTCAGAGAACTTCTGAGGAGCTGCTGGCACAGGGGGTGCTGATTCCTGGCTCCCTGGGACCCTCGGACACCTCAGCCTGGATCAGAGAGAGGAGAGGCAGCCCAGGAGCAGAGCTTTGTGCAAGGCAGGCAGAGGCTGGCAGCGTGCAGGAATTCCTGCAAGGAGCAGGAGAGAGGCAGCAGCTCCCTCTGGGGCAGGATAATGGGCTGCAAAGGGCAGCCAGAGAGTGAAGGAGCATTTTGTAGTACTCAGGCAAAAACAAGAGACAAGACAGATGATGTGAGAGGGTTGGAGAAAAGGCAATAAAAAGGATCCACAGAGAAAGGAAGCTTAAAGTGTGTCAAGTTTTGGGGCTTTTTTATAAAGTATAGTTTAATTTATCATCCATAGCATAGGACTCGTATCAGGAGGGTTTTGTTTATTTATTATTTTTGCTGCCAAAAATACACCATACTTTGAGCAGCAGGTGAGGGAGGGGATTCTCCCCCTTTACTCTGCTGTCCTGAGACTCCACCTGGGCTGGGGTGGTGCCACCTGTGAGCAGTTCTGGTGTCCGAACACAAGGAGGACATGGAACTGCTGGGCAGAGTCCAGAGGAGGCCATGGAGGGGCTGAGGGGGCTGGAGCAGCTCCCCTGTGGAGCCAGGCTGGGAGAGCTGGGGCTGCTCAGCCCGGACAGGAGAAGGTTGTGTGGAGAGCTCACAGCTCCTTCCAGGCTCTGAGGGGAGCCCAGAGAGGGACAGTTCCTCAGGAACTGCAGGGACAGGAGCCAGGGAATGGCTGCCAGTGCCAGAGGGCAGGGCTGGATGGGATCTTGGGAATGAGGAATTGTTCCCTGGCAGGGTGGGCAGGCCCTGGCACAGGGTGCCCAGAGCAGCTGGGGCTGCCCCTGGATCCCTGGCAGTGCCCAAGGCCAGGCTGGACACTGGGGCTGGAGCAGCCTGGGGCAGTGGGAGGTGTCCCTGCCATGGCAGGGGTAGAATGAGAAGAGCTTTGAGTCCCTTCCAACCCAACCCATGCTATGATTCTATAATTTGCCATTCTGATCAAAGCTCATTTCTCTATCCCAGCAGTGTCATCAATACATCCAGTACATCTAACAGTCCAGTATTTAGTTAAAATAATGCTCACACTGCAGGGGTACAGGAAAATTCAGATAGCTTGGTTAGAGTAGCTTGTTCTGCAAATGTGAGCTATTTGTGTTAATTGGCACAAAACATCTACTGTAGCCAGGCAGTTTCTGTGTCCCAGGGACATTTCTTCCATGTAAAGCAAAACAGAGTGCAGGAATTTGCATTGCTCAGTCATCCATGTATCCCAGTGCCATGCCATGCGAAGAGTCCAGAAACACATGCTCCACAAAACTGAAAAATTGCATTTTAGAGTAACTTTATCGTTTTCTCAGCCTGTGCTTAGAATTCCTGGTACAGAGCAAGTAGGGGTTTTTTAGTCAGTTTCCACTTGAAGTCATTTAAATACTTTTCTGGAGTAAAATGCCATCCCACAGGTTGCCTTCCTGACCAGCCAGGGAGCTTTGTTATTTACAGATCTAACTATCTGTAAATGCCCTGCATGGAAATAAAGGTGGCTTTACTTTGCAAATGACGTTTGCAGGGCAAGGCATGAGGCACTCTTGGGAGAATTCTGTAAATAGGGGTTGATTCATAGAACCTGGGAGTCATTGGAGGGGAAAAATAAATTGGCTTTAATGAGCTTCGACTTAGTATTCAAAGTAGGAAATTTTGACGCGTTTGGGAGTACTTTGCATTAGTGTGAATGAGCCAGGAGCACAAATCCTTGGAATGGGAATTATTTCATAATGATCACAGGCTGACATCACTGAATGGGTCTAAGTGCATCACTGTCAGTGGGAAAAGTAAGGGGAAGAGATCCTTCAGGGCATGACAATATGAAGTTGAGCTTGGCATGGAGTCTCAAGAGGGGAATACCTACAACATCTCCCAGATGTGGGTGGGCAATGCCTAAAACCCAGGGGTGCTTTCTTTCATAGGAGCCTCTATTAAGTGGTGGCCATGGAGGGAGAACTGCAGAAAAATGGCAAAAATGTCAGGGCTATCCTGCTTGACATGGAGGCATGGCCACAACTGAAAATCACCTCCAGGAACTCAAGGAAAAATGAGTTGGGTCAGGAAGAAGGGTTTAGAAATGTTGTCAGGGAGCTTTTATTGGAAGAGTCATTTGGAGTGACATTTTGAGGCTGCAAGGACACACCATCCTCTTCTTACAAGTGTGTTATTCCTGAGAGATCCCACACCACCCATGTGTGCAGTGCTCATTTCCTAAATGACAGCAGCAAAGCATAACCTTGGGAAACAGCACAGTTGCATATGGAGTTGGTCTTTCTGGTGAGGATTAGTTACTTCTAACTGGGGACAAAGCAGCAAAAATAAAAATATTGCATTTTTTCACTGTAAGAAAATGATTTTTAACATTATGGTGTCAAATTATGTGCAGAGGGTACAATGATCTTCTTTGCTGCTGGGCATAAGTGGGCACTAAAATTTGTGCCATGCTCACGTCTGAGAAGCAGCATTGTAATCCAAAAGCACAAGATTTTTAAAATGACATTAAAGAGATATTTTTATTGGGCAACTGGGAATTTTGGTGCCTAAAGATATTTTTTAAAATCCCACTAAATGTCCTAAACAACAGTGAAGTAGCTTAAGAATGAAGGTTTTTAATTCCCCAAGGAAGAGAAGGCACCTCCTTCACCCCTAGGTCTGTGAGATCTGGCCATGCCTTTCTCACGGACTTGGGCCTTTAATGTCAAGGCTGTTATACCTTGACATTAAAGAAAAAGAAAAGCAACTCTGTGAGGGGGCTTTTGCTAGTTTAAAAATCTTTAAAGTACCGTCTCACTAGGGAAGGCGTTTGGAAATAAAGGGATAAGCTAATTATTTATAATTAGGTCAGACTGAGTAGGCTGATTGCCATAATTAACACAGCCTAATGACTGGCCGAGGGGATTGTACTTGGCTGTACCGGGTGAAATCTGGTCTGATGCATCTCGACTGTGCTTTGCTGCTGTGAGAGCATCCCCAGCCCAGCAGGCTGGGAGCAGGGAGCGTGTGGGCCAGGGAAGGAGGTGTGGGTCAGGGAAAGGGGTGTGGGTCAGGGAAAGAGGTGTGGGTCAGGGAAAGAGGTGTAGGCCAGGGAAAGGGGTGTGGGTCAGGGAAAGAGGTGTAGGCCAGGGAAAGGGGTGTGGGTCAGGGAAAGGGGTGTGGGCCAGGGAAAGGGGTGTGGGTCAGGGAAAGAGGTGTGGGTCAAGGAAAGAGGTGTGGGTCAGGGAACGAGGTGTGGGTCAGGGAACGAGGTGTGGGTGACTGTGCTGGAGGGCCCGGCTGGGATGGAGCTCCTGGGAGGGCTCTGTGGGCTGGGACAGCAGAGAGGGGCTGGGTGCAGGGTTAGAGAGCTGTGCACCAAAGCAAACAGCAGCACCCGTGGGAGATGCAAAGCTGTGTTTCGTGTCAGGTACAAACAGGCAACGTGTGTATTTGTGAATGCAAAATGTGTGGAGCCCGACAATGGGAGAGCTGTGAATTCTAATAATAACTGAGGAAATTAAAGCATGGAAAAGGCCTTTGAACCTATCTTTTGTTTGCAATTAACCCTGGTTGATTTAGGAGCATTAGAATTAAGGTGTTAAAGATGTTGCTTTTTGCTTGCATTTAATCCATAAAAAGCTCTGCAATATAACCTTTTGAAGGATAATTTTAGAACTTGTATCCTTGTTATAATTACTTGTATCCTTGAAACTATACCTTTGGAATATATATAAAAGAAATATGCTTATCTCACGCCTTAATGAAGCAGAGAAAAACAGCTTGAGAAAGGAAGACGAACATCACCTCAAGGATTTATGGTTTCGAGCAAAGGGAAGCTGGACATCACTGTAATGAGATTTAGAGTCTCTGCAATTAGAAGGTGGACACACATCTGGGGAGCTGGACCCCACCAGATGGGATTCGTCTTTCTTCTTTTGGAAACTGGACCGTCACCATCTGGGGATACTCCTTTGAGATACATCCTGAGAAATTAAAATCACAACAGTGTATAGAATTCTGATGTAATAATTTGGAATAAATATAGCTGACCAGTAAAAGATTGGAAATAGAAACTGCTGAAAAAAACTGATGAGTACCCCTATAAATACCTGTAACCATCAATTATCGGTGTGCAGTTGGAGGGAAAACTTCCCCCACTGTACCCAGCGCTGTATTGCTCATACTTTACCATATTAAATAATAAATTGATTGCTGCATGAGCCAGGAACATGCCCAGTCCCACAGCCCCTTGCAGGGGAGCCCAGAGAGCTCTGTGGGATGCACAGCGAGCCGTGCTGGATCAATCATTGCTGGAATTGATGCAAAGTTTAAAAGCTCTTTAAGTTACTTTAGTCAGTTTTGCTCACCTTCGTGCCGTGGGAAGGGAATTGAGGTTTCTTTTCAGAGGACTGTTCCACCAGGTGAGGTCTGATGACCTGAACATCTCATGCAGCAAAAGATAATGACCATCAATGACCATCAGCTCCAAACAACTCTGCCATGGTCAAAAAAGAGAGAAAAATGGTCTGGGAAACAGAGAGAAGAAAGAGGACCTAATTAGCATCAGAGGATCCGTATGCGATAGGAAACCAAACACTGAGAATTGCGCAACTTTAAACCAATTAACATTGAACTAATGAATTTCTATGGATTTTGACTGTATAAAATATGTGAAAAATATCGTAAAAATCATGTATCGTGGAATGATTTTCTTTGTACAATGTGGGCTATGTGTGGATGAAAGTATTTCTGTTGCATGCCCTAGCCAGAACAACATCCTGGCCAGAATGAAGTAATGCCTAACACTAAAAATGTTCTGATTTTCTAACTCTAAAAATGTTGTTGGAGAGCTTTTGTTTTTCCCCCAGTTTTGGTGGCACCATCAGGCCTCATTGTAGCACAGGAAAACACTTGCTCTGGTGCTTTGCTCACCAAACAGAAGTTGCCTGAGAAGAGAAGACATAAAAATGACAGGTAGAAATAATTTCATACGTAATAGGTGACAAGAAAGAGACCTTCCTGAGGCCTTGTGTAGCTCAATAAAAAAAGATTATTTTCCATCTTTACTGACATCAGGCCCAAATGTCTTAATGTTGTAAGATCTCCTGGTCTTTCATAGGTATCTGATAGGATGATGAGGGAAAATAGTCTCGACTCCATTGCTCTGATCTGAGTGATGCTGGTGCCTCTCTGGTGCCCCTTTGGAAATGTGGCTGGGTGTGGGGGTCTGTACTCAAAGTGGCTTTCTGGGGAAGCAAAATGCTTAGAGGATCTGCAAGACCCACAGTTGTCAGATGCACAACCAAAACACAGATTACTGGAGCTGTGTGACAAATGCAGACTCTTGACATTGATGGCCATTTTCCCATCACATATTGCTGTCATCAAAGTATTCATGGCTCCCCAAAAAAGACAAACACAATGCTTTACAAAAATCAAAGCATTTGTTTTTGACAGATTTTAAACATATTTCCCTGCTCCTATTTGCATAAGATTTCATTTGGAAGTTTATTTCAAATTCAGGTAAACTTTCCCTTTGAACCGTACAAAAGTGTTGTTGAAATACTGAAATACAAAATGAAGTGTTCAGTGCAGATTAAAGTAAAGGCTTCAAGTACATGCTTGTCCACACCCCAAACTTTAAAAATATTGTTCTTACAAACCTAGCTTTTTTTTTTTAATTGATGAAAGGCAAAAACTTAATCTGGAGGTGACATGGACAACCTCCTGCTCAAATTCAGCCAGAAGCTCCCAGTGCCACAGCACTGTATGAGCATCTCTCACTAGAATGGCTGTAAAAAATGACCTTGGAAATGCAAATTTTGGTAACTTAGCACAGTTAGGTGCTCAGAGGGCAGTTTTCCCTCCTGCTTCTCTGATGGTCACTCTCCCCAGGCTACCACCAGTGTCTCATTTGTCGAAACCCCAATTATCCAGTGTATTAAACATTCCCATTCCTGCAGGACTGTGGGGTGCAGAGCTTTGGCATGTCCCAGCACCCCAGGAACAATAATGCTGCACTGTCTTACAGCCACAGAGTGCTTTAGAGAGGGGCACTGCACCCTGCAACCCCCAGGTGATGTCAGCCTGGAATTGGCCCTTGGAGGACCACAGTGGAACTGGGAACGCAGTGAGTGAGAGCCCTTGGAGCTGGTGCTGGAAGAAAAGCCCTTGTAGCCAAGAATGGTCATTATATATATATATATATATATATATATATATATATATATATATATGGCACATCCACATTTTAAACTAATGATGACTTTTAGGCACAGTGTAATTACAGCACCAGTGGGAACCCATATGTCAGCAAGCTTTCAAATGGAAAGGTTGTGCCTACAAAATGAAGCCATATATTCCCATTAATTCATTAATTGAAGCAGTTGATTTCCAGTTGCACAATATTAGTTTTAATGGTGGGACTCTACAGGTCCATGATTTCTTTTCTTTTGTCTATTGCTCTGCGGTGTTAAGGTGGCATAATTTAAACGAGCTGAGTGACACTGGTGCCAGCAAGGTTGTGAATATAAGTGACTTTCAGGGTGCTTGTCTGTGAGGTGGCATCAGAATAACCTTGGAGGAACGGTCTGTCAGCACTGCCTGCACAGCCAGAGCAGAGAGGATTAGCAAGAGAAATTTTGATTAAGGTATTTACTACTAATGACTGCCTTCAAAATTGCCTTTTATCTACAGCTTCTCAAAGCATTTTCTATTCATTAAGCCTTATAAAGCCTTAGTAAAAATTGGTAGAAGATATAGAAATGCAGATATCTCTGTGCCAAAGCACACAGAAATACTTTGACAGAAAAGGGCAGCAGTACACACTGAACATTATTTTAAATAGGAATTGCACAATGTTACAGTGATGCTATCATTCTGTTAATTAGAGTTAGACCAGAACAGGGGAACAGTCCTGCTCTTATGAAAAATGGTGCAGAATTGATCAGTAAATAGTCCTCAGGGGCTTGTGTTTTGGTTGTAAGTAGCAGTGAGACAGATGTATGTTATGCAGTGATATAAAAAAAAAAAAGTTAAGAATAAGAATGGCACCTGTTCTTTTATTGTAATGAAATCTGCTTCCCAAACTGCCATCCCCAAGAGATAAAAGCAGTGAGTCAGACCTACTAAACTGCTAAGCTGAAAACCCTTAGATTTAAAAAAATGATAAATGTAGGGTCTTATTTTAAAGAGCCTTTAGAGTCAGTTTTCCTTTTCTCGGAAGGAAGGAAGGAAGTGTCGGAAGGAAGGAAGGAAGGAAGTGTCGGAAGGAAGGAAGGAAGTGTCGGAAGGAAGGAAGTGTCGGAAGGAAGGAAGGAAGGAAGGGAGGAAGGAAGGAAGGAAGGAAGGAAGGAAGGAAGGAAGGAAGCGAAGGAAGGAAGGAAGGAAGGAAGGA